>NC_065509.1:15134383-15440263 GCF_006386435.1 Epinephelus moara
TATTTGTAAGTCATGGATAACTGGTCATTTATATCATATACTAAAACAGGTTTATATTTGTAAGATATTTAGTAATATATATATATATATATATATTTACATGGGTTATTTTTGTGTGTCAAAGTTAAATGGTAATAAAAACTGTATATTTAGAGAAGTCTAAGGTATAGGTTTATCAATATCTGGAAGATGTCTGTTTCTTTTCACTCAGTGACTCAAGGAGAAGGGGTGGGATTTAATAAGTTTATACTTCTCCCCGCTTCTCAGATGTGTAAATCAAACTAACTATACACTGATGTTGACATGTGCCTTACAATATACTTTTCATTATTTGTAAATATTACTTTCTGTCTGTCGGTCTGCTTGTTGTTTGTTCATGTCTTTTTTTGTACATGTTCGAAATAAATAGACGAAAAATAAAATAGAAAAAACCCTGGTCATGTTTAACATGGACATCCATCACTGTAACAATATATATATAAGACACAGAACACAGACAAGCATAATAAGTCCCCTTTAAAATGATTTTTTCCAGTGTCACTGCATTCAAAGTTTGCTCTCAAAGTTCAAATTCAAAAACAAAGATGTCCTTGGTTCACTTTGAGAGTGCTGCCATTAAACCATTCAATTACCAAACGCTAAAATTTTAATATTTCTCCTTCCTATGATATGAAATAGGCCCCCCCATAAATGGATATGTGCTTAGGCAGGAGGGATTCGTCTCCTGCAGAAATGGCCTCGTATTCTTTAATTCATCTGTCAGACTAATTGTATACCAAGACAGCCAGGAGCATAATGCATCAGACAGTGTTGTCTCGGCACAACATTAGTTTGGCAAGTCCAACAGAGAAGGCAAAATAAAAGTCACAATTTACATTGATAGCGATATCAATTGTGTCCTTCTCAAAATTTAAAGCTCATTTGCTGGAGATTACAGTTGCTGTGCATGTTGTTTTATCACGGGGTTGTTAAGATGAAAAGCAAGAAGAAAAAAAGGAAATTATTAGTTACTTGACAATCATCAATCTTTCAGTGAAAGCTCATTCACTAAAGTCTGGAGACAAATATGTTTGTGACCAAACGAGTTCACCCTGCGGACAAGATGAAAACTCTCCTTTTATTTTGAAGGTGGCCATTATATCACAAAAACTTGCATCAATTTTTGTCTCCCAAAAAAAATCTAAGTGCCAAAATGAGATGGTTTGTTTCTCTCGTTTGATGAGTCCTCCATCCAAGTGCTACTTTAGCATCTGCATTGTACCGCATTACACACCGCACAGACAAACACATGCATGCACGCAAACGCGCACACACAAATTGCATCCAGAAAATTACATCACTTCCCTGCCGTTGTCTGAAAATTACATCTGTCCCTCACCATTCCACCAATCACTCCCCAGGCCTCCTTTTTTTCTCCCCTTTCGCCTTGCCTCACTATTTTAGGCTTTTCCCTCCACTTTAACTCGGCCCTAAATTGCCAGGCCTGAATTGCCCTATGAACAGCGTGGGGTGGACAGGCCGGCAGGAGGTGTGTGTGAATGCGTGAGTCTCCGTGTTATCACCATCTCTTTTCATTTTCCTCTCCAAGTGGTGCTGTCAGGAGCCAAACAAGATATCACTCTCGCCCGCCCCCCGACAGGGAGTCACAACACAACATAGAGGGAATGGAATAAAAGAATAAAGACAAAGGTAAACAAAATGGTTGCCTTCCAGACTTCGGTGCCTCTGCCGTACCCGACTAATCCCATGATTCTCTTTGTTGCTTAATCCCATCAGCCACTGGGGCCCCGCGTGGCTCTCTGGGTGCAGATAATGGCACCATGCTGCGTGTCTTGATGAAGTTCAGGACCTTATTAAAGCGAATTCGCATGCGTGTGTAAATGCAGGCGCACTCACAAGAGAAAAGCGACCTCATGATCCTCCAAAGGTTTAACCTTTCTCCACAGGATTCTGTAATTGTACATTTCCAATTTTTTGCTCGTATCGACAACAGAAACTTTCTTTCTCCGCTTGGTTTCACTCTGTGTCCCAGCTCCAATAACCTGCCTGCTCTTTGTTTCAAGGTAACTCTCTAAATATGACAACCTCTAACAGTTGCGGTACATTTTTATAGCTTAAATAAACCAGCGGTCAAGGAGAGGCGTGACCATCACTGCCAACACTGTGAATCAGTGTGTTTAGTCCTTCCTGCAGCCTCAAACGGCCATATGCATTAAAGGCACCACTGACTTGTATTTTAATAACTCCGTCAACTGTAAATCTAAAGCCACCTGCAGTCACAACACTTTGCTGAGAGGTGATTCAGGTGCAGCATTTCTCCAATTATAAAGCATGTCGTCTAACTCAGTCTTGTGTGTCAGTGTGGGAAGCCATCTCATAAAAGTGTGTGATTTAAGCCGATTGCTTGTGAGAATCTGGGCTTGTAACAGCTTCCATTCAGCAACAGGGAAGGCTAAATAAGGGCACAATGATGCACACGCAGGATTCACAGAGCAAGTGTCGTCTCACTTGGGAGCCAACACGGAGAGAGTGTATTTTGAGTGAACAAGCATTGTCCAATATAAATACCTCGCAAAAAAAAATATGCCTGCATTCATTGTTTTGATAAAGAATCGCATAAACCGGCAAGCTGGCGCGTTTAATGGACGTACAGCCTTAGACAGACGCTGCCGTAAAGTATTCTCCGCTGCCCTGTTCCGTTAAGTTATAAAAGCCATTGCAAGTAAAGCATGGTAGGTTTGTCATAGAGGCAGCAGTGTGGGCATGTGTATTTTGGGAACAATGGGTTTGGAGACCTCCAAGTGCCACCAGGAGGTTACAAAATCAGAAGCTCTAGTGCCACAAACAGCTTGAGTGGTGTAATTTCATGCTTAGAGTAAATAAAAACGTGTCTGAAATCAGCAACACCATCTACTAATGTTTGTGACTTGGCATCGCGCGCACCATTCGTGGATGAGCAAACAGTCTCCATAGAACATCCCTAGAATAGTAAAAGCCATTGAACGAGCTCTTCTGCCCTACTCTGTGTTTATAGGCACACAAATAGCCTGGTTGCTGGAGTGATCACATAAAAGTCCGGGACATTTGTTATGACCCCGAGAGGATTCTGGTCATGCATTCAAATATAAAGCCCTTTCATCCTCCTAGCTCTTCTGCAAACTTACAAATATGCACATACACACACTCACACACCCAGATGTGTGCTTGCGCCGCAGCAGTTCGAGGCAGCATCCATCTCTGTAACTCAGCATGCAGAGGTTACTTTAGGGGCAACCTGCTCATTACTCCAAGTGTTGTTAGCCAAAGTACACACGCACCAATTCATCAGCACACACCAATTTGTCAGAGTCGCTCAACTCCTGCTTGTTAGCAGAGTACTTCAGCTCTGAGTTTGTTAACTCTAGTGTCTATGCCAGCTTTACATGTGTGTGCAAGCCTGTGCCTTTATTGTATGTTCTTGCAACCTGAGGATGTGTGTTTTATTGTATGTGAAAAGGGGAAAAAAAAATCGCCAATCCGCGTGTCTGTGTGGGTGCACTTTACATTTGCAGCCCGCTGCTTGTACCATTGTCCATCTGTAATTCTGTCTGCCTCTGCCTGGCCATTTCCAGAGGCCCAGCGTCTCCCCACAGCAGACGATGTGTGTGCGTACGTGCAGACTGCCTAATCTGTTGCTGCAGAGCTATGGCTGGGGGACTGCAGAGGATATCCTTTATCAGACTGATTAGAGAGGAGGAGAGAAGCGATGGACGGTGGGAGGGAGAAAAGAAGGATAGGAGGGGGGGATAGAGCCTTCTCAGGTAAACACACCCCAGGCGCTGTTCGATCCCAACATTTAAACACACGCGTTCTCAAAGCCGCAATCCAATTATTCACCGCGAAATGCTGCTTTCAACAAGCTCTAACCCCATTTAAGAGGTCTCCTCACCCAAAGGATCCTTTTTAATAAACAGTAGCAAACAAGTGTTGACCAAAAGGCAGCAAACCATTGCTCTGCGCTTTCTCTTTTAACTACTTAATTAATCAAGTACTTTGGCTATAATGACCTGAAGTTCATTCTTCAAAGTAACTATTTAGAAAGGAAAGTGTAAAAGAGAGGAGTAGCTTGGGAAGCTGAAAGAGAGACCTTGGGATATTGTAGCAAATAAACACTGCAGCGCGGTGTCTTTGTATAATGATGATATGGAGTATATGAGGAAAATGCACTTAAGCTGCCCAGGTGCTCGTCTAACATGCTAACACCGCAGCTTCATGAATCACAATTCACGCTAACGCCCGACTTGATGTAAAAACAATCCCCTTTTAAACTCCCTCTTTTTCATGCGAATAAATAGCATCCATTGAGACCAGACCGGAGGGAGAGTTGCTAGCCAGCTCTCATTTACATAAACACTTACTGTTCAATACACAGAGCGCGGGCAGGCTAAAGTAGATTGACTCTCATGTACCCATCCTATTAAACATTTATTAAACATAGTTAAAGCAGAGATTGGGTCTCATTGTGAGAAAACAGTTAAAAAGCTGTACGGCGAAACAGGAACAGACATTTAGAAAATAAAGACTGCTAGTGTGTCCTCGAAAAGCGGAGGGAATTGAATTCCGCCGACCTGATTGCGTCACACTTGCTGATGTGTTGACAAGTAGTAGATAGCAGTAGTGCTCAGAACTTTTTTTTTTTTTTTTCCCGCTCTATTTTTTTCCTTTTATGCCCTTTCCTCGCCAACAGCTCTCCTGTAAACCATGAAGCCGGGGCCAGAGGCCAGTCATCATCTTGTCGTCATCTTGTCATTATCTGATGGGAGCACCGATAACTTCCTTACTGCCTCCTTGTTGGGGTGGGAAGGGTCAAGAAGTCGGCCTGTGTCAGAAATGGAGAGGAAACAGTAGAGCTCGAGCTGTGGTATATTGATGGCATTGACATATGTAGCAGACTGTGATTTGAATTCGCAAATCCTCATTATAGCCTGAGCCTGTCTGAAGACAGCATTATTAACATAGTGAGAGGCATACGTGCCCCCATGAATACTAAAGTCCTGTTTGCCTTCAGTGGAGGATTTGCTCCCAAATCGATTAGGAAAATATGTACTCTGCATCAGTATGAGTTTGAGAACTTGGCATTATTGAAGTTAAGTCAGTGTTTTTCACCTACTCAGCACATTAGCAAAAATGTTAAACTCAAGGTTAACATATTCATAGTGGCCATCCTTTTTGTTAGTCAATGATTTATTGCTGTAATTTTTTTTTGATCAGTCTATTTTGATCTGGGGCCTGTCAGAGATCACGATTTTACGGCAAATGATGATCTGGACGTGACTTCCAGAATTTGAGTCAGCAAAGTTTTACTCAACACTGTCTAATTTATAAAAAAAAAACTGTCATTATGCATGCACACGCTCTCTCTCTCTCTCTCTCTCTCTCTCTCTCTCTCTCTCTCTCTCTCTCTCTCTCTCTCTTCTCTCTCTCTCTCTCTCTCTCTCTCTCTCTCTCTCTCTCTCTCACGCACACACACACACACATACCCTCCTGTGATCTCCTGCTTTGGCTTGCCCTTGCTCTTCTCACTGTTTGCAAACAGAACTGCCCTGGAAGCCTCTGGCTGGCCTCTGCGCTGCTAATCAGAGCTCCCACACACTGGCCTTTCTAATGCTGCTGCCACAAACACAAGTGCAGAATCCAATATTGAAACAGACAATAACCCTTCTGAAAAGGAATTTTAAATGTGGTCAAAATGTGCTTTTAGAGTTAAAGTGGAAATAGACCTTTTTCTTTTATTTTGCTGTAACTTATAATTACAAAGTAAATGTTAATTGCACAGTGTAATGGTTATAGAGTAACGACATCATCGGCATTTAGATTGGTTCCCTATAAACCTAGCTTTCACTGTGCAAGTCTGGCTGCCACCGGGTCCAGTCTCCCAGGAAAATGGAAGCTTGATTTACAGCACAAAGGAAGTGCGTAAAATATTTTGCGACCAAAACAGGAAGAGGAATAGCACTTTCATTTTCCCCTGTGCAGATTTACAATTCCTAGGATGGCAAAGGCATGTCGCACCAACTCTCCCTCTGATTGGCTAGTACTCATTGCCTTCGTTGGTTGGATTGGTTAGGTTTAGGCAAGAGGTACGAGATTAGTTAGGGTTAGGGTAAGAATGTCAGGGTAAGTCAATCAGAGGCAGAGTAAGGCAGAGTTGGGCGGGTCATGCCTTCGCCCAAGTAACTATTGGTAGCAATCCCTTGTTACCAAGGAGCATCAATGTAAGTCCTTTGCAGTTATTATTACCAGTGGTGAAATAGTAAATGGTGGAAAAACGGAAGTAACTGTGGAAACTGTGGTAGTTAGTGATCCAGTTTTCTTTGCAACAGCGACACCAACAATAACACCAACTGTAAACTCTATGGAAGGAGGAGTTGAAAAGTTGTCTGTTTCTGCTCTTTGTGGGCCATTTCATCCAGGTATAGAATATGTGCGGTGGGTAGTAGGAGACATGTAAAATAAAACCCCCACTGTTTAGGCAATATAGTCCTATATTTAGGCAAAAAAGGCTTATTCACTTTCTTACCAAAAGTCATATGAGAAGTTGGTCCCACTGTCATATCTGTCCAGTAAATAACAAACTGCAGCCAGGAGACGGTTAGCTTAGCTTAGCTTAACTTAAAGACAGGAAACTAGGGTAAACAGCTAGCCTAATTCCGTCCAACGTTAGCAAAATTACAAGCACCTCTTACATTCACTAACTAACATGTTATCTTGTTTGTTTAATCCACACAAAAGCCATCCTGATGTTGTAGCATCACTATATCTCCTTTCCCACTGCACAAAACAAAACACTAGCACCCGCTATCATCTGGCTTTTTAATGCAGTGGGAAAAGTTGCAATCAGCAACCGGCAAGATGCAATGACAATACCACCACGAAATACCGTCCGGTTCTGCCCAAACAGCATTCAAACATTGATCCAAATTAATCTGGACTGAATCCGAGAGAGACTGAATAAGTTAGAGATATATAAAAAGATGTACCCGTTCTTCTCTCTACTGTTTACTGACATGGCCTGTCCATGACGTCAAACGTGAACACCGAAAAAAAAAAAGAAAAGCACACACAGAAAGACATACTTGTCTGCTACAGAGCCGTGTACACAGCTCTGATCTGCTGACAATGGGAAAGGAGTCTATTACCTACTTTTTAGTGGGTTTATCCGTGTTTAAAAATCCTGTGTACATGTGCTAACTCCTGTAAAATCAAAATTTGTCGTCTTGACACTTTGGTTTTGGTACAAATTGAGCAAAGGAGAGACAACATGTAAGTGAGCTTTAGAGGTGCTGGTGGGAGAGCTACAGTATGTTGAGACAGAGCCAATCTAGCCGTTTCCCCCTGTTTCCAGTGCTAAGCTAAGCTAACTGGCTGCTGGCTCCAGGGTTATATTTATTGCTTAAACGTTAGTGTGGCATTGATGTCCTCATCTAACTCTCAGCAAGAAAGCTGACAAGTATTTCCCAAACTGTCGAACTTTCCTTTAGATAGCTGCAGTTAGCAGTGCTTTTCTGGATCCATTTGTGGTGTATTTATTCGTCAGCTAGGAGCTGATGTGACATCATGTTGACATTTTTCCATGGCAGCCATGACAGGAACCTAATACAAGAAGACTATATAAAAAAATGTTGAGTATTAGTGTCAGTTTTTCAAAATTGATAAGAAATGTTCTCTCTGGACTCACTATTTCGCCCAATGAAAATCACACTGACAGATCATTGATTTCTGAATTGATTCCTGTCTATATAGAGCAGCCGTTACTCTCGTGGTTTCTCAAGTGCAAACTTTTGCTGTCTCGCTGCTGCCCACACATTTTTAAACAGCTGGATGCAACAAGTCCGGGCAAGTGCTGTGGAGATTGTCAAAAGTCATTATCTGGAAACATATAGGAGATTTCTAACTGCGACAGCAAGCTGAGGAAAAGTGGTAGAATATAAGGTTAAGTTACACTTCATCAACTAACCCTTGGAAAGCATTCAACATCACAGACTGATATGTGTACAGCAGTGTAAGACAATCCATGGGTGCAATTTTCCTTTTTCGTGGCTGTGTTTCTGAGTGTGTGTGTGAGGCAGTGTTTGCATGTGTGCTAGCTTGTATGATCTCTTGCCCTCTGGGCTGTAATTAATTAGAGTTGCAACAAGGCCTGATTAGGATTCTTCTGTGATTCACAACCTCTGCGACCTTTCCATCCAGCCTGCAGAACCGATCCTGACCTAATGCAATTGCTCCTGTTGCAATGTACTGAATGCGTGCAATGCTCATTTAGCAGCTAGTCAAACATGTACTGCAACCTATGGGTATGTGCGCTCATCAGTGTGGGGATGCAGAGTTATAAAAGTGATTTTAAAAAGCGGGCAATTTTTAGAAAATAAATACAAATGAATATAAAAAAATAAGCATGACTCATTCCTCCTATGAATGCTGTTATGGTTTAATGGGTACATAATGTGATTCAGCAAAAACTAGTAAATCCCTCTTGCCTTCTGCTGTGAAGCTGCCACCGGGGATATCTTGAACACCACAGCCTCTTGTCCTTGGCCACTAAGGATTACTTCCACTAGCCAGCTATTGAAATTGTTTCTTTTGATCTCACATTTCCAAATTAGGATTCTAATTCACACCATGAAAAATTAATTACCATTTTCTTGGGTTTCAAAGAGAATGGGTATGATTAGATCCGCACACACGGCTGGTATTAAATATGTTAAACAGAGGCTTTCTTTTTCTTTCTTGGGAACATTTTTGTTGCTTGGTCAGGGTGCAGAGTGTTGAATTAGTGATGACCTTCATGGCGTGACTCTCCTAAAGAGGCTGTCTAAGAGTCAGAGCCTATAGGTCTAAGAGGGCACTCTGCCCCACTAATACAAATGGTGCTTCAGCAATTATTCAACAATCCAGCGGAAGAGCCCGATTTGTAGAATCTCCAGTCCTGCTGTTACACTTGAGGAAGGTTTTATATATAAAATGCATAACACGTTGTCGGGGAAGAAGGAAAACACAGTCCTGGTATCTGTCATAATATTTTTTTTTTCTCCTTAGAGAAGGAAGGATAAACTCAGCAGTCCATGTTACTCACAGAATCTTAACATCTTCATATCATCCCATCCTGACAGGGAGGGAGAGAACACATTTGTGAAACAGAAACAGACTTTGGTAAACATCAGGGCTGCCAATGAAACGATGAAGAAATTATTCATGCCTTTACAAGTCAACACGATTTAAACAACTTTGATTAACATCTACGAGCATGTAAACTTCTCTGCCGTCTTCGTGACAACTGCATATCTGCATGTGCACGAGAATAACTGTACTGTTTATCCATTATTGATGGAGCTGTTAATTTAAGTGTTTCGTTTGATGCGAAAGTTTCATTCAATTCAAGAGCTTTGATCAGGAGCACATGCCTTTACCCTTCGCTGTATCCTTCAAACAACTACTCTTATTGTTCTTGCTAATTAATGATGTTTCATTCAGCATTTCATTTATATGGCAAATTAAGTGCCTTTCTATCACCACTGATTGCTGAGTGTTTAACTTCTTTGTCTATTTCAATGAGCGATATTTAGGTATGTAATTAATTTCTTTTGCAGGAAACACAATTGATTCATTAAAAAGAGAGGATTCTCCTTATCGTTTTCCCAGAAGGTTTGCACCCACAATTTCCTGTTCTATTTCAAGCATATAAACTGTTCAGTCAAGGCCAGTCCCAATCAGCACACATTTAATGATAATGGTGGACTCTCACTAAGCTATTCAAAGTTAGTTGACCTTACAAAATTGAAATGAAAGGAAATTAATTTTCATTGAATTTAACAATATGCTTAACAACCAATGGCAATTTAGCAAAGCTTGAAAGGTTTTCCATCACCTCACATATGACTATTTTGAAGCTCGATTTTTTTTTCCTCACAATAAAGAGTATATTCATTGAATATTATTGGCAGTGAATATGCCTTGATTTGTCCAAAGTGTTCTGATGAACAATGACTCATTATTCTAGATATTAACATGAATAAAAACTCTTTTTTTTTCTTATAATGATCCATTCTTTGGCATGTTAAACCATGACTGTCTGAGGTTTTTTGAGGGGGTGGAGGTTTGAAAAGAGGAGAAAGAGAGAGTCTTGTCTCTTTTCTGAGGCCATTACTGGACAATTGATATTGATTCCACCACACATTGGAATACTCTATGGTGATCCATTTATCTGTTAATCTGTCTGCGACCAAGAGGTGGAGAGCCAAAGCTGACGAGAGCCAATACACCAAAGTCTACACAACATTCTATAAACTAATTAATCAATGTTGGGCCTTTAGCAGAGGCCAAGAAACCTGCCCAAGAACTGCAGAAGAGCAACACTGCCACCTGCTGCCGCTCTGCTCCAATTCATCACAAAGCAAAGAAGGCTTTGGCACCAACAGCAGCATTAAGATGAGGAAACAGGCCTTGCCAAATGCTGTCATATTGTGTTTTCTGGTTAAAAGAGACGACCACTGATTCAGCTGTTGTGAAGCTGAGGGAGATGAGCATATGGCCACAGTAACTAATACTGGACTCGCCGGCAATGTTAATTAAAATTCACAGATTTAATAGAGATGGTGCGTTTGGCTCAAGCCACGTTCAAGGTTAGTGTATGATTTATGCAGGATACATGGATTAAATGTTGTTGGTACTGTTGGAATCAATTGCCAGCAACCTTTGCAGCAATCTGTTAGTGGAATTAAGAATTAGGCGGATTTTGTTTCCCATGAAAAAAATATAGAAATCCAATCTGATGCTGAACATACAGATACATTTCAGACATAACACTGAACAGGCTAATCCTCAGTAGTCAGTTTCTAGATGCACTAGAAAACCGGTTTCTGTGCACTGATTTATTGTTCTGTACCATTTATTTGTGTTATTATCATATTCTCTTATATCTGTTAATATTAATACTTTCATAGCGGCATTCTTTATCACTGCAACCTCATTGCAAACCATTTGTGTTTTTTGTCCTTTGAAAATTTTCTCTTCCTCTGACCTCATGCAAACCCAGTGTGTGTGTATATGATGAAAGGTATTGGAGGGGAGACAGTGCAGGTGAGTACATTTTTCATGCACTGGTCAATTTTGAGATTGAATTGAACCTCTGAATTAATTTCTGTTCTGGAAATCTTTTCAATAAACGCATATTTAATTAGATCATGCCTCACTGGCATGTGTAAACATAAAAAATTAGAAAACTTGTAATATAAAAGAATATTGTCTTAATGTAAGGTGTCCAATGGCGGGTTTTTATGGTGATATCTAGTTGAAAATTTTACCTTACAATCTGTAGTGTCTTATTTTGTGTCTAAAAATGTATGGAATTTCACAGGTCATGTCCTCAAAATGAGTTTTTTTCATTCTCTGAGCCACAAATCTCAACTTCAATAGGACTTACAAACACCAAGGTAGTTTTATTCCTGTCTATATTCTGAAGGTTTTTCCAGAGGAGTTTGTTCATAACGTGATTTATGTAAGATTTTATTTTTTAAATACAGGTCAAAGATTGATTTTTTTCCTTTATGGCAATTGACAGTATGTTCTGATTTATGGAGTGGTAATACCATATCATATCATATGAATGAAGTCAACAAAATGAGATAAGAATATTGAACTCTATCCAGTGTTCAGATTTCTGTTCTGGAACTGAATGCAAATGTATGCATATTTAATTAAATAATACCTATTTTGCATGTTTAAACATAATATTTCAGAAACCTTGTCATATAATGTAGCAATCATGATATCCACTAGTTAAATTTCACCTGTATTGTCTCCCCTGAAGTGGTAACGCTCCCCTGACGTCCCTGACACACTGCGCTACCACATCTGAAAAGAAGTGACAAAACACAGAAATAACCATAAAGCATCGTTATAATTGTAATTCTTTTTATTGTTTTATAGGTTGCATGTGCTATGCTTCCACATACACAGTCCTTTTGTTTGCCAAAAGTCATTCACAGATAAAGGAATGTAACAGTGCAGTATGTTTTGCCCAGAGAGGTCTAACTCCTCCTGTCAAAATCCAATAAGAGAAATTCAGATACACTTATTTGGGATTGATTTACAGCTGGAGTCCTCCTACACAGGAATAAATATGTCATTTTCTGGACTTTTGACACATCATGAGTGTAAAATCATATTTATTACCAATTGGGGAAAGTCATAAATTTTGCTACGGATGTATTTGAGAGCAGCTGTTAGAGAGGGGCAGGGGTCAATAGGATCCCAAACAGAACATGAGAGCAAGTTAAAGCAAAGCTCCAGTAGTGACTGCTCAGTATTCTCCTACATACGTATATCCAAGGACCATACAGCAGGAAATCCCAATAAAGTAATCATTCAAAGAGCTCCATTTTCAAAGGTAAATATGTCAGACATTAAAAACCTCTTTTGAAGTGAAATGAATTTGAATCTTAATGCAGCGCCATCCACCACCTATTTCTGCAGCTTATTGCAGGATAAATTGATTAAAGATCAGTGGGAACTTTATGTGTACTTTGTGTGCCTCTTGAGGCTTGAGGGAACTTCAGCAAATGTCATGCATCTTTATCAACAATAATGATATGATTACCTCCAAATCCTCAAAGCATTTGTTGATGTTTACAGCGGTGTGTCATCATAATATTAACAAACCCCAAAAATATGTTTAGTTTATCCTCAGTCCTGGCATAGGTTCATGTATCGCTATCATAAAACACAGGCCATTGGAAGGAGTTTATGCCCTACAGCATCTGTAGCAGTGATTAAATGGAAAGTCACTCTCAGTTAATTAATCAAGGACACTTGCCTTATCAGCTCGTATACTTATAAATGGCTTAAAATGTATGCTAACTCATTTGTTTATTCTGCACTCGCAACATCGTCCTTCTCCTGCACAACTTTGCTCTCACATTGCTCTTCTTTCATGTTTCATCATTCTGTTTTTCTCAGACAGTTTTTGCCCTTATGACCTCCAACTTGTTTTCATACAGTCTCACCACTTTAATCAACCTCGTTTCCAGCTGAAGCAAGTGGCTGTTTTGTGCTCTGACCCACCCACTGTATGCTACTTAAACAGAGGATGAAGTAAGCAACTCGCTGGTGGAGCATGTAGCAGCTAAAGAGCCCGTTACTTCCCTCTGGAGCTGGTGGAGACCAAAACAGAGCTACGAGGTGAGTGAAAATTGAAAGTGCTTTCACAAGGTGGACACAAACATGACTCCAAATGAATAAGAATTTAGAACAAGATTCATTACCAAGTAGGTTTTCACTTCAAAGGAATTTGCCTTGGTGTTTGGTGCACATAATAAACATACAATAAACCTATTAAGAGGAAATAAAAATTAAGGCCAAGTACCTCAACAGTAAAGGACATAAATATAGAATAAAGAACATGGAGATTACTATAAAATATGAAAAATACACTGACAAAATACACTATAACATAATAGATATGTACAATATGGCTGTTTTAAAATGAGAAAACTATAATTTTGTGCAGGATGGGCACAGATATTGATCGGTTAGGATGTATAAATAGGCAACTGTTTGCACATCTGTTCATCAAATGTAAACTGTAGGGTGACTACTATCTATAAGACACAAGGATCTCTCCATGTAAATATGTATAAAACTGTTTTGCTAGAGTGACTTCCGGTTAGCACTGTCACCTCACTGATTTGAACCCAGGGTAGGGGGACTGAACCTTGGGGTGGGGGAGTCTTTCTGTGTGGAGTTTCCATGCTCTCCCTGTGTCAGCATAGGTTTTCGCGGGGTACTCCGGCTTCCTCCCACAGTCCAAAGACATGCAGGTTAATTGGTGACTCTAAATTGTCCGTAGGTGTGATTGTGAGTGTGAATGGTTGTCTGTCTCTGTGTGTTAGCCCTGTGATAGTCTGGTGACCTGTCCAGGGTGTACCCTGCCTCTCGCTCAATGTCAGCTTGGATGGGCTCCAGCCCACTAGCGACCCCCAACAGGATAAGTGGTGAATGAATGAATGAGTGGACAGAGCTAAAGACATTTAGCGCCTTTACACCTAGCACTAAAAATGTGTCTCATATCTGGAAATGTTTTAACCTTTAATTACATTTACACCTGGTATTAATATGTGTCTTTGTGTCCACACTGACAACTGACTGAGATCTGTTTGCTTGTTTCATTGACATTGTAGCCGTTCTCCAGTTTTGCTTGAGCAGCTTCATAAATAGCTCGGTTGTGGTATGAATTGACAAGTTTTACTTTTGTCACACCAAACTGAAAGCAGACAGTTGATCTCATCTTGACTCCATCCATGAGTGTCTTGAATATCCATAAGCTTTCCTGCTTGTAGCTTGGTTTGCTAACTGGCTAATGGCTGCCACCTCGCTGGTTTAGAGAAGTTGCACATGATTAGGTATGAATGACTATGTAGTTGCTGTATGAGGACTGAAAACATCATTACATTAACACTTGTGTTCAATGTGATCACAATGCGTCCCTGACCACCTCTGGAGGTGGTTTGGCCGATCAAATCACAATCTGTCCTTGAAAGGTGGTCACTGTTATCATATCGTACGTTTTAATGGTTCAGCCTGATTTAGTGTACCACTTGTACAAAACCTGCGTGTAGTACCAGAAAACTTTACACACAGACTTCGTGATGGATTAAATAGCAGTGAAAGCCACTTTAGCACCGACTACACTACATTGACTGCCGAGCGCTGCCCGCCGTGAGAACAACTTGAGAACTGGCACATTCTTCTTGTCGTATAGCAATGGCCATGATTTTTAGAGTAATCATTGTCCCACTTCCCTGTGGGTGAGACAGAAACTCTCAAGTATGAGTCTAGCCAGATCTCCCGTGGCCAGTCCACCCTCTTCATTTCCTCTGGCTCAGGCCACTGGTGTGTAAGTGGTATATAAATGTTTTGTCTCACATCTTTGCCCAGCAGTGAGATGAGTCTCCTCTGACCAAAATACTCATTGTGTCTTCATGGCCTCCCTCTGCTTTTCCACTCAAATCTGGAGGGTGGCTCAGAAAATAGTTGCATCTTGCCTTACAGTGCTTCGCTGGCAAACAGACTTATTAGCTTGTCTCTGTCACATGTATGTGTGAACAAGGGTTAATTGGTGAAAACACCACCTGTTTTGATAGCTTAGCATGGGAGTGATAACAAGTGAGTTTTTCTCATTTCTTCTTACATATTGTTTGTCAGGAAACACAGTGAGTGACACGAGAAGCAAGAAATTGCCACCACTTGAGTGAGAATTACTGTTCTCGTTTGAATACACAAAAGGTCACGCCAGCCAAATATTTAGCATACAGAAAGAAGCTGATGCCACTGCCTGACACCTCCTCATGAGAATGAATAGAGCGACCCTTCCTTTCATTGAAATGCCTTTCCAAGCGCACACATACACATGCTCGCAAGCTTTAATTCTTCAACTTCAATATAGTGAGGCGTTGGTGTACTGAAGTTGTTATTGCTGAATTATATTACAAAATCAGGAGGGGTTTGAATAAAATGAAGAAACACTGCAACCTTGGCTTTCCCCCCAAAATAAACTAAATTATATGTATGAGTGAACCTGCAGACTGCACAAGTACCAAACACAAAAAACAAAATTTACTGCAACAAAATAACCAAAACAAACGACTTGCATTTAAGCCTGTAAGTTGTTGACACTTTTATAGGGTATAGTGGGGTTTTAGTTGAGGTGGCTGAGTCCTGATAAACTTTGATTGAGGGGGGTGTCACTTGTGATCACATTCTTTCTTCTTTTAGGGCTGCTGAGTGCCACTCAGCTCACGGTGGTGGGCATGAGCGCTCGCTGCAAGAGTACATGTGGACATTTTAAGGGGCTAAGTGGGACTGCATTTTTTATTTTTGTATTTTTTCACAAGCCTGGCATTTAAAGTTATTGTAACATATCATTGTTATTTACACCGATCTTATCTCTCCTGCGTCCGCAATAGAAGATGGTAAAATATCAGTAGTTCATGCTTTGCTCGTGACATTTCCAGACGGCGAGGCGGCTTTACTAATAATCCTTCATGGCTACTGATCAACTATTCCCCAGATCCTTGCACTTTTGAAAAGTACGTAGAACCTTATTCTCATGCCCCAGTTCAAAGAGTGGGCCACATCTAAGAATAGAGAGTCTCATATGTTGTACAGATTGAAAAGCCCTCAAAGGCAAATGTGTGATTTGTGATTTTAGGTGATATATATAAAACTGACCTTCCCTCTCACCCAATTTGAGCTGGGATAGACTTCAGCCACCTGGGACGCTGCGAAGAATAAGCAGGGGATAGATGATGGATGGATTGACGGATGGACGGATGGATGGAGGGATAAAAACGTTCTTGACTTGATTGTGTGGTTAACGCAGCACCTGACACAGTTGGTGTTGGACATCAACTACAAGAGCACCATCCGCAGCAAGTGGTAGGAGCTGCATGTATCTGTGTTTACAGCTGCTATGGTCAGGCTTTTAGAGTTCAGACAGATAGCCATTATGGAAGTAAAGGGGTAGGTGCAGCAGAGCCAGTAATCACTCTGAGCCACCATGACTACATATGTTAAGAGACAGCTTTCCGCTTAAAGTTGCAGGATGGTTTATCTGTGTTTGCTGAATATGAAAGTAGACAACTGTTTGTTAACAATTTTGCCATATTGACTTTATAAGATGAAATTTCTGTATGTTCGGGATGTGTGTCTATCCACTTGCTTTATAGTTTTTCTGGCCCTCTTATGGCCAAAAAAATCATGCATCTTGTTTTATAGTCAGTTAGAAAAGTTATGGTTAAAAATTGATTATAATACATACTAATTATTTGGTCCATGCTCATGCATCAGTCCGCAGCAGTAAAAAAGAACTGTATGTAACTTTAAACACTGAAGTTTCCTACCTTTCGTTTTTTAAACTACAAGTAGTCAAACATTTTCAATTCCTACACACAGAGACTTCAAGCCAGTGGGAAGTTTTCAGTGGGAAGAGGTTTATAGTTTCATAAGTGTAACATACAAAGGTTATGCCTTAATATTACTTTAAATGCAACTGTAGTATTTTTAAACTGAACCCTATTTTCCCATGATTTTGTTGTTGCATCCAGAAACCATGAGATGTGCTGCAATGTAACCACTCGGGTCAGTGTACGGCCACTAAAAGTGCTTGTTTTTGCCTCTGACAGGCTCAGATTATTATTATAGGTGTATGAAAACATTATGGAAAGGATCCTGACAGAGGAATAAAACATTTATCTTTACACCGTGGTCTCGTGTAAGTCTTGCGAGTTAAGTTGTTGCAGGAGGACATTAACAATGAAACTAGATCAAGTGTAAGGTAGAGATAAATGTTTTATTTCTCTGCAGGCATTCTTTCCACATTGTTGTCAGACACACATGACAACAATCTGAGCCTGTCAGCAGCAAACACAAGCACTTTTAGTGGACATACATTGACGGTGCACTAATGCCCAGAGTGGTTACATTGCAACCTGTTTTGCAGCTGCTAGCTTTGGCGCTCTCTCTCCCAATAATGGACCAGTTTCAAAAATGGTTGTTGCTATTCGTAACTTTGACACAAAAACATGGAAAAATAGGATCCAGGCTTAAATTGTGATGGATAGGTTGCATTTAATGGCTATTGCTGGAGAGAAAATGTCAAACATAAATTTTTCTATGACAACCTCAAGAATTATCATTTTAAACATTGTCTCTGTCACTCGTCTTGGTGCTATGTTGTTGCGTAAATGTGAAACAGAGGATGGGGCTTTGCTTTCTAAACCTACAGTCCCAACCACCATGCTAAGACTGTGTGAAATACTACAGTGGTTAATTGAAGCACGCTATAGTCACGGATAGACCTCTCAAATAAGTTTGCATTTGTCACTGAGGACAGTGGAGGGTAGCTACTGCTGTTTCACAGTGACAGCAGTCCTTGAGCAGATTGGAGACTCAATCTTTTTACCGAGCCTTTTCACAGATTCTCAGTGTAAAGATATACAGTATATCGTAACAAAGGCTGTAGATCCCCTGTATATGTCTCCTTTTGTGGTACTAGAACCAGAGTTTCAATATATACCCATTGTTTCTGATCACAATGTGCTGCCCACTGATTTTCAAGTACTACTACATGTATCACACTTAGGGTAAGTTGTTCACCTTACACTAATGGGATCAGCAGTGGTAAAATCTATACACTTATAACATTTTAAATGTCCACCGAATAGCATTGAGCGCCTGGCAGACAGCAGCAAAACAAAGTGTTAGAAAGACAGGGAGAGAAATTAAGCTTAAGATTTGGCACTGTACCAGAAACTGGCGTCTGTGTGTGTGTGTGTGTGTGTGTGTGTGTGTGTGTGTGTGTGTGTGTGTGTGGGAGGAGGTGGTTGTATTCTCCCCTCTTTGTGTGTGGTGGGGTGTAATGAATCAGATGCCATTTTGAGAAATGCTGTTTATGAGCGTCTGGATTGACGTTGGAGGCGACAAGGGAATGTGGGGAATTAAGGAAGGAGTGTGAGCTACACTTAACAGAATGTGACAGGCGCAAAATGACGGTTTGGCCCAGGAATCAGGATGCCATGTTGTGTATGCACACACACATACACACGCACGCACACAAAATCCTCACACGCAGACTAGACATACACACTCTGCCATGGAAAGTGGGTACAAGCAAGAGGGGACAATTTGATCTGTTCCACCAAACACAAATCAATGTCTATGTGGCTCTATTTTCGAAACACACACACATGAAGACACACAAATACACACACACACACAGTCCCAATCAGTTGGGCTTTCTCAGACAGGGACAAAACAAAGTCATCTGAGCCTGCAAGTGGCTGTCCCAGCCTGGTTGTGACAGCCAGGATAGTTGCTATTAGACAGATTAACCTGAGGGATTTCTCCCCAACCCCTACTGCAGAGCAAGGACACAGCATTGTCTGTCCCTTTACATTTTTTAGCTTCAGACTGACGGGTACACGGCTCCAATATGTGAGCAAAATGGGCTCATTTACAAGTTCACGATCTTTGAGTTTTGTGCCTTTGTTGCGTTATTATAAAAGGAAGAAAAAACCTCTGAGAAAAGATAACAGTTTTGTCAGATGTTATGTCAAATCTTTGATTTTTAATATCTTAAAATTGCACACACCCCCACACTACATTATACGTTCAAGAAGAAATACCTGGAATCCTCTGCTCTCTATCATCTTTGTCACATAATATTAGATCGCTGCTTCAAAGAAAGATGTGGGGATAAGGCTGCTCTACACTCAAGCATTCACCTCACGCTTGCATTAAAAATACACTGCGTACACACAGGACACCCCAGCCAGTCGCTATTAATATACTAATGCCAGAGGTTAAGGGTCAGGGGATGAAAGTGAAAGAACTGTATGTGCAGGGCATCCCCACTTGGATAACTTCACCTCACAGATCTCTCTGCACTAAGACTCGGAACATAAAAATCATAACTCGTTATCTCTGTAGCTCAGGGAAACTCAACTTGCTTTGCCCGGGGGCGCTTTTGCAAAATGACAGGAGGCCGATGGCCAGTTAAGAAACAAATATTAATATTTATCAGTATATATAATAAATGCATTACCTCTTTATAACCTGTCGATGTTTGCTGTCCACACTCATCTTTGACAAGAGGCAAATCCAGTTGCAGCAGTCCCGCACAGGTCAAGTGTACGCAGGGGCATTTCAAGGATTTCTTTTGGGGCTTAGCCCGGACCTCCTCAGAGGGGTCTGTCTATATGGGTTTTTTTTATGCACTCTGGCACCTTATTTACATTCATTAACTTATTTTATTCATCCTGTTGGGGGTCGCGGGGGGCCGGAGAACTCAATACAGCTTTGTATTGAAAGTGTATGTATTTTTCTGTCTCCTAACATGACCCTGTGTAACTACTCATAACATATTTTAAAAGAAACTGAAACATTTGACTTCTTTCTCATATAAACACAGAGCAACTATTGGTTGGCACCTAACAACCAATTCCAAAAATTCAGTGAAAAGCCTCCATTCCCTGTCTGCTGCCCTGTCTGAGTCCATCAAAAATAATGAGCTGGACATGCTAACTGTGAAGCATCCGATGTATTTAAGGAACAGAAGTGAAGATAAGTGAAGAAATCCTTACAGGAGGAAAGACGCTGTGTGAAAGCATGTGAAGAGGCGAATGATATTGACGTATAGATGCGTGTAAGTAACATGAAAACGTAAAGGGATACACACAGGGAAGAAAATGATGCAGAGGAGGTGAAGGAAGAAGAGGAGGAGGAGGAGAAAAGGGTGAAATGCAGCAGGATGACAGTGACAGATGAGAGTTGGAGCTGACAGAGCGCTCAGTGATGGCAGTTTATCAGCATCTGGTCCGCAGGGTCACTTCAGCTCCCGGACTCCCTTTCTCATCCGTCTCCATCTCTCTCCCTTCCAGATCCCCTGACCTGACTTTCCCTTCCTCCGTCCTCTCTCTCATAGAATGACAGTTCTGACAGAGCACCAAAATGTGCAGTCAGTGCTGCTTTTCTTTCATGCTCCTACATATATGCATACATACAGTGAGAAACAGCATCCACGAAGACACATCCACCCACCAATTAAGACCGAGAAATACCGCTAACAATGTAACAGTAGTTGTCAATAACCTCTGAGATAGATTACCCAAAGGCTTTATTGCTTTGGCATTAACATATTTAAAATGCCAGCCTCCTTGTGCAAGACCAAGGGATTTACACTGACATCCGCCGGCTGATTAAATGTGATGTTTCCAGATAAAATACGGCCTTGGTGGAAGGAAGAGGAGAAAGTCAGGGGAGGCCAGGCTCACACTGCATGTGTACGACACCTTAATTGCATCGATGATTATCCCCCCACATTACGCTTTCCCTGCTCATATTTATAGTTGTGTCCAATTTTCATTATGCTCTTCATTATGGAGCATAAATAACCTGCGTAAATGTGCCGGCACACCACGACACGCCCCATAACATTGCCAAGTGATATCCATCTTGTCCCCCAGTGATCCGACATTACCTGGCTGAATTATGTCTATTAGCTGTGCGTGGCCCCTCCCACTCCATCAGGACAGCAGTCCGCAGATGACAGCATTAACTTTTAAGACTTTATAGCATCTTCTTTACCCAACACATACCATTAATCCACTTAATGGCCACCATGACCCCTTTCATCGTGTTTCATAAAATAAAAATATGAATAAAGCCCATTACGGTCTCCATTGTAGAGAGTCTCCGTGATAAATCAGCGGGGTTCTATTAGAAGGATTGCCTCTGTGACAAGTCAGGTTGGCCACACTAAATCATCAGCGCTGTTTGCTTTATTAAAGCTCTTTTTTGCCCGTTTTAATGCTTAAAGCTGGAATCTTTAACTTTGAGTCATATTTCAATCCCCTCCTGTCCTTTAGCCAGTTGCAAGTCTGAAGGCTCCTGAGCTAATATTTACCTTCGTCTTTGAGTGAGCTCTGTCTCTCTCACTTTTGGGATTCTGTGCTCGCCTTAAATAGATGTTCTCTTTTGTTTACATCTAGTGCAGCAGAATGTGTTGAATCCTGTAGCTACTGCAAATGTTGAAATACATCGAGGCCCCTAAAGTGTATTATTTTCCTGTCGCTTTAAGCTGTTGATTGATTGTGTGTGAAACTACAAAAGTCACTTCCTGTGTAATTTTCTCTGGTTTGAAGACACTTTATTAGTGTTGTCAGCTAAAAAGGTCACCACCCACGGAGAGACACTTAGCACCAAGTCCAAACATGGGAGATGTGCCAGTCTTAATGTTCATAAAAACACCATCATGATGAAACCAGCATTTTCTAACTGAAAACTTAAAGCCGCTCTAATCAATATTTTTTATGTTAACAATGGATCTAATGACTATGTGTATGTGAAAGTTGTCAGTTGTAGTGACAAACCAACAGTGAATTAAACCCCAATTCTGCAGTTCTCAGATAAACAAAGCTTTATAACATCTTTGAACTAATTGTTTCTGTTTGGGTCCCTCACTCTAACTTTTCTGGTTCACTCTCACCCAAAGCTGGGTGTCGGTACTCGATACCTTAAAGGTATCAGCCTAAAGTAACCCAGTACCAAGTTGTATCGAAACATCTCCAGTCAAACTATACCTCCATTCAATCTTTTTTTTGCCAGGGGTCTGATCCTAGACCACCTTGACTCCCCGCTGGATCAGCAATATTCCTGTTGTTGCTGTCTCTGGAACTGCTCCCCTTCCGGTGAACACTCAGTTCAACTTCTGCCCGGATAGCATGAGCTAACACAGCAACAGCGGCTAACATCTAATACTGAGCCTTTAACAGTCCCAACAAACTCACAGCAACATTGAAACGACTCTGTCATTAAACCTGTTAGTAACATTAACATTGCCCATGTGATGCTAACAGTTAGCCGTGTGACTGTTTTTGTGTGGCCGGGAAGACTCTCACACCTGTCCCTGACATGGAGCTCACACTCCCGCAGCAGGGGCTACAAACCATACTAGCTATGTTTCCATCCAAAAGTGATTCGAATCATTGGGAAATGCGCATTAAAAGAAATACGAATCCTGTGTGTTTCCATTAAATGTACGGACTTTAGTGAAAACTACGAACTCGCGCGAGTTTTCCACAGAACCGGAAACAAAACAAGTCTCGCATTCTTCTTCTTCTATGTTTTCTGGCGGTTGGCAACCAGCTTGTAAATGCATTACCGCCTTCCCGACCCGGAGTGTGGATATCACCATGGAGAGAGGTGTGCTACGTCAGACTTAATTTGAACATAACTGTTTCCATCCCCCGTTTTGCAAATCAACATTTTTTCGAATCAACCAAAACCCGGCTAAAGCGAGCGTATTTTAGTTTGTGCGAATCAGGGGATTTTAATTCGAATTTTGGCATTTCCATCATAATTTTCCAATGCGATACTTCTAGATGCGCATCTAAACAGGCTGATGGAAACATGGCTACTGTCTGTGGTGAGGTGACATCAAGGCATCACAATTTTGTGATGACACCAAATCGTTCGAAAGTATGGCCGTAGTACTGCTCGTCACTCCTGTATTTGTATCACTTTAAGGGCCAGTGTCGATATAGCGTTTTGTTTTTTTTAGCACTTCATAAAAAAGCTCTCCAGCACTTTTTTTTAAATGACGTGCTACATGTAGGTGTGACAAAAATATCTTGACACTAACATTACTTAGGTAGCTAACGTGGTGCTACATTAACAGAAGATTGACCACCGGTAACAACAAGCTTACAATGGGTATGGTGATAAGCTCCCACACGTTTCTGAATAACGTACCATACAGTAGCAAAAGGAGCAGCAGTGACGTCACCAGCGCCTTCCTGACAAGTTCAGAAAAACTGATAAACCCACTGTGCGGCATCTAACCAGCACCAAACATTAGACTGACGAAGCTAGAAACCAGCCTGTGAACATAGTGGAGCGTTTAGTGGCTTAAGAGTCAGATATTTTTCACAGGAGCTCACTGAAACAGAGCTGATTATTGGACTAACATTCATCAGCTGGACACAAACACAACTTCAAACGAATGCTAATGTTGCCCATGTCTTGTGGATGTGTAAATAAGCCCCTGCTTGCTAACATGTTTCCCATACCAATTTTTTTTTAAAGTGTTAATATGTCAATGTTACAGCTTGTTGCGCTGCCCCCAAGTGAGCAAAAAAAGAAGAAAAAACTAAACAAATATTGATGAAGGTTTATCTAATGATTTTGTTTGTGTTGGACAACTTTTTTTAAAGGATACCAAAGGTCACACTGCATCACTTTGAATTCGGATGTGTTAAAAACTTTTTCTTCTACAAACCCAGCAAGGAACCATTGGCTTAATCACCAGAGACCCATCAAATATAATATAGAGTTGGAAAGGAAGCCCTTTAACCTCATCCAAAGGCAAAACTGCCAAACTCTATTAACCATGTCTACATTTAGTTATATTTTCAGATTAAATGAAGACCATGATGCAGAATCTGCATTCAGAAGGAATCACATCCCGAGGTAGCCATCTACTGGGCCGGGGCAAAGGCCAAACCCACAGTGCACAGGTGGAATGTGCACGTGTGTGTATAGTGGAAATATTGTGTGAATCTCAGGTCCAGATACTGTTGAATTATGGAGCACACCTTACCTTGAAGAATGAAGTATTCATGCACGGTATCAAGAAACCTCAGAGTCTTCTGTTTTCACCTTTCTTCATTCCCACCCTGCCTTCTGTTCCTTGAAATTTGTCTTTGTGGCGACTCAAAGGGGAGTCCTCAGCTTTCACTTCAGAGAATTATCTAAACCTTTCTTTCTTTCTAACGCTGGGCCTAAATCTACTTCCATTAATGGGTAACAACCCTTGTGATTGAGCGTCACATATAGTTTGTTGTTTGGGCAGTACAAACCAGTTTGTGCTAGGACACAGTAATGATAAATGGAATTATGCCTAACAAAAAACGCTATCACTGGCTGTGGTACAAAGGCCTTTCAGTAAATTCTCAATTTGTGGATCTAACACTGCCCTTGAATTGTTTAGGCACAACTGGGACGCTTGGAGGAATTAATTTCAGATATTACCAAACAGCGGGGTACACAGCTCCTCGGGCGCCACAGACAAAATCTTTCATCCCTGTTAAAAAAAATTGAATGGGGATTTAAGGAGAACACAGATAATTCAATCTTTATCTGCGGCAAGCCACAATGAAATGTTAAGTTTCCATGGGATCCTCTTACCTCAAAGGAGGACTCTGGAATGAAAGGACAACACATCTGAAGCATCTCTTTCCTCCTCTGGAGCAAAAGAGTAAAACACATGCGCTGACACACACACATTCTCAGACACACACAACATAAAAGGTTCTCATCAACATATCAAAGCTGTAGTGCCTCCTGTTCAACATGCTATATGCGAATTCAGGGGAAGCCAGCACAGCAAGTACAGCCCCTCACTGTGCACACTACACACCACTTATATACATCGCGCTGACAGCTCCTGCAGATAGCAGACAGTTACAGATCGAGATAAGTCTCAGGTGTCAGGTATACATGCCCGTACACACAAACATGGACATGTTTGGCATTCTGCTCCACAACCACCGGCGCCTCTCTCGCTCACATATGCACCCGCACAATGCATGAGAGAAAGTTTTAGAGGAAGAGATAGCACAGGGAGGAGAGAGATGAACAGCTCAGGCTTAGTAAGATCAACTCAAACTCCCTGAGATACCCAGTAACAGCATATAGATACCTCTCAAGAAAAGCTTCACTGTAGCATTTAAGTTGTCAACATGCATCTAATCCACCTGTTTGGAGACCCTTACACCGAGTCAATATGCAATTTGAGGCAGGTTGACAGAGAACATTGGATTGATTGATTCTGACCTTTTACCTGACAGTACCTGCTCTACACATTCTCGACAAAATAATGAAAAGTGTTGAAATCCCTCTATCTTTAGCTCTGGCCTCTTTTCTTTCTCCCAAATAAGCGCCTGTTGTTAATCCTACTCATATGTCTGGCTGTAGGTCTGCTTTCTCTACTTTATCTCTAAGAGCAAGGGGGAGGCAGACTCAGGGGGGTGATACCAGCCGTATCGATTGGTGCAAACTTGCACTGACACACACACACACACACACACACATAATCATGCCTTATGTGTGGCTGTGCACAGCCTTGTTATAATCCTTAAGATTGAACTCCATCTATCCTACACCACAACTACAATGTGATTCGTGATAAAAATAAAAACTATTTCTTATTATACACGCTGACAGCAGAATAACCAGCAGTCCTCTGCCATACTCTCATTTGGAAAGATGCTGCTATTTTAGTCATGTTAACAGCGTGGCGGATGGCAATATCTGCTAATCAGTCGGTCGACCACCTTGACCTGGACTGAAATATCTCAATACTGATTTGAGGAATCATAATGAAATTTGCAATAGTGCCCCCAAGGGGAGCATAGGAGGGGCCAAGGCCACCCTAATTGCTGGCCCCTTCTTGTGTGCATAATATGAATCACCTAACATATACAAATACGTAAAACATTAAAAGAGGATTGCTGGGGAGCTCAAACTGTTAACTGTACCGTGTATATCAGATAATTGATAACATAAACTGTAAAATAAGAAACCAAAGTATATCAGTATCAACTCTTAAATGGATGTAGTTTTTTAGCGCATATGCTAAAGCAGCTCAATAGAAATTCTGAAACTCATGGCTTTAGGTTTGTGTGTGCCACCCTAAGATTTTCAGTGGCCCCATCTGGCCACCATTATGAAAAATTATTGAGGGTGCTGCTGAAAATTAGGTTCAGACAATCGTGTTCCCCTCAGGATGGATTTTTATCACTTTGGTGATCCCATAACATTTCTTCCTGCACCATCATCAGGTCAAAATTTCATTTTGTCCAATACCTAACACCTGCACAGTAATGGCATTCCCATCTGCCCCAACTGTACTTTGTGTTTAGTGCTAATTAGCATAGTTAGCATGCTAACACATCAAACTAAGTTGGTGAAATTAGCAAACATTGTCTGCCAAACATCAGCAAGTTAATGCTGTGAGTATGTTAGCATGTGGATGTTAGCATTTAGCTCAAAGCACCACAATGCCTAATGCCCTGTTTACACTATAAGCAACAAAGCCACAGTGTCCTGCTTATTGCTGAGTTGCCATTGAAATGTTGGTCAAGCACTCATTGACGAAGTTATGTCATCCTTGGCCTGTGTGTGTCTATTTCCAACAAAGGAACTCAACATCATCAGAAGTTTGTATTTGGTCACAAAGAAAATTCTTGTGTCTGAGCTCAGCTACGGTCACGCGGATACATGCGTGGTTCGATTCATAGTACAATTAAGGGTCCACTTTAGCCCACAGTAGTAAACAGGAGGGCTGGGAGGAGAGCTTACCATCGTCCTACTGCCGACATCAGGTGAAAGTGAAACATTGGAACATTGTTTGCACTGACAGTTTTACACTTGAAATACAAATAGGTACGACATAGAAGACAGAAAGAGATCCCTTTTTTGGTATTGATCCTACTGACACGAGGATTGATCTTCAAAATGAAAACGTAATATCAAGAGTATCAATATTTTAGGATTGATCCGCCCACCCCTAGCAGCCAGGCCCCCAGGAGGCACGCCATGCTCTGAAGTCAATTTTTGTAGTGGCCAAACAGTGTCATTACACCATCACAGGATGCCATGGACTTTTTCCCATTGACGTATATGGCGAAAGAGTATGTAGATCAGTGACTAAATGTTTTTGAGCATCAAAACCCCCGTGAAGTGATTCATTTCAATATCTGGATTTGATCAATTTGGTTTGACTAGTCCATATCCATTGGTAGCTTTGTCACCTTCTACCTATGCCAATCCCCAATGTCTATGTGCAGTTTCACAGAGATTGACCACGTCAGTGAGTAGAAAAACGTGGGACAGACATGACTGACTGACAGAATGATGCACTGACAGTTTCCGTGATTATTATTATGTACAGCATACCATACCATGACTTAGTCATACCAAAAATTAGAAAAAAAACCCCAAACATTCTGCCACAGGGGGAGCCACAGCAATCTGTCGCATTTTAGCCATTTTTAAGCATTTCTATGTTGTTATAGCGCCACCCAGTTGCCAATTAGAGTTAAATTTCTCCAGTCACCTTGAGGCATCCTGTTCTACATATCTACTAAGTTTAGTAAAAATCGATATGGTGGTTAGGCCTAGATAAGAAATTAGCTCTCTAGCGCCCCCATTTTGTTTGATGGGGTCAACAATGGAGGGGTCCCCTCAGATTATGTGTGGTCATATGCCCACAAAGTTGCGTGGTGATCGGTGAAACCCTTGAGATGTTATACACCTTTATGTGATGAGCCACGCCCTCCGCAATATTCATTGCTTTATAGAAGCTCAGTTTTAGTAAGTTTTCCAACTTTTGCCAAGAGGGAACTTTAGATATTGGTCCCTAGATTATGTTCACCGAGTTTCATGCAGATCGGTCAAACTTCCTAGGAAGAGATCAATTTTAAGTGTTTTTCAAAAAATTCAAAATTTCACCGGAAGTTATGGGTTCTTGAGGCAAATTTGTTCCTCATGAGGAGAGGCATCTCTGTGCAAAGTTTCATGTCTCTACAACGTACGGGGCATGAGATATGCCCATTCAAAGTTTACCATTTCAATCGGTTGCTATAGCGCCCCCCTTTGGCCAATTGATGTAATATTGCTTCATTCGCATCCTCCCATGACCCTCTACCACTGTGCCAAATTTCACATGGATTGACCAAGTCAGTGAGGAGAAAAACGTGGAACAGACACACAGACAGAGTTTTCGTCATTATATAGTAAAGATAACATTTGGATATTCAAGTAAAGCTGTACATTTAAATGATTTTGTCCCCATGTAAGGTAGCATAGCACTGAACCAGGCTGCTCAGCCGTCGTACGTCTCTAGTGCACCTACTCTATGGGCCATGCAGTGCGGAAGCAGTGCCGATCATCCAGATAATTTTTATACACAGCAGTTGAACAGTTTTTGAGCACAGAAGTTTTTTTGCTCAATGTGCGACTGAGCAACTTCCACGGGAATGAACAGGACCCCACCTCCAATGCTGTATCCAGTTCTAAATACAACTATGGCGGCAACAAGTGATGGGCATCAGTTCATAGCTTCATGTCACCGGCTTCTATTTAATATTACTTATAACCTGTTGCTTTGTCACTCGTAGTCTGCATACAGTGTATGTAAAGCGTCACTGGCATGGCTGCAGTCTCTTAAATCTTAAAATGGATGCAGTCTTAGGACTTATTTCGATCGCTGTCAGCATCAACAAGACAAAGACTGCATCACGTCATCCCAAGCTAAAGTGAATCAACACCCTCTTCCAATGAGAAATGTAAGCGATCAGGCACATTTCAAGATGATCCCACTTCTTATTGGCGCATCGAAGGGTTATAATACCCAGCTGGGGTGGTGGCAATACAAAGAGACACAACATCCTTCTCCCTTCAGATGTAGTGTGAAAAAAAAAATCCCCTCAGAGACGGAGGCAAGGCGCTCTCATATCAATCCATCAAACTAAAGGACGCCTCACGCAAACTAGAAAAATGCCAGTTCTAAATTAAATTCTCTTGTCTCGCGCTGAGCTCAACTTGAAAAGGCCGGTCACATGAGGGTTTAAATAGAAATCTATTTTCTGGCCTGAAAATCAAACTGGCCATCATTCTGTCCTGCCTCACCTCTCTCTTGGGGACTTGTCACATTTATAACATGTAGTCATTTTCTCAGCTGTCAAACCGTGCTCTTACCAAGCTCTGTTCCCCAACCCAACCTGTCAACTTCTAATTCTAATCTGCTCGAATGTCTCTCTGTGTGTCGTGCATGCGTGTGTGTTCACTATGAGTTAAGTACAGCTTTAAAAAATGTCTGGAATTACAAGATTTTATTCATTTTATTCGTTATTACTGTGTGTGTGTTCTGTGAGGGTCCAGACAGAGGTGGCTCAGCAAAGTAGGTCATGACAGAGGTTAGTACTGGATTAGCGACTGTCACTGGCAGGACAGGAGAGTGCATGCACCAGGGCAGCCCTCTCCCTCTCACTCACAGTCTCTCACACACACACAGTCTCACACACTCACAGTCTCACACTCACAGACACAGCAACGATTTCTGAAACTCTGTGGCGTTCTGTCATGGATTTGAGCCAGCAGGCCGTGACACACACGGAGGGCAGTGTCTGGAACAGGCGGCTGTGCCCAGTCTGTCTTTTGTGAGTATGCGCACACATGCATGACACTATGTTTGCATATGACAGGGCTGCTTGACCTGCCAAAATCCAAACTGTTTGCCCTTGCCAAAGATTCAAAAAAGTTGTTTTTTTTACACTTTTTTTATGCTTCCTCTTCTCCTCCCCATTTTTAATGGCAGTCGTTCGGTATTCAAAGATTTGCTTCCCTCTAAGCACAGATGAATCTTCATGGAGCCTTTGTATCAGTATCCAGTTCTCAAAGTTGACTTATGGAAATCTGTCTCATTACTTCTGCCTTCTTATGGTTCAAACTCTCACATAAAAACATAATGATCCAAGCTGTTTCTGTTGTCTGCTGCGTAAGTCAACGATCTTCTTTTTTCTTTTTTTTTTTCTTTTTTTTTTTTTTTTGATGTTCTAAGTCTCTTCAGTTTCCATCCTCAGAAAGTCGGGGATAATTATGGGAGTAAAAAGGCTCTCTATCAGAGCAGATTAACAACATCTCACTGGGCTGAACTCCTCACTCCCTTTTATCTCCTCAAACGCAGTAGAAGAGAAGACGAGTTACGCAACTCCCACCTTAGGGACCCAGCCGACTTTCCACCCAACTTCTGTCTGTCTCTGCATGTCTAGGGCGTCTGCCAGTCCTCTGCTATTTGATGTGCGTGTTTGAAGCAGCCATGTGACCGGGGCGAGAAGGATGTGCCTGTTGTTTGCAGCTCTTGCCGCTGTGCTCTGTTCCCTGGAGGAACGAGTTTCAAAGCGTGGCAAAGTTGGACCTTTCCTGGTTCTACATTTTAACACCTTCTCAAATCGCAGTGCCAAGGTTCTGGATGTCTTTCTTCCTCTCCCTTTTATCATTCCTCCAAAGACCCTCCTTTCATTTGCAAGGTTTTGAAAGACCTGTCCTCCCTCCTCCTGTCATTTAGCTAAAACTTGTCATTTGGGGGACGTTAACATCAGATCATTTTTGGGAGTGCCCAAAAAGCTGCTTTAACACACATGGATCCTAATATGATGTTCTTTGTCTTGTATATTAAAAGAGTATTTGATCACGTCAGCTTGATAAAATATTATTATACATCAGAAACACTAAAAAGTTACAAGATTTTTACTGTCAACTCATTAGAAACAGCTTCTGTTTCCCTTGTGGAAAATAAATCAACAACAAGTTGAACTTGGGGTTAATTAGTCTCTGACAATGCTGGGGGAAATTTCCACATGAAAAACCTTTCACTCTGGTTTTCTGGCTTTTTTTCTGCATCAAATTACCACATATAGAATATACTGAGAGGCCAGTGATTAAATCAGCACCCAGGGGTGACCAATGCATGACCAGAGTGTAAATGTAGGTTTACTGTAAAAGGAGATTTACAGTTAAATTTATTACATCAGACTAAACCTTTGAGTTGATTCATCTTGTTTTACTGTATACCTCCTATTACCACCCACTCAGAATGTTATCACTGGATCAAATGGGCGTTCTCAGTGGTTATCAGCCTCACAGATAAGGGTTAGAAGGTCCCTGATACGTGTACAAGTACTGTAGGTTCAAAAGGCCGTTATCACCACATTAAATGCATGTTCAAAGTTGTCCGTTTCATGAAGTCCACTTTCAATTCTCTTAGGTTTAAAAAAGATATCATGGCTTGCGTTAAAATAAGAACTTTGTCACGTAACATGATGAACTAACGTATGTCAGTTAGAAAAAAAAAGCCCATTTTCAAAATTCTTACATGTCTTACATTCCTATGGTCCAAGACAGTCCAAAAATTATTGTAAACATGAACAAGTCTCTCCCAAATCCAAAAGCTAGGGTACTAAAACTTAAATTTGTGTTGTCATAGGGTATAAAATCTCCAGCTGATCTATAGACAATGAATAGCTGATTTGCAATCACATGACTCCTCTGACGTGAAAAATTCAGACGGAGGGCAGAAGGTGAAAAATCCATATACTGTGTGAATTGGATATAGAGAAAAGTGACTACATAAAAGGGCTGAATGAACCTGCAGGCAGCTGGTATCATTAGAAGATAGGAAACTCAAGTTGAATGCAATCCACACAAAATGAAGAAAATTAAGATACTGATTTATTTTCTCCACAACTTGACCAATTTGCCCGGTGTGAACACGATCTTTGCTATAAATTGCCATGAACCCCAGACCTCCATACGTTACTAACATTACACGGTGAGCAGATGAAAGCATACAAGAGTCAAGTGGACTATAACTATTTTGTGCACAGTTGGATCCACGAATGAAAGGACTACTAGCCTGATTTTGGCTGGGTGAGAAAGTGCTTGAGTATAACTGTCGTTTGTATTTAAACTGTGTACATGAATACACTGCTGTTTGGTTAACGATACTAGGTAACATTAGCTAACTTAAGCTACTATTTTCTAACTTCTTCATCAACTGCTTCCAAAGGGTCTGATGAAACGCTGTTAAAATCTGGGTCATGGCTAAAAACCTCACCTATGCTCGGAGTAGAGCCGCTGCTACTTCACGTCGAAAGGGGTCAGCTGAGGTGGTTCGGGCATCCGATCAGGATGACTCCTGGGCGCCACCCGCTGGAGGTGTTCCAGGCACGTCCCACCGGTAAGAGGCCCCGGGGCAGACCCAGAACACGCTGGAGGGATTACATATCTCATCTGGCCTGGGAATGCCTTGGGGTCCCCCAGGAGGAACTTGAAAGCGTTGCTGGGGAGAGGGATGCAGGGGGGCTTTGCTTGGCCTGCTGCCCCTGCGACCTGGCCCCGGATGAAAATGGATGGATGGGTGGCTAAGAACACATAGAAGTTGTCACAGCACATTGTAATTGCATCCAACGTGAAGCATGATTTACATTTGAAATTAGTCTACTCTACTCCTCCAGGCTAAAGATGGAGGATTTTGATCCATACCTACAACTGTTTCTCCGTGACTTTTTTTTTTATTTTAACTTCTCCCTCTAATGTCCTATTATTTTCAGGACTTAAAGTGGCTCTTGTTTTTCCCAATTTGATCACTTGAAACAGCTGTAAACAGCACAAATCATAGGCATTTGTGCAGCGTTGGTAGTCCCTGCCCTCCATCTGGAAAGCACATCGATGTATGATGTCATGTGCAGCGGCGCTACTGGGAAAGATGTTAGAGATGACACTGAGAGCACCCAGGGGAATGTTCTGAGTATATGGGTACACTTTCTGTTTCCAAACTCAGAACACTACAATAGAATAAAGCTCATTTGGGTATGAAAAAGAAAACAAACATACTGTGGGTCCAAAAAATCAGTCTCCCATTCATTGTCTGTGGAGCAGCTCCAGACTTTTTACTTGAGGACCAAAAGTCTGAGACTTCTTTTCTGGTTTCTGGCTTTAAGAGAGTAGCTCATGTTCACAAATATTGATTGAACTTTCCTAGGCCATGAAAATAATATATTAGAATTCATAATTTGGATGGTTTTAAACTTGTGGTGTCACACAGGTTACAAACAGCAGTCTCCTGGATGAAGGTCCTTTGTGTGTTTGACCCATCCCACAACAAGACCTCCCGTTTTGCTCCTACTACCTCACCTGACTTCCTTTTCCCCCCATCAAAATTACTACGCCCACTCGAGGTCACCCAACAACAAATATGACCATTTAATGGGGTGATAGCCAACTTCTGCACCCGCTAGTAGATATAGCAGGCCAAAAGGATGTCTTTCTCACTTCAATTTTCCTTGAGTTTTCACAGAGATATAAATAGACCAGCGCAACAACATCAACACATAAATAATACAATAAAATAAACAATCAAAATACAATACAGATATAAAATAAAATAAAAAGTACAGTTGCAATGATTGGTTGTGTGGAAATGTTTAAATATTTATAGCTGTAGATAGGCATTGGTATCATTTCTCATGTAGATGTTAAAATGTTTCCCAGCTCTTTCTAAATGTATTCTCTTTGACCTTCAAAATGTATGTCAACGTTTCTATAACTAAAACGTTTTGGAGGTTTCCTGTCTTCTAACCCATTTCTGAGGCTGATAACAGCTGATGGCACCCATTCAATAACATTCGAAGTGGGTGTTTTGACTGTATGTTGGCTCTGCAAAGCCCCCTGGTACTAATACGTTAACACACATCAGATAACAAATTAACATCTTTAAGGTTGTTGTAATTTCCATAAAATCATGGGGCTTGACTCCCTGTGTCATCCATTCGGGGGGAAGCAGTGTGAAGCTCCTTTTGACTAAAAACAACACACACAAAAACCAGATCTTTGATCAAACAGTGCATCTACAGGATCAAAACACCAGCATGAGCTCTGTATTAACAAGTGACATTATCCAGAAGTACTAATACCAGTGGGAGCTGTCTTTACATGACTGTAACATTTAAATTGCTGTTCATATTGCATTATTACATCTGTAATGTTTAGACTGGATTGCAAATTAATCTCGGTAAGATCAGGATGTATCAGTATATTGCATTTTCAGGCTTTCAAAGGGTATGTACACTCCACTGTGTGAAACACAGCAGAATTGTGATTTTTTAACATCTCTTTCTAAAAGCATGTAAACCCCTGCTGGCATTTCTGTAAAAGAAATTTGTAGAGCATGTTTGTTGTTAGTGGACAGCTTCCAATGAAAAATATATAGAGAGGATACAACCAGCAGCAAACTGCAATATTTAGTTGTATAATAAAGCTGCCCAGTCTATGAGATACAATACAATCCTTGCAATACAAAGACAGGACAAAAACAGCAGCATACAAATATATGAATGAATGACTTTATTTGGAACCAAAAAAACATAATAAAAAACCAAACAAGACAAAGATAACAGTCTCCGAAAAGGAGTAGGTAGAAATAAAACTTATGTGTCCCTAGCCCTTCCTTACATTTCTTCTTCTAACTCTTATTCCCAAATTTATTTACAACTAACATACATTTCCCCTGTCTATTTACCACCCAATTAAATAATAAGTAATAAACCCAGTTTAATTACAGTCAAAGTACCACACAGTGTTACAAAATAAATATGCACTCCCCTAACACTCCCTTTCCTCATCTATGTATCTGTTTCAAATCATCACGCAGCCCATTTCACACGTCCACCCTGCATACTGAAATACAGACTCTTCTTAGTTGTACGAACACATTTTTTTTTAAATTGTCAAAAAACACCTTTTGCCCGATTGTAGATTCTCACTTTAAACATGATTATTGCAATTTTAAATTTGACCAGATCAAAAAAGTGTGTTCGTGTTTTCTCTGTACCCCACATTGTCTCCTGTCCTGATTGCTCTTTTGAAGGATGTATAATGGTTGTAAGTTGCTTTTGTAAGTGTTGCCCCAGACACAGTAAGTCAAATAAGGTAGTACAAGCGATGAATACAGAATGTTCAGTGATTTACGGTCCAGTACGTGTTTTGTTTTCCCCAGAACTGCAATGCTCTTTGCCAGCTTTGTTCTTACATAAGTGATCTGAGGTTTCCAGCAGATTCTGCCATCTGAAATCCACAACCAGAAATTTAGCTTCATAGACTCTTTCCACATTGACATTATCAATCATCTGTACCTCTGTGTCTTTACTGCGGTTTCCAAACGACATACATTTAGTTTTGTTCAAATTAAAGACAATTTATTTATGCTCAACCATTGTTTTAATTTTCTCATTTCTGTTGTGACTTCCTCCAAAAGCTACTGCAGATTTTCCCGAGAACAAAAAGCATTGGTGTCGTCTGCGAATAAAACAAATTGTACTTTTCTGGATACCATACATATATCATTTATATACAAAATAAACAGTTTGGGACCTAATACTGACCCCTGTGGGACCCCCACAGTTATGTCTAAGCCTGACTGTTTGAGACTAATTTATACTTTCAATCTGCATATGTCACATGAAGAATATCACAAATAAACTTGCATGATCCAAGAGCTTCGGGAGTTGGTGGTGGGGCTATTACAAATGATACCTCTATCAATCTCAAGAGTGTTGTTTTAAAAGTTCTTCAGGTTACATATAATTACAATAATCTGTCTCACTTATTGAAATGGATGTGGATTTATTGACCAGTGGACTTTTTCAAGGTGAGCAAGCTGGTGAATACATTTATTCAATGACAGCTAAAAGGGGAATGCGACACGTTTTTAGAAATGACTCCTGCTCCTGCTATGTCCTGTCTATGTCCTAATTTTGATAAGGCAAAAAATGGACAATGGAAATCAATAGAAAAAAGAAAATCAATGTACCTCGGCATCACTGACTCTAGCTTATTCATATCAATATGTTCAGTAAGTATTGATATTGTCCTCCTTTCTTGTCTCCAGTGCTCTATAGTGTAAATGCTCTTTTACAAGGCATTACATTACATCACACACAACATCCACAGAACGGTACCTACTATCAATTATAAATGTTAAAAGCTGAATTAAACCACTGACATAAAGAGGTGATAGTACAGAGCTGTGCTGGTTCCTAAGAGGCCTGACAATTGAGTTGTCATTTGACATAAAATTATACAGCGTGTCACCTCTCATCTAAAATTGGCCCACCCTCGGATACTGTAGGCACACTACAATTAAAAAGAACAGCTGCTGCACACGACAGGAGACGAGTCAAAACCTGTGCAATAAAACAAGCCTTCGACAGAAGATAAAAGTAAATAACTTTATCTCAGAAGAACTGCATTCATATATTTTGCAGCACAGTAGTTTTTTTAGATTGTTGTTTTAAGGGGGACCGAACCAGTTTGTACTGGCACATCACACATTATCTGTTCATACTGCCACATTAATACAATAATGCCCCATCATGCACAAATGACCAACATACATACTCAGTGCATCCCAGGAAAGTGAAAACTCGCAAAATGAATCTGAATGATGTTTTTGTGGAATTTTGTTTGACTTAAAGGGACAGTTCACCCCAAAATCAAAATAAGATATTTTTCCTCTGTAGTGCTATTTGTCAGACTGTTTTGGTGTGAGTTGTTGAGTGTTGGAGATATTGGCCGTAAAGATGTCGGCCCCCTCTTTGATATAATGGAACTAGATGTTACTCAGTTTGTGGTGCTTAGAGTGCCAAAAAAAAGCATTTGAAAAACTCAACAGCAATGTCTCTTTCCAGAAATCATGACCCAGTAACTCAAGATAATCCACAGACCTTGTTGTGAACAGTTTCGTGTAGGAGCTACTTTCTCTTTACTAAACTACACAACACCAAACATATCACCGTGCAGAGGAAAGCCTGCATCTACTAAAGTACGAGAGGCTTGTGCTCTTGACAGCCGGAGATGTAAACATTAATGGCGTACTCCTTGGTTGAGTTGTAACGTTAGCTAGCTCAGAAGTTCCAGATGAGCTAGCAGTAGATGCATGCTTCCTTCTTTGTGGTGATATGGTTGGTGGGTTTAGTTCAGTAGAAAGAAAATAGTTTCTAAATGAAAATTCTCACAACAAGGTCTGTGGATTATCTTGAGTGACTGGGTTATGATTTCTGGAAAGAGACATTGCTGTTGAGTTCTTCAAATGTGTATTTTCGGTGCTTTGAGCACCACTAACCAAGTGCCATCTGGTTACATTATATTTGAGAGAAGGCAGACATCTTTACGGCGACTATCGCCAATACTCTGCAACTCACACCAAAACAATCTAGACTAAGAGGAGAAATATGTAATTTTTTATTCTAGGGTGAAATTTAGACTGCATGTTTTTATTATTCTATTTAATAACATTTCTAACTTATTGTCAGAGTTGATTTTTGGATTTGTAATATAGAGGTAGACTGTAATAAATAACTTAATTCTCATGAGTCATGCACACAGCTCTACCTTAAACCCACCACTAGCTGTCACCAGCAAGCCTCAAAGTCCGCTAATCTACACTGTGTGATCAAAATGTGACATATGGTGTTTGTCTTTCAGCGTATAAGCGGTGCAACTCAGGCCACCACACAGCAGGGGTTAAATAGGGTATCTCTGAGGGTGACTGAACTTCTCAACTTTATCCAAACTCTGCTGCTGGTCCACACTCAGTTAAATGACTTAGTGCCACTCAAGAGCAGATCAACATGCTTACAGGTCAGGGTGTTAATGAGAGGACCTTAGCGTTTTCCGCTGAGGCTGGCAAAGGCCAGGTGGAGGTGGAGAGTTATAAAGGGGAAAGGTAGCCAGGTGGAGATGTTCTCTGTACCTTTATAGTCCTGTAGGCCTCGGCCCTTTTCATTTGTAACTACCAGCTGCTCTGCTGCACTCAGGCCTCAAACACAGGTAAGCAAGTTTCTCTGTATTCCCTCAAGATTTCAACTTTTAAAATTGATGTACATAATAACCAGGGATGAAAGTAAAGAGTAGCACAGGCAGGATCTATAATTCAACCAATCTACCGTGCCAAGGAGCCTGGTCTACTGCCAAGAGGGATAGAGGAGTGGCGGGCCAGATAGAGCGCTCTGCCAATGCTGTAATGCCTGGCACAGGTGCATTGTTAAAGACACTGTTAAAATGATTCATTTTCAATCCAATAATCTGCAGTACACTATAAGATGTCCACAAAAGGTCTATATAGTTTCCAAATGACTGCTAAATATGTTTTTCACCTTGAAACAGGAGGTGAACTTCCAACTCAGGAGAGTATCCATCACAAATGGGATTTGACTAATAACATTAATGACAAATCTGTACTCTTGGACAGATCATTCCTACTCTTGAGTATTATAGCTGCTAAGCTGGAGGGCAAGGTGTGAGCTGACCTTGAGGATACACTGACTGTATCCACAGTGATGATGTTGGGGCAGCAGTCTTTCTAGCTTGTAATAGATGGTGCTTTGATAAAATAAGACTCCCCGTGGGGATAAAAGGAATCGAAACAAAATAAATTTTCTGTTTACTTCATTATGAACATAACCTTAGACGGCTGATGTCTAAAACGCTGTTTATAAACATGAACCATGAAATGTCCAACATCAGAAAGATAGCATACAGTCTTGGAGTTAATTTTAACTACCCAGTTCTTTCAGGAATTCGGAGGTATAATTACCAAATCACCCCAGTAAATAACAGCTTGATGCCAACCTGGGTCATCAAGATGGAATTTTTGCACTCATCACTTTTCTTAATCTTTGACTTTGCCCGCTCAGGCTCATGCTAATTTTTCAGATTTAGAGATTTGAGTCAAATATCATCCAATGACTTTTCTGCAGACCTTGTTTCACCGCAGCTTTTCATCCCCGGCCTTTGATTTCCAATGAAATAATGAATTGTTCAGTTTTCTGCTCACTTCAAAGCCCTTATTTTGAGTTGGGGTATTGCTGCGTGCCTTCAGTCTCGTCTCTGAGGTATATACACTCAAAGCCTGGAGCTATCTGGTGGAATTTCACAGGAACATCGCAAAATATCTGTATCAAAAGTTATTAAAAGAAAGTGGTCTTGTAATGCTTGTGTCATCGAGAAAGGTCTGATCAAATTTGAACAGCACTTCATCCTCTAGCTTTCAACCATCTGGCCTGAAGGTATTAAGTATTGATAGATGGATTCAGTTCTTCTGTTTGTATTTCAAACCCAGCATAATAAAAATGTGATCTTTTCTTTATGTGTTTTGTCCAAGAGGTCTGCCTCCTATGGCAAGGGTACCATGTGCAGCGTCCATGCTGTTACTGCTGGCGCTCTACTCCCCTGGGGTGACCTCCACCCCCGCCCAACACCTGTGTGGCTCCCACCTGGTGGATACCCTGTACTTCGTATGTGGAGAACGGGGCTTTTTCTCCGGTCCACACCGAGCCCACAAGCGGGATCTGGAGCATCTGCTCGGTAAGACCATGTTAACTTTGGGAACACTTTTTACTTTCCTTGTTTGACCTGGTCTACAATGAGTTGTATAAAATAAATTCTAATTGTCCTCTTTGATGGTAGGAGTTCAGACATTGCCTTGGACATGCCAGGCTAGCTTTGTGTCTCTGCAGCCACTACCCACCATGTTCAAAGTTCAGACTCAGTCTAATGAGAATGCCAATTTGGATCCAAGGCTGGAGGAAAAATGTTTAGAGACAACATGCTGGAAACTAAATCTATGTTTGACCGAGCCATCATTAGTGTGCAAAGCCAGTCTCTGGCGTGGCCAGGCTTTTGGTGTAATATTGTTATCTATGATGTGACAAAACCAATGACCACAAACCTTACAAGATGTGCAAATTCCTCATTACATTATTCCCAAAACACATTATTTAAATCTTCTGCCTTAAATATTCTATTGATGTTCTGACGTTAACTTCAGGGCTGTAAGCTATGATATTCCTCCGTTGGAGCTCCATCATATCTCCTCTTGAAGTAGAGACTAACAAGACTAAATGGATTGAGGAGATCAGATTACCTAGCCATTAAGTCTCCATTAAAGTGTGAACCGTTTAAATGGTAGTTTGAGGGACTGGAGGTTTGCACTGCAGCAGCAGCAGCAGGACTTAACACGGTGCTATGGAAACTTTCTCTACTTCAAAGGGTTCCTGTCTAAAAGGGCCAGACAGGAGCAGCGGCTGTGGAGGGCTCTGTCTGGCCGCAAAGAGCTCAAGGTGAAGAGAGGCATCGTGGAGCAGTGCTGCCATAAGCCATGCAGCATTTACCACCTGGAGGGCTACTGCGACTGACTCGTCACTCCACAACTAGCACCACTCCTAGCTTGTAAAAAAAAACCAGAAGTCCATTTCTGGCCTAGTACTTGCTGGCCATGTCTTATCAACTGAAGGAAATAAAGCTTCATGATCCATAACCCAGGGCTCCTCTCTGCAAAGATGTGAATTTGTGTTCTTTGTAGCGGGTATAAAGTGTGGATGAAACACGGGCTGTAATAGCCTTTTGCTGCGCTCCAACCTGTGGCTGCAGTCCTAGAGTGCTCTCTACTGGCAGAGGACAGACATGACTGAGAAGATCCAAGCAAAAAAGGCTTTGTACATATCATTTTGGCACTTGGGAGGTAAATAATCTCAGGAACACTGGTTTAAAAAGAGAATTAAAATCTGTCTTTATTTACAAATAAGAGAGACTTATAAACAGGTATCCCACATGAAATGCTTACTGGTTCTGCTACCCTAAGAACTGCTAAGGAAGTTAAAAAGATGAAATCCACATCCCACATTTTAATGCCGACTAAGCTGTTGTTGTCCAAATGGTGTGCAGAGCTGCAGCTATCTATTTCCTCATTATTTTAACACACTGCTCCTGCACACACACACACATCTGCTACCAACATTACTTTTTAAGATCAAAACAGATACATCCTCACTCTGTCATGAATTAACACAAAGGCTGTAAAATGGCAGCATGTAATGAGCTGGTTAACACTTCTACGAGAATTTCATTTCTAAAACATTAACAATGAATTATTTGTACAAATCCCGATGAAAAAGCATCCAAGTAAAAGGTTAATACATATTAAAAAATATACAACCACAGAAATCAGTTGTCAGGTCTCATCTGGCAGCGGAGCTCCATTATACACAATGATTTCCTGACAAAACAAACAAACAATTAGGCGTCCACACAAATATCTCAGCAACTGGACAAGGTGAAAATCATCAACTAAAGTTTCAATTATCATCACATCTCATTATATCTCCAAAGCTCTGCCCTTATCGAGGCTTAGGCTGTTGCAGTTTAGTTACTAACCTTCTTGAAGAGTTTCATTTCTCCTGTTCTCCTTGTCGTGTTGGAAAGCTTTGCTGGGATCAAACCTGCGGCGAGTAGCACCAGGGAGCTTTGACTTCAGCTGCTCCAGATCACTCTTCTGCCGGGCCACCTGGGACCGAAGCTTCGACACTTCCTGCACACACAGCCAGCAGAAAGTGGGGATGAAATACAGACAAAACTTGTGTGCGGATTGACAAAAAAAAAAAAAAAAAAAAAAAAAAAAAAAAAAAAAAAAAAAAAAAAAAAAGCAGACAGCACCGCTCTCGTGCATTCACCTGTTTTAGGGTGACATTCTCATCTTTCAGCTTCATCACATGTTTGATCTTCTGCTTCTGGTTCTGGTGGCCCAGCAGACGAGCGTAAGCATCAGCCAGTTTGTTCAGCTCCTCCTGATTTACTCCGTTCTCATTGAGTAGTGCATTTCGCTCGGCTGCAAACGCATTGAGCTGTTCCTGTGGGTACACACCAGCATGGACATTTAGAGGGGCATTTAGGTCATCCATGTATTTTAACTTAAAGGTCCAGTGTGTAGGATTTAGTGGCATCTAGCGGTGAAGTTACAGAAGTGAAACTATGAGATAACTATGGTGGCTGATGTGAAAACACTGTAATGCAAATGGCTCTATCTAGAGCCACTGTTTGGTTTGTCCATTCTGGGCTACTGTAGAACAACATGGCCGACTCTATGGAAGAGGACCCGCTCCATATGTAGATATAAACATGTCGTCATAAGGTAAAACACAATGATTCTTATTTTCTGGTGATTATAAACTAATGACAGTGTAGTCGTGATTATTAACCCTTTCTACCAATAGATGTCCCTAAATCTAATACACTGGACCTTTAAACCTTTATGAATTTAATTTTTTGGCCACCTGGGGGCAGCACAACAACCTGTGAACACAACAGACATGTATCTGGTTGGCGCTTTGACTGGGCCCAAAAAAGTCCAGCTTGATCCTACATGGACCCACATAGTTACTGTCATGGCAGCAGTTTTGGGCTCGAGCCCAATTAAAAACACAAATTTCCACTGTAAAAAAGTTTTACAAGCTGAGGTCAACTCAAGTGTTTTCAGCGTAGTAACACAGGTGCATTTGTAGATAGTAACATTTATAGTAGATAGTAACTCTTTGAGCGCTGTCGGAATATATTGGGCAGTGAAAGTGAAACTAAAGTGTTTGTTAATTCATACAGAAATAGGGATGTTAGTGTAAATCCCAATCCAATCCAATTCAGGCCCGGGGGAATGTTAAGAGGCTCAGCCAGAGCCCAGTGGGTCGGGTCCAAAATCAAAGCTCTACGGCTGGTTGATTGACTGAATGAACTAAAAGACACTAAAATACTTCTTAAAACTCTGTGGTTTCATTACTACAACACCTTTCACGTTACATATAGTACTTTTTTCCACCGTTTGTAGCAACACATTGGTAAGTGTGGCTTTAATGAAAGTTGATCTGGGATATTATTGGAAATGACTGACCTGGAAGGGCCTGACTTTGGCAAACAGCTCCTCATATTGTTTCTTCCAGTGCTCCATCTCTGAACTTGGGGAGCTTAGAAGAAACGAACAATGAGTTAAAATGTACAGACTGTAAAAAACAAACAAAAATTACACGAACACAAAAGAAATCCAGTCTTGCTCACCTTTTCTCCTGTGCCTCAGTAATTTGTCTTTGGAGTTCCTGTCGCTGCTCCTCCATCTCCCACTGTAGTGTAACCTTTTCCTGAGTCAGTACTTCCACCTGCTCCTGCAAAGCCCGTCTGTCTTGTCGTTGTTCTTCCAACTCATGCTGCAGAGCCTGTGCTTTCTCCTCCATAAGGTCTAATTGGGTCTGAAAGCTCAAACCCCCTTGTTCGGCCTCATCCAGGCAAGACTGAAGCTGATTTCTGTCCTGCTCTGCTATGTTTAGTTGATTTTCGAGAACAAGCCTGGTCTGGTCTTTGAGCTTTACTTGAGACAGAAGACTATTCCTCTCCTCATCTATCCTCTCCAGCTCAGTCTGCAGTCTGTGCACCTCTGACCTGACCTGCTGGTGGTCTTCTCTTTCAGCCTCCAACGCTCCCCTTTCCTCCTGAAGAGCTGTCTGAATTTTAACTTTCTCTTGTCTTTCTCGTTGGAGCTGTTCCATTATTTCCCCTTTTTCCTGGCGGACCTCCTCGAGCATTTTCTGGGCTTTTTCCTTCTCATTTTGGAGCAGAGTTGCACCCTGACCCCTCTGTTCCTCTAGTTGCCCCAGTGCCTCTTCTCTCTGCTTTGTCTGCATCTGTAGCTCCTGCTGTAGCTGATTGATCAGGGCAGCGTGTCTCGCCTCCATGGCCTTTATCTCCTCATCTTTTTGTGCAAGACGAGTCTGCACCTCCAGCAACTTTCTATCAAGTCAAGGACAAAGAGAAAAAATATATATATAAAAAAGGTGCAAAAGTGACAGTTATTTCAACGCAGACTCAAAGTGAATTCGAGGCATACCTTGAATTCTCCTCCCTGGCTTTTGCTTCAGCTAACTGCCTCTCCTGGTGCTCCTCTAACCCCTCCATCACTCTGTTGACCTCCTCCTCTTTCTGTTGAACGGCTTTATCTATCTCTTCCTTCATCTGCTGCGTCACTCTCTCCACCTCAGCCTCCAGTTCTTTCTGTCTTCCCTCTGCTCCCTGCAGAGCCTGTTTGGCGCTGAAAAGTAAGACAAGCAGTCTGTCAAGCTCACACATTGACAGAATTTTGACCCAAACACGAACACAACTCCAACTCGCATTCCAGGAATACTGACAACTCGAGCGCTCACCTCTCCAGCTCCGTGACAATGTCTCCCATCTTGCTCAGTGAGTTTGTGTGTGCCTCCTGGAGTTCTCTCATGGCGGCTAAGTGCTCCTCTTTTAAAGCTTCCACATCTTTGCTCTTACTAAAAATGACAAGCACAGTTTTATATGTTAAGTTGGTGTCTTGACTTTACTGATAAAAGCATCGTCATAAGATTACTGTTTTAAATCTTTTTTTTCTAAAGTTGACAGACTTCTAACACTTGTGGAAATGTGCATTAAAACAATAAACATTTTCTGAAAGTACCTTAATTCCTAAATACTGGCTCTATCAATAAATCAAAACAAAATCTGAAAGTTTCCCGTCAATGACGAACTGCACAACGGTAAAATGGTTTTGTGAGCAGAGTTGACCCAACTAGCCGATTCATCAAACAGTCAACCAAGAGTCAACTGTTTTGGAAATCAATTAATTGTCACATGACGTCATTTTACAAGAGAAAATTACACAAATGATCTAGTTTCTAGCTTCTCAGTTAGTGGTGCAAGTATTATTATTGTCATTGTCAATTAATCTGTTGAAATTTTTTTTTTTGGGGGGGGGGGGGGGGGTTGGTAGCTGTTTGGTTTATATGATGTCAGAAAATGGTCAAAGTCTAAAATGCCATCTTCAAATGTCTTGTTTTCTCCATAACCCAAATATATTTGGCGATTAATCCAATAGCTGACAATTAATAGGTTAATCATTTCAGCTCATTTCAATTGCTGCTTTGTTTGTAATGTATGACAGTAAACTGAATAAATTTGACTTTTGACCTCAGGACATTTTAAAAAAAGGAGTCATCTTAGGCTCTAGCATTTCATAAACTAATTAAGAAAATAATTGACAGCTTCATTGATAATGAAAATAATTGTTTAATTGCAGCCATAGTTATAAGGTGCACATCATTAGTCCATCATTCTTGGTTCAAATTTAGCACAAGATGTTGAAGGTCATGCCTACTATTGTCCCCTCTGTCTCCACCTTCAACTGTCTAATAAAAGAAAGGAACAAATGTGCCTCTCCAAGCGCCCTGGTTCCCCTCAGATTCCTAAGATAAGGTGGTGTGGTGACTTTCAAACTTGAAATTGGGCATAAACAGAAATAGACAGTGACCCACCGTCCGTGTCAAGTCTGTGATGGACTGGCAACCTGTCAATTATTTTTCTTTACTTTATGCTCAGGGTATGCTGGGACACGCTCCCAGCTGCCTGTGACTCTAAATAGTAGCAAACAGGCAGCGGCAACAAATCCAAAAAATGTGCTGTTTTGCAACTGCAGTGAGGAGGACATCTTTCATGTAAGTATGACTTTCAAACTTGTGATTAAAATGGTTGGATGTGCAAGTTGTATCTTTTCATGTCTGTCAACACCGGAGATCGCCTTAACTGAATGTTTTCCATCCTGAACTTTTTTTTTTTTTTTTTTAAATCAATGACCAAAAAAAAAAAAAAACGATTACAACACTGAGGGCAATCTACCGGAACTTTGAGAAATTCACACCCCTGTCCAGTTGGTGGTGTGTGCGCATATTAACTATCAATTGTCTAGTCTTGTCTTGTCTTTGATCGTATGTGCATGACCTCATTGTCTAGATGGCTTCAGCCATGGCATTGGTAGCCTATATCACTGCTAGGGGTGGGACGATACAAGTAACTCACGATTCCATACTGTGACGATATTTGGCCCTCGATAACGATAATATCACAATACACGATATCCGCGATATTCGATATATTGCAAGAAATTTCATCAACAATATATCACAAAATATGTGACTGAAAAAGAAAAAAAAACCCTTAAAAAGGAAAACGTCTGTAATTATGCATTTATTCCCTTCTTCTGTTTTTGCATCTAACTGCTCGACTCGTCTTCTTCACCAGCCACTGCTTACGCCCACTTTACGGTCTTTACCCTCATTTACAGGATTAGCGCCCCCACAAACAGGGCAGGAGACATTAAGTACTGACGGTGACAACGGGGGAAATCCATTGAGTGTGTGTTGTAATAAAATATTTATATATACCTTCAGTGTATCGATTACTTATTGCGAGAGAGAGCACAACAATATATTGCAAAAATGATTTTTTTGTCCCACCCCTAATCACTGTATACCATTGCAAAATGTCAGCAGCTGGGAGAAGTTCCCCAAGAAGGATTTCTACCAGAAAGAGATTTCATGGTTATGGTTAAGAAAAAAAAAAGACTTGGTTTGGGTTGAAAGGAATAGATTTCTGCCAGAAGGGGTTTTCTGGGAGAAAGCCTACAAAGAAAACTTCTCCCATGTGCATAATGTCACGACAGCTTAGTGTCCAAAGTTTCTTTGCACGGTCAGTGTCTCAATTCATCTTTTCTCTTCTCATTATTATTAATGCATAATCTATAACCTTGTTCTGTATATTAATTATTAAAACATGAAAATTAAAATGCTATTAAATATAAATTATAATCATTAAAAAGTTAAATGACAGGTAATAGATTATAATGGAATTTTTACAACCCTGACAAAGAGAAGATCTACTGCAACCTCTGGTCGGTACCTCACCTCTCCAGCAGCGCCCTGGTATCACCCAGCTGTCTGTCCAGTTCGCTGTTTTCCTCCTGCAGCCTCTGGAGGGCCTCTTGACTCCTCTCTGCCATCTCCTGCTTCTTCTGCTCCTGGTCCTCCAAGGCAGCAAGGTCTCCCAGCACCTCCTCCATCTCGTCTTTAAGCTGTCTGAGTTGCTCCTCAGACTCCTCCCTCTGCTGCTCCACCAGCACAGACAGGGAGTCCACAAGTGCCTGGAGAACAGAAGAAAGAGCCAGTTGCGGCTTAGGTGATCCTGCACTACGATCCAAAAACAACGTACCACGCGAGACAAAAAATGTTTGTGTAACCTTTTCTCTTGTCAGTTCCTCAGTGAGAGCAGCGTGTTCTTCCTGGAGCTGAATCTGTCTCTTTTTCTCGTCTCTTTTAGCCTCCTTTAGCACGGTGAGCTCTGCTTTCAACTCCTCCACTCTCCTCATCCCCTCCTCCTGAGTCTTGCCTAAAATCAAAAGAATATTAGAGCTTCAATGTTTAATCAATTATTTTACAAGCAAAGCAAAGCCAAAAATATGACATTTCCAGGTTCTCAAATGTGAGGATTTGCCACTTTCCTTTGTTTTACAATATAGTAAATTAATTTAATATCTACTTTAGGCTCCAGGATATTGTAACAGGCTTTCTCACTGTTCTCTAAATGTTATGCAAGACCAAACAACTAATCAAGAAAATAATCTCCACATTAATAGGTAAAACATACACAATACATGCAACACATAACACAATTTAAATCAACATCATAACAGGATCTTGGGTAACATACTTCTCTCCTCCTCAGAGAACAGACACCTCTGTTCGAGATGCGCCACTCTCTCGTCCAGCTCCTTCTCCGTCCTTCTGAGAACCTCTCTCAGTCTGGCGAGCTCTGCCTCCTGCTGTCGAACTGTTGCTTTAGAGTCTTGAACTTCTTGGTCCGCCGCCTCCATTTGCTTCTCCATGTCACTCACTGACCTTTGCAAAGACTTCAGCTCCACCTCTTGGTTCTCCAACCTCTTCTCTGCTTCCTCTAAAGCATCCTTTGACACTTGGAGATCTTGCTGGAGTTTCTGTGCCTCCTCCTCTTTCTGTCTCAGCATATCCTGGATGGTTTCTAGTTCAGTAGTACGCTGCTCCAATTCATTCTCTAGCTGCCTGTGGAGAAGTGGCAAATGAGTGTCATGGTATAAAGCTCTGATCTAACTTACTTGGAGGAACCATGAGGCATTTGCTTACTTTACTTTCTCCAACTGGGAACCAGCCACAGTGTTCTCCTGCGTCTTCTCTCTGAGCTTCAAGCGGAGATCCTGCAAACAAACAAACATATCAAACACGTCTTTCACAAAGTATGATTAAGAAATGGAAGATTTGTTTTTATACGCCTAGTTTATACCTGGATCTCTTCATTGGCTGTGTCCAGGTATCCCTGCAAGACTCTGATCTCTTCCCTCAGCTCCCGTATCACAGCTGGAAAATAACACAACCGCTCCAGAGATTATTATTTCTAGAAGTGATGGGTCAACACAACTCAAGTAAAGGAAAAAGCAAGCCAGTGGCACAGAACTCACCGTGCAATCTGGCATTCTCATTCTCCAGCTGTTCATTTTGGGCTTTGGTCACTTGATAAAGGTCCTCTGTAAAAGATAAAAATCACAGTGCAGCCCTGGTTACTTCAGTTTTATTCCTCAAACATGTAAGTATGTTTTGCTGTCAGATCTTACCCAAGTCTTTATTCCTGTCCTTCAGAGCAGTGACAGCAGCCCTGGCAGCTTGCAGGTCAGTTTCTAGCGCCTTCACTTGGCCCTCAGTGTTAATCTGCAGGACATTTAACTCCTGGACACACAGACACTGAATCAGCATCTACTGGGGCTGAGCACTTTCTCATAAACTCTGACTCAACATTTTAGATGTGATCAAACCAATGGATTTTTATTTCACTAAATAATACAGGAAGTATGTGTACACACGCCATACCTTGTTTTTAATATCCAAAGTGTTCCTGGCCTCCATCAGCTCCATTGTGAGAGAGTTGATTTTCTTTTTTGTAGTGTCAGCAGAAACCTAAAAGACATGTACTCAGTCACACATTTCATGTACCACTGCTAAAAATTAAAAAATGTTTATAGCAACTCGTCTCATCCAGGCATCATCACGACAGGATTTCTTCATAGACTAAATATAAACACCAAAACCACGTGCACCTTGTTTTTTAGGAACTCATTGACTTTCTTGAGCTCAGCCCGCTGTCTTTCGAGGGTGGTAACGTTGGCAGCAAGGCCTGTCTTCTCCCTGACTGCTGCCAGCAGCTTGGCCTCCACCTTCTTAAGCTCCTCTTCCAGAGCCAGCACACGACGGTCCTGCTCCCCGCGCTGCTGAACCAGGGACCTTATCTGGAAGGAAACAAAAGCAAAGGCTATGACTTTACCTGCAGTAGTAGCAAGTAGTTGCTCAGTTATAGCTTAAGGATTCAAGTCACTACTTGCAGAAACTTATAATAACATTTCAGTGGCAGAGCTATAGCACAAATGTTCCTCTAATGAAGCATACCTCTCTCTCCAAGAGCTTCTGCTGCTTCCTCTCCATGGTCATGCCATTCTTCTCTTTCTTTACACTTGAACCATCAATCTAGGTTTTCACAAGACATAAAAATAGAGCAGGTTAGTTTTATGATAGGAGCAGCTGTTGGACTAGCAGATCTGTAAATTACAAGCCATCTCAGTGGCAAACTGCATGCTGAAATAAAATATAACTTACAAGTCCATCAACCGACATAGTCCTACGGACAGGTGACGCAAGGACACTTTTGGAGGGCGATGGTGGTGGCAGATCAGCTGGAAAAGAAGATAATGAAAAAATCGTTGGTACAAAACGTTGTTTTAGATAAAATTAATTCGTAGTTTTCTTCCGTTGTTTGCATTGTGCTTATCAAATTTACCAACCTGCCTTAACTTGTTTGAATCGATCAGACTTGTCAAAGGAAGCAGCTCCCTTCAGGTCTCCAGATTTGACTTCATAGGACCCCGGTGGAGGGGCACAACCTACGGACACAATGTTAGCCAAGTTACAGATGCTAACGCTAACGTTGCTTTGTACCGTCGACCTGCTTTGCTTTAACTTGGTTCTGTTAGCTTCAATGAATTTAACAGATGTAACCAACAACCCTTAACGTTAGCACATAACGTTACCTACGTATGTTAGCAGACGGTAACATAAGCTAACGTCACATAACGTTACCGTTGAATAACTTAAGAGGATAATTTGCCAACATGCTACTAGCTACTAGCTTTTTTTTGCGTCACTTACCTACGTTCTCGTTGAACCTTTTCAAGGGGGCTCTTGAAAAAGACATTTTTAATCTACTATACGAGACTAATTTTAAATTTCCAACAGCACCGACAAAGCTGCAGTGCAGCACCGGATTACACACACTAACAACAACTGACGCTTCACCGCTGAAATTTCAAATTAACGTCATACGTACATTTGCGTCGGTTGGACCAATAGGCGTCCAGCATCTCGTCCTGGATGACGCCGTCCCGCCCACTTCGCCTAAAGGCTTCTGTAAACAAGGAAATCACTGATTTAAAAAGTGTGTCTGAAATACATGTATGGAAGTAAAGTATTTGTATCATTCATACTGTGAGTGCAGGGGGTGAGAGCTTCATATATTCCTGAAAAAAATAAATAGTATAAAATAAAATAATATAAAATAAACTAAAATAAATGATAAAAATTAAATTAAATTAAATTAAATTGAATTGAATTGAATTGAATTAAATAAAATGACATAAAATAAAATAGATAAAAAATAAAATAAAACAAACAGGCTATTTCTTAAATTGTTAAATAAAATAAATAATAAAATAAAATTGAATTGAATTTAACTTAATTAAATAAAATTACATAAAATAAATAAAATAAAATATAAAATAAAACAAACAGGGTATTTCTTTTGTGCCTAAGATTTTACTGTAAAATTTTGATGTAATTAAAAGAATCAGGAATACAACACTTTTGTCTTATTTAGTCGTTCAAATTCATATTCCTTATATCTTTCTACATAATGGTCAAAACATTTTTTCAAACCTCCTCTTCACTACATAACTGACTGAATCTTCTCTGTTTATTTCTTGGACCTGATCTTAAGACATTTAGTCTAAAAATAGCCAAGTCTGTCTAAAAAACAAAATGTGTAAAATATTGAATGTTTAGCCTGATCATGGAATTCAACTTTTTAAAAATTCTGCTCATGTCATTTAACAATGACCTTGTTTGCAAGTGTCAGTCACCAAGCTAATTATCTACCTGTAAGGAGAAAGGCCCAGAGGCACCTGACAGCAACGAGTCTGTTGACAACTGCAATACTCAGAATGAGTTTATGATGAGCATGTAAAGGTAGAACCCATTGAATGTAAACACAATTTCATTTTTTCAGTTAAACATTTTTTATTTCATGGAAATACAACATAATTTCAAATCCTTTGCAGGACCATTGTTGTACATTTTATATTCTTTTTCTCCACTTTTTTTGTACTTCAAAACATGGTCACTTGTACAACAATATCATAAACAAAGCCTCATGTCACAAATGGAGCCATTGATGACAATAAATTACACTTGCCATGCTAAGGTTTTGAGATGATACATTGGTACCGTCATTTTTACTAGATTAACCTTTAAATGAACAATACGTCGGAGTTGAATAAATATGATAAAAAGACACTGGAGTTACAAAAGAAAGTTTGTTCATTCAAAACGGAGCAGAAAAAGATCACAGGGCAGTTTGGGGAGGGTTCTCAATAATTCATTTGTTTTCCTTCATATGAAAAAAAATAGGGACAAATTTTGCATATTTTGATAACACTGCTAAATCTAAAGCAAAAGTCCAACAATAGTAAATACTGACTATATTTAGGAAACTGCCCTTTAATTATAACTGACATTTTAGTTATGATTTTTTTTTCTCCTTTATGTGCAGAGTATTTCAGAGGTCTGCTAGACCAACATCATCCATTCACACTCAGAACAGGTTAATCTAGTACAGCACTGTCTTTATACAACCTAGAGGTATTTTTCTAATCTTGTTTCTTTTGTTTGTTTTTTTACTCTTGAAAAAGCAAACACATTTACCCAGATGAAGATGTGCCTTTTCCAAATTGTAAATAATATCACTGTAATCATGTACAGAATATAAAAAATCTTCCCAACGGACAAAAGAGAGAAAGAGAAAAAAAAAACTGTCGATGAGGTTTTCCAGCCAGTACTTGAGAGGCGAGTATACCAAGGATGTGTAAATTAAAATATTAAGAATTAAAAACAAGAACAATTACGACACTCAACACTTCACTTAGTTCAACAGTGAAATTTACAGTGGAACTGGTACCGAATAAAAATGTGTCAGGAGGAAGCGAGAAAACCGGATGAGGGTAGCGAGATAAATAAAAGCAAATCAAGAATGCGATGCGCCTCAATTCCTTTGAAAGCAAGCCGATGGAAGTATTCAAATGCGTGACAGACACTATGTATCATGAACGAGGGCAGACCAGATTATTATACAAATGAGTGAAGAGTTTGAAATGTGTCACGATAAACAGGTCGGGGGGTCATATTAGAGGACACGCATAACGGCAGCACAGGTGTACTGGTGCCTGTGCTAGTACGGTTAGTAGCTGTAGTAGCACTTAAGAGCACCATGTTAATAGATCTTTATATAACTTAGAAAATTAGTTATCTTGTTGCATTATTTAGTCATTCGTTTAAACCTTGTTAGATTTACTTTTGTCTCCGCTCTCGGTGGCAAATTCTGAAAGGCGTCTATGTGTCCCAACGGCTGGGACTTCAAACAAGTGGCGAGAGATTATCAGATAGAGATACTCTTTTGGCATTTGTGAGTGGTCCGATCCACAGGTGTGCAGCAGAAGGAGTTAGAGAAGGCATGCATGAGTCTGAGTGAGAGCCACACAGGTAGTAAAATAAAAAAAAAAAAGACAAGGTGTGAATATACACTTCCGCCTCTGGCCTGGTCCACTTCTAGGGGTTCAAGAATTCAAAGACAGTCACATTTTAGATAGAGGAACAGTTTGAGAGGATTTGTCTTTGGATTCTTAATGCCGGCGTGAAGCCATCGTGGTAATCTATACCTCTACGAGACCAGGTAGAGGCAGAAATTAGCATCACAGCTATGTGTGTTTGAGCGTGTGTGTGTGTGCACTATGTGTGAAGGGTCTATTTCAACAGGTGGTAGCCAGAGATTGGTGTATAGGAGGCTGGAAACAGCGAACGTGCTCCACAGTGGAACTGTCCGTCTCCACTGCTTTCATGTACTTGTTGAGGATGGCAAAGATCTCGTTGTTGAGGATCTGGTACTTCCTAATGCGGTCTGCCATCTTCTTCAGGGGCTGCCAAGGAAAACAATGGAAGAGGAATGGATCAGATAATATCACGAGGTATGTTCATAGGTGAGGGTAAACGTAGTTGAAACAAGTATACCCACCACATTTTTGATGATCTCATCCTTGCCGTCCTGTCTTTGGACTTTGAGAAGGTGGTAGCAGAAGTCAAAGAGGTCAAAGCGACGCTGCTGTCCCAACAGCACAATGATGGCGCAGCCGGCCCAGTTCAGCCCATCTCCAAAGCACTGCCTACAAAGCAAAGCATGTATAACACATGAGCTATGTCTCCATTAAAGAGGGGCATTCAGTGCACGTTTCAATCAATTAGTCCAGAAGATGTGATCAGATTTCATAATTTACTTTGTAACAGTAAATCATCTCCTCTGATCAAAGTGTATCTGCTGCTGATGGTGACAGAGAAGGAAGTAATAAGTAAAAATGTTCCCAGTCTAGACTTGAATGTGCCACAACTCTCCTCTTTTTTCTTATTTAACTTTCTTTGGTTTTTCTCCTTCTGAAGCAGAGCCACGTCATAAATGTCAGCATGAAACAAATGCTTTGCTTATGGCAGAAAGAGCAGAGGGGACATCAAGGTGTACTGAAAAAGTCTGTTTCCCCTAAGCTTTATCATATTTTCTCTTTCTACGCATCCAAACTTTTCCATCAAAGTCACAAGTAAAAACTTTCACAATGTTTTGATTTGGATTTTTGACAGATGTCTGGCATTTGGATAAACAAATCAAGCATTCAAACTGAGAGACAAACAAAAAAAAAAATACACAAATTCCTCTAGGAATAAAGTCATGGTAAAATCTAACCTTTTTTTTGGTACAAAGTATTCGTAACCCATATTGGTTAACCAACTCACAAAAAACCATCATGTTTGGTTGCAGATGTGGTTGACAGCTAAAAAAGACAAAACAGTACACATTTACAAACGCACTCCCACAGTACACAAACCAGCCAGGTGCCACTTACTCTGCTGTGAACTCGTGTGTGCCCACAGGGATGCAGTAGACAAACTGCATGGCACTCCACAGGCGGTGGAACTCCATACACTCATCCACATGCATCACACCGTTGGTGGGCGGAGGCCCGCGCCACACCCCATCCTGCAGGAAGCTGCGGATGCGTGTCAGGATGACCTCAAACATGGAAAGGCCGCAGCACAGGCGCTCTTTGGTCAGCAGGTCCCCCTCACGGGCAATGGCGATTTGCTGGTAAAATGAACAGCCGTGATACTTTATTATTAAGTGTTACAATATTAAGGGAAAATCATTACATATACAAAATACTTCATAATGGAGGAGAAACAAAAGATCATCTGTCTGCTTTTGTTTCTGTCAGACCTCTCAAAGACAAGCGGCAACCTTCAGGTCTGAAAAAAGAAGCCAATGCGAAGTGCCAAGAACTGCAGTTTCTCTAATGGCCACTTGAGGCTCCAAAATCAGGTCAGTTCCCATAGACCCCCATGTCAAAATGCCCAATTTAAGTTACACATAATTACAGGCATGGATGCTTTGAGTGACAGGCGGGTGCCGTTTGTTGACAAGACGCTACCACAGCAACAACGCTGGTTACGGAATGTAACTATGGCATAACCGCAATTCACAGAGTATAGGCATAGGCGTAGCTGTTGCTGTTCTCATTTCATGAAATAGTAACATTGTGGTTGCCTAAAAAAGTCGTGTTCAGCATTTGGTTCTACTGAAAGACCCTCTAAGGAGTCGGATGTTCAGTTTTTCCAGAGAGTACATTTTGTTTTTGGTTGGTTCAGGTTTGGTTCTCAGCCTGTTTTTCCCTAGCGAAAATTAGCATTACCAGACTGTATGCTAACCAAGCTAGCAGCTATTACTAGGATTAGCTCCACCCTCTTGTCCAAATATGGTCACTTTAGTCACCAAAATGGCAATAGCTAAAGTGCTAACCTCAAGGCTTCAACAAGTCAACAAACCAATAGGTGATGTCACAACAGCTACATCCATTATTTTTATATGCTACAAGACAGAGTGTCATTGAACTCACCTGTGGGGTTCCCAACCTCTCAATTAGAGGCACAAGGTGGAGAGGGGCGTACTTCGCTTCCAGCCTTTTCATCCTCACCTCCAGACGCTCTCCCTCTATATAACACACAAACACAAGGAGGAACATGTACATACTGAACAAAAATGACACATAAATCAGCAGGCACTGGACTGGACGAGTCTTTTTTACCCATCTGCCTTACATTTAGTACTTCTAACCCTTTTGTATACCTTTGATGTAGACTCTGGGCAGAATGTTCTGGAAGGGAGCGGCATGAAGCAGGTCACACACTTCCTCCTGAGACTAAGATTCAAGCACATCACAAGAAAGGGTCATTTAAATCCAAAGAACACCACCCACTTTGCTTTATGGACACCCTTACACGGCATGCAGGTAACCATGAGGAGATGTTTAAGGACCCACCCCCACCCGCCCGAAAGAAAAATGCGTAAATGAGTATTCTGATGGATTAATTCTCCACTATCTTCAGCTTACGCAGAGAAGATAAGTGAACCAGTGTGTGTCTATGTTTATCACGAGGCTGTGTGTATCAAGCCATGATGACAGGCCAGTATTGGCAGGATTATACATTACTCACACTCTTAAGAACAACATCCCATCTAATCTGGTTTAGCAGCAAGAGGTCACGTTTACATCCATCTTAATAAACTCTATCCCTTCTATCCCTGAATGTCAGCATGCTAGAGGTATTCTACGTGTATTTATTTAGGTAGTTGTCAGGGTAATTGTTAGTCAGGACAAGCAGCTATAAATCAAACTAAATGCAAAGATAATAGAGCCATGCAATGATGTTTAAAAAACAACAAGACACACACACACACACACACACACACACTTACAGGCAGTCCGAACCAACATACGCACAAACACCCTATACACACACAGGTCAGTGCAGTCAGACAGATATGGTAGAAGAGTGACAGCTGAGTAGTGTTGTGTAGACAGGCATCACAAGCTCCCAGAACCAGAAGAAAGTACGGAGGGAGAAGTGCAGATTTAAAGACAAAACTGTACCACCATCCAACCAGAAATGTACTATCACCTCTTCCATGGACGACAAGGACATAAGGATTCTATAATACAGCAGCCAAATGTCTGCTTTCTTTTTCTTTCAGTTGCCACACAGATATTTTTTTAGGCTTTTGTTTCAAAGCAATATTTTCACTCTCTTTTTATTTCCTGCCAAAATAAAAAGAAAAATTGTCTCCGTCCCTTTTGCTTCCATGGCTGATTGGAGGTGAAACCATGCCAAACTAACACAGCAGAAAAAGAAGAAACAGAAACACAGCGGCCCAAACCAACCAAGAGATAAAAGAGAGAAAAAAAGGCATTCCGCTTCTGTGTTATTTTGGTACCAAAGATAAAACCTAAATCCTTACCACCTGTGGTAGTTGCCAGCGTGTAATGAGAAATAGAGTTGTATTTCAGAATAGAAAACATCAAAGATCACACATACTTGAGGGCACTGGGGTCCTGACGGTTTCTGTCCGTTATATTAGATTTAGGATGTGAATCGTAAATTGGGCAGAAACCTTCAGGCACCCAGGTTATTGGTCACCCACACAAAAATATAGCAGATAATACAGCTACACATTGGTGGACCCTGAGCAATGGGCATGCTCGGGGTCCAGATAAGGAATTAATGGTGGAAAGGTCGGGAAGGAAGTGGAATAAGGGGAGACGACTAATATGGCAAGAAAGAACAGAGATAAACAACTCGTAAACACAGAAGAGGAAGACAGGAAGAGGGGTATAATACAGTAATATATAAGTCTGAAATGGAAACTAAAGAAAGTATCTTACCAGAGCTTGCTCGATGAGCAGGCAGAAGAGGATGGCATTTCCAACCTCCCTTAAGCTCTGGAAGACATCTGTCTTCAGCTCAGCATACTCAATGATATCCTTAAGCTGATGGTGGAAGAACTCCAAGATACCTGGGAGAAATAATTAGATTAGATTAGAAAGCTGCATTAATCCCCAATCGGGAAACTCATGTGCTACCAAAACAAACTTAAACACACAACAACAATATAAAAGAATGCATTCACGGTACACACAAAATACAAATATACAGTACAACTAATATATAAGACCATGACAAACCATTTGAGACATACTTAACGGCTGAATGTCACATCTGAAATTCGTTCAGGCACTGAATGAGCTTCTTAGCTCTTTAAAACTACCACATAATGGATGGCTTTCATAATACTGAGCTGTCTTTTAAAAACAGAATCTTAAATGGAAAAAATATCGCCATGATACCTCCCTAAATCCACATTCTTGTTTTAACAAAATCCATCATTGAAACACCATTTTAATTCCAACAATCAAAATGTGCAGCCAAGCAGTAAGCGGCCGCTAATGCCTCATTATGTCATTGATAATCTATCGCAACCAGGAGGAATCAGGAAGATGTCAGCAGGTCCGCCCGGCTGCCATGACCCACATTTAATCCGAGCATTAGGCCCTCACAGCAGAGGACGGGAGGGTCATTAACTGCTGACAGTAAGATCACAGGCAGTAAGCCAGGTACAGAACTCAGGGTACAGAACATCAGTAATCTACAGATTACTAAACCCTCCTCATAGGGATATCCCATCTGACTGGACTCTAATCTGTACACACAGCTCCGGCCAAAATGCACAGGGCCAGGTCAGGAAGTACACGGAGATAAAAAGTAAGGAGGCAAAAAAGTAAAACAGCTTGATCTACATGTTATTCTGTATAACATGGTGACAAATAGATCATTTATAACTCTTTCCGTGCGTGTTATATTTATATTGTATTATCCCACCTTTCCCAAACTGTGCTGGCTGTTTGATTCTTGTTGATGTAGTGGTTTATATGTTGTCAGCATTTTCTTCTGCTGGCTGTGTGCTGCAAATTTTTAACTGCTGCTCCAAGTAATATCTTATTCCAGTAACGTTTCCCAGCCCTGACTGCACTCAAAGAGGCAGCATGTGCACAAAATGCTCGAGTGGTTAGTGAGGAGGACTGAGCGAGTACTTAATGGGAATGAACTGCATGGTATGCATCGAAATGTACTGAATGTAGCAACAACAACAAAAAAGACCCAACTACCTTACTATTTATTACTTAATGCATTACTGTTTATCTGACTTAAAGAAGAATTGCACTGCAGGCAAGATGGTCTTTTCATAAAACTGGGCTGTGTCTATGCAGCAGAAAGACGCATATACTTTTGAACAAAGAAAAAAGGGCTATGTTATTTGCTTTTGTTCAAGAGGGAGAAAACCTACAAGAATCTACAGAATGCACTGCACCGGATCAATAAACGCTCTTGGCACGTGGGTGACGTTATGGGAGTTGCTCATCCGAAAACAATATAGGGCTGGCTGGTAACCAGTGATCTTATATTACAGCTAAACAGTGCACAAAAATTTTAGGCAAGAAAATAGGCAACACAGTAACAGAATCTTGTTTCATATTTGATCAGCACTGTCTAGCTCTTGATTCAGCTATACTCTTTGTCCATGGTGGCAGGCATACAAAAATCAATGCTGTTCAAAAGAGGCTGGGACATGCTCCTTGACCCCATGAAAGCTGCGGGGTATGACACATGCACAATGTAAGTGGAGCTGTGATGTTGGAGGGTTACAGCAGACTGCGCTAGAAATAAAAAGGCGGTGTCCACCCAGGTGCTCCTTTAGGTGCACTATTTTTAGCCCCCTTGGATGTTTTCGGACTGACAGAACTTTTTGGATATGTTCGAATGGACGGCAGCCAATAGACAGTAGAATGTTTGTTTTTTTTATAGAAAGCATCTGTTTTTGAATTGTAATTCTCATCTATATCTTCCAAAATATATTTTGGATCGCAGACACCACAGTGAAACAAATCAATCACCTCCATGTTCTATGATACCACGCCAGCCAGAATTACTGCGGATGCGTTGTTCCCCAGTGATATGAGGCAATATGTTGCCTTGACTTCTCCTCTTCTTATCCTCCTTGACAAAAATGAGGAAGTCCAGTCTGTAGTTCAAGCAACAGCCCCAGAGCCAGTGAAACTTTTTCTGGCAAATGAGCGAGAAAATCTGGGTGCTGGTAAGATGGAGGGAAGTTTACCATTGTTCATTTACTCATACTACCCACAGTGTTATGATACAAAGCTAGTTGAAAATCAGCACAGTATGATATGGAGAAAATCGCATATCACAATACTTCTGACCAAATACATCAATGACTATAAGTGCTTTTGCAACATATTTAGAATAGAATAGAATCACGTGGTTGAGTTAATGATACTGATGGCACTTGGGATGAAAGATTGAAAGATGAAAGAATACATTTTTGTTTGCCAGAGGGACACAATAGCGCCTCCCAGAGCTCAAGAGTTCAAACTGGCCAAAGAGAGCTTGAGAACTATCTTCCAAGATACGCCTTTCTTTCTTTCTTTCTTGTCCTTCCTGCCAACTATTTTACTTGCCACACAATCCTACAGAGTTTATTCTTAAATGTGCAGTTAAGGTGACCGTACCAAGCAGGAAGGTGAAAAGTTCAAACACTCTCAACCATAGTTTTGTCCAAACCAAGATCTGCTGACTAACACTGAGGCTACTGAGTTTCCGAAGAAGATAAAGTTGCTGTGAGCATCTCTGGAAAATATACTCAGCATTTCCAGAGAAGTTCATAGTGGAATTTAAAATTTTCCACAGTTTAACACGATGACCATCGAGTGAAACTGGCTCTGTCTGGATCTTCAAATCTTGTTTTGTGCAAATAATCAATTCTTGATTAGACAATATTTTTGTTATGTAATCGACAGTTATATAATGCCTAAGTGGGTAAAGTCTGGTAAGTTCAGAAAATTACATCACTTTACCATAATGCAGCCTTTAAAACCAGGAAAAGACAGAGATATCAAAATCTAAGACAATATCTAGTCTCATATGACAGGATCGATATATTAATATACTACTCAACCCTAAATCTGTAAAAGCATTTTTATCTTGAATGTATCCACCACTCTTGTATGGATCTAAATGTAATAGTATAACGCCAAGCTTAGACAAATGATTCGTGATGAAACGAAACCATTTTTGTAAAGATATTTTTTTGGGGCTTTTTTTTTTTAGCCTTTAATGGATAGGACAGACAAGCATGCATACATGTATACATGGGGCGCCTGCTCTACCACTAAGCCACCGGCGCCCCAGACGAAACCATTTTAAAACGTTGCAGAGAAAAGTTGCAGCGGTGTGAAGAGGCCGGTCTGAGCTCAACTCAAGCCGGCTGATGGTGTCACCTGCAACTCCACTGGTTAAATCGTCAGCAGCTGGTTTTAGTCTGCTGGTCACATCAAAATGACCGCAGATGGCGTGAACGCTTGCTGCGGCAGGTTCTCCGTCTCCACCGAGCGCTCTGTTTCTGTCCTGACGGTGTGCCGGTGTTGGACAGGAAGTCCCTGCTGTTTCTCGCTGTATGTGCTTATGCCCCCTCATACACACACATTCTTACTGACTGATTAATTGGTGCTGGTTACTCATATTATTGTGGCATATTCATTATGAATACAGTCGATCTGATGTTTGTTTTATTTGTGTTTTTCGCCGTTTCATCACTACTACAAATGCAGCTGTAGCCAGTATCTCGCTATCACTATTTTCATTCATATTTCAAGAAGCTACAAATTATATTCAGCCACATAATACGCCTGTAAGGCTGGAAATCAGAATGGAAGTACAGAGTTGCTGCATAGAGATGATACACTGTCTCCTCTAGTTGCATTGGTGTGAGAATATGGCAGAACGGAGCAATGAAAGTAGTTGCCTGTTTTAACTCATCTCGTTGCAAATCTTTGGTCTCAACTGGGCTTTAGATGGCAAAAAAATTGGTGTTGTATATTCTACAGATATAACCACACATGCTCTCTGTTCACTGTAACAGTGGGGACTGCAAGCTCACCTGGGGAGCCATACTCATGGCGCGGTAGGCGGCAGATCTTGGGCATGACTTCTATCAGTGTTTTTACGTACTGCAGGATGGTGCCCTGTAACTGCACAGTGACAAGGAGGATAGATACAACGCAGCAGACAGAAGGGGAGAGAGGACACAAAGAGAGAAAACAAAAAATCACTGTGAGAATCCAGCAAGCTGAAAAAGGGAACATGAATGGGAATTGTGGATAAATACCAGGCTCTTGACAATCTTAAGCAGCTCCTCCATCACTACGGCAATGCCTTGGTAACCAAGGAGACGGCAGATGGTCTTGAAGTGGGGCGGGCCAACAAAGTTTCTGTAGGAGCTGTATATGTGGGAGTAGGCAATGTTCAGAGGCTGAGAAGAGAGAAGGAAACAGAGAAACAGAAGCTGTGTTAATCTGGAACAGAAGGAAGATGGGTTTGTTCTTCACATACTGCTACAAGATTTTAGGAAAATAATTAAATTCAAGCTGTTATACCTTGGACCCATACAGGTAGTAAGGCTGCACGTTGGCTGGCTTGTCTCTTTGAGGCTCCTGGGTGAAGGGAATGGCTGTGCGTACAAAGCTGAAGAGAAAACAATGTTTAAAACCTTAAGAAAAAAGCGGTTAGACAAAATACAGGTATCTGCAAATATACATCAACAAACTGACCGGTTTGTGGATCCGTTGTAGCAGTAGTTGGGGAGGAAATCGAAGTTGAGCTCCCAGAAGACGTGGAGCGTGATTCGTCCGTAGGGAGCGGAGACGTTGTGGTTGGCCTCGCGGAACATGGCGTCGAAGCTGTCCAGGGTCATGTGCTTAGACAGGAGCCGGTGGGTTAGTCTGTTGATCTCCAGCAGCCACTCCAGCTCCTGTTGAGGGGGGATACAAGATTTGTATGAGAAAACAAAGTTGGTTTGATGAGGGTATGTGTTAGGTTTGGAGTGTGTGCCCCTGACATGTCGTCTTACCACTATGGAAGTGAGGTCCTCGCTCTCAAAGCGGCTGATGGCATGGTCAAGAGACTTGTACATCGCTGCTGAGATCCTCTGGGTGATCAGACGGTTCAGGTCAATGGAGCGACCTAGCAGCTGCAAGACACATGAGAAATGGTTAAGACATACAGTATGAAGCTGACGGTTTGTATCTTTATATACGAGAAGCAGAACAGAAACAAAGACACTCTAAATGAGCCACAGAAGACTGTTTTCATGTTTCCAGTACCTGTACGTGTCTCTGTTTGAGCAGCGTCTCATAGCGGTTTGATGGAGGGTACGGGATGATCACGCCATAGTTTTTACACTCCGCTCTGAAGCGCTTGTCTAGAAGGACGCTGTGAAACACATACGGTTTAGTTAGATGAATTTTGCAGAGACATTATCTGCCAATAACTCCAAAAAGAGGATGTCATTTCTCCTACCTTCCAGCCATTGCTTTGTAGTAGGCAAATATCTGGTCTGCTAACTTGTAGACAAACTGGTCAAAGCAGAGGTTTACCTGAGAACAAGAAAAACAATATGACAACAATATGTTTTTAAAGAGCAACACTTAGGGAAAGATCACTACAGTTGATTTTTAAATAAGACTAATGCTGCATTTTCACTGCATGTTATGACACAGCTCTTTTCAGTTTGGCTTGCTCTTTTTTGGTTTTCATCAGCTGCCGATTAAAAGATACAGCAAGTGTCACATTGAAGATTATGTCAAGTTGATCAGCTGAGAATTCCACCTACCCTGAGGACCATTGGCAGCGGAAAACGAAATTGAGAAAGGACCTTGAATCGCACCATGCAGTGGAAATGAGGCATGATTCAAGTGATGGCTGTAAGACCTTACCTCAGCCTCGATTTCATCATAAAGGAACTGCTTCTTGAACTTAGTCAGAGCATAGTAGCCACTGTCATTATACAAGTCTAGAGGATACAGCACATATCTGGAGGAGGGAGAATGGCAGTTATAATGCAGTCTGTCTTCTCAAGGTGCAAACACAACCTGAGTCTGTGGCTGGAAGTTTGTCTTACTCCATCATGGAGGGCTCCTTAGTCTCCAGGATGTGGTCGGTGAGGATCCAGGGCATGGACATCTCAATGGGGAACTGGATTCTGCGCCCCATGGTCAGCTCCAGGAAGAACTCTCTGAACCACAGCTGGGACAGGTCACAGCACTGCTGCAGGGCCTCTGGAAGGCGGAAGGACACAAAACACAGATCAGATCGTTTAGCTTCAGTATGATCTATCCTCGTGGCGTTTGCAATCTCTGCTGAGAATTTCTACTCACCGCTGAAGTTGAGCAGGTGTGTGAAGAAGAAGGATTGTTTGTGGAAGTCTTCTATGGCCACCACTATGGGTCCATCCAGACTGCTGCGGAGAGTCTTCTTAGACCCACTCTTATCTGCTATCAATGACTCCAGCATGGTGCGCACCATGTACAGCTGCCGAGGGAAGACAGAGGTAAAAAGATAAAAACATTACTCAAGTTTCAGGAGGCAAATTAAATGAAACAATTAATCATTTGCCACCACATTATTAAACATGACTTGCATTTTCTCATTATACTTTGCATGTAGCACTAAGTCAATTAAAGAGAAAAATGTGCACTCTTTTGGGAGGAAATGGAACGAAATAAAAGATTTTTAATCTTCAGAATAAAAGCCTTCTTAAAGACACTCCAAATGCTAAAAATGTTGCAAGCAACAGAGGACAAAAATTGAGTACATCAGAAGATGTGTGAACATTAGAGCCTCAGAACATTGTGCAGATGGGAATGGTTTCAGTGAAACATTTTGTTTACAGTCAGTACTAACACAATTCTGTTTTGGCTTCTTTCCCTGCGCACCACAATATATTTCATGTCCCACCTGTGTGCTGGAGGGGCCGACAGCCCTGCGGGGCACTTTGATGTCAAATCCACCTTTCGGGTCCTTCTCTCCCCTCAGACAGGGGTCATTTGGAGGTTCCCTCGCCCCCTCCCAGTCACAGACGGTCTTTCGAATAGCCTGAAGAACACTACAGGCAAAGAAAACAGGATTATAACAGTGCCTCAGGTATTTAGGACAGGAGCCATGAGATTAAAGTCGTTTTCTTACAGATCATCACTGCACGTACACACCTAATGAGGACGTTCTTCTTCTTGCGTACAGCCTGGCGCAGAGGCTCTCTGAGGGTCATCTGGGCAAAGTCCTGCAGCGCTGCGTAGATGGTGTTCCTGATGGCCTGGTTAAACACTGACTCCATTCGGCCCATCAGAACCTAAACAGGTCATTACACAGCGCCATGATCATCATCATCTTGGTCATATGGGCCATGAAAATTCAGCTCGGTATTGAAGAAATAATTTGACATTGATGCACTTATTTGCTTCCTTGGAGAGAGTTAGATGAGATGCTTCAAACCACTCTCATATCAGTATCATATATCATATCATAAATTCTCATATCTCATATCATAAGTTTTAAAATGACCATCAGATATTGAGGACATGATGAGCTACTCAGGGTGACCATTGTTTTACCTGCAGCCCTTTAATCATGGCAATGACCTCCACCAGGGCAAACTTCTCCTCACTGGTGTAATTGTATCGCGTGGCTCGCTCATACTCCTCCGCTGTGCCTGGACAGTCCTTGTTACAGAATTTATCCGTGGGATGGACCAGCTTCCACGAATACTGAAAGAGACAAGGAGAGCCATAAATAGATCAAAGCTACAACGATCAATGGCGTATCAAAAACTTTTCACGCCTCAAACCCACTCATACTGGCTGCTGCACAAGCATTTTTTTTCCCCCGCCCACACACAAAGACACAATCAATTCCTCGTGTCACTCACAACTTCCATGACGTGCGTGCTCCACTTGGACAGCAGCTGCAGACCCCTCAGAGCCAGGTCAAACAGCTCCCTGTACTCCTCGTCGGACTTCTGGCTGTCCAGGCCCGAGCCCGTCACCACTTCGCTGTTGCTGTAGCGCGCCAGCTCTGAGATGAAGCGGATGTGGTCCTCCCTGATCTGCACCATCTGCTCGCACAGGTTATACTGTGGCGAGATGCTGCTCTGGGTGCACGTCCACCTGGGCACAAAATGGAGAAGACAGAGGGGTTGGGGGCGGGTGGGAGCAGATGGCACGGTGGTCAAGAAATGCTGGTTTTGTAGTTGAGAACATTTCTGTACACAATGTAAATGGCTAGACACGTCCTCTTACTTGGACTTGTTTTCTTCGTAGTGTGCACTTGTCTCGATGTAGCGCGACAGCTCTATTTGCATGTCCCCAAATAGTGGCACCACTTGAAGCTGAAAACCACAGAAAAAAAATGTCTCACACTCATGTCATGCATACAAACACGACGCTGGATAAAAGAGACGCTGAAAAAGCAAAAGCCTCACTTTGAAGAACTTGTCGATCTTGCTCAGGTTGATCCTCTTTTTGGCATCGAGTTTATAGATATTACTCACGTTCCCATCCATCAGGTACAGACCAAAGCCCATCACCTGACACACACACACACAGAGGCGATTTGTTTTACACCAGCGAAGGACATTTAGCCAGCTTAAGATCACACTATTGACTGTTATAGGTTGGCAGCAGAAGAGGATGCATGTACCTTAAGCAGCATGTGTTTCTCGCTGGGTGTTAAATACATCTTGTTCTCGTAATAGTCGACACAGATGTTGACAATGTCTGCCAAAAGCTCCTCGTAGCCAGGAATCACCTCCAACTGTTGGTGCAGGCACTACACAGAAACAGAGAAGGAACAACAGGTCACCTTCACATAAATTCATTTATAGACAAAAGCCAGAGAGGGCTCAGTCTAACCTGCAAATAGACATATATAGAGATACATATGAGCACTGCATGAAAGCCTTTGAACTTTAGATCGTCTTTAATGCAAGAGAACCAGAATTACCGCCTCGTGGTTATATGCCTCAGCCGACCATTCAACTTGCAGTTTACATCTGTGTCTGCCCAGACTCATATGTAGCCATGACAGCAGACAAAACTTCAAATATGGACGTTGGCTGCAAAGATGCCACAAATTCTCAAACATGGAAGCTTCACAAATGTCTTCTACCCGGCAGCTCAGGGGATCTGTACAATCAGCACCCAAGATTAGTGTCACCAATTCAGTATCTGACCAAATGTTTCTCCTTCTGTTCCTGAAAAACTGCCAGAAAAGTGTTTCTGCAGAACATTACGATATCATAGTGAAGCTGACCTTTGACCTTTTGGATCTGAAATGTCATCACTTCGTCATTTTATCCTGTTAGACATTTGTGTAAAATTTTGTTATAATTAGCGTATGAGTTCTTGAGTTATGGCCAAAAAAGTGTTTTGTGAGGTCACAGTGACCTTTAACCACCAGATCAAGACAGCTGATGCTTGAGTTGAAGTGGACATTTGTGCCAAGTGTAAAGAAATTCCCTCCAGTCCTTCCCGAGATATCAACTTCATAGGAATGGGATGAACAAGAGGTCACAGTGGCCTTGACCTCTGACCACCAAAATCTATTCAATTCATCCTTGAGACCAAGTGGACGTTTGTGCCAAATCTGAGGAAATTCTCTTCAGGCGTACTTGCAAGTTACGATAATGGGACGAAAGGATGGACGGACAACTGCTGTTGTTAATTTGCAATGTATGTAATTTTAACTTTTAAGTTATAAATGCACACTTTGTAGATCCTAACATATTATATTCACAAGAATAAAATGACATGTGCATTTCTCCTTTCTCTCATTTGTCCTTTTGTTGTTTGTAATCTTTATAATTATTTTGTTGGTTGTTTTTTTTTAACAATTAATATTCCTGATATTATTATTATGCGACTGGTCATCGGTTACTTGAATGTGCTGTCATCTGTCATTGCGATTTTTGATAGCTGTCAATGAGCTGTCAATGAGCTGTATAGCTGTCATCTGTTTGCGGATCAGTCGATGTGACGTATCTTCCCCTGCACAAAGGATTGTGGGTCAGAATAGCCAGAAAATAGCTGGCTTGCATACTGCAAATACACCTGGATGCAGTAGAACATCCTGGTATTTTTGGCATACTGCATTTGACATGCTATGTATGGGGACATACTCAATCTTTTGGTTTGGTAGTATGGGTATTGGAACACACACAATGCATCCAGCCACAGCTTTTGCCAGTGTGGAGGCATAAAAATGATATTTTAAAGAGAAACTGCAATGTTTTTCATCATGTGTCGATTGGGTTTCAAAGGGCATTTTAGTCATGAAAAATGCAAAATATATAATCTTTTAATTCAGCTAACATTGATCAGAACTGAACTGGTCAGTGTCTGTCATTGGACTGCACTCACTGAAGCTTAAATGAACTGCCAGGTTTACACTGACACACAAAACAATCTTACTAAGTCTAGTTCTTGTCTTCTTTCTTTGCCATCGTTATCTGACTGTAAAGAGCAAATGTGTAAATTGACTACTCCTTCTTTAGAAGGTCAGATGTTAATGTTGAGGTTAACTGCTAAATTGTTCCATCACACACTGTCATTCTGACTGCACAATCTGCCACGTCACAGGTAAAGAGTTTAAGTATGAGTCATCAGTTTGCAAGTCATTGCCTGGAGTAGTACGTTGGAGAGAAGAACGTCATTCTGTATTACAACAGATGTAAAATGCACACTGCACACTATAAAGACAGTCTAGAGTCTGCACACCAACCTGAGTGATCCTGTTGTGGTTGGCTAAAAACATCGAGAGGTTCTGGGATTCCTGGATGGACTGAGGGTCAGCCATCTTCCTCAAGAACTGAGCTGCCCTGGAGGAGCAGAGCAGGAGAGAAATGTTAACTTGGCTCTGATTACACGATTCTACAAATTAGGATCAGAATTCCTTGACTTATGGTTCACTACCTTTTGTAGGCAGAGTGATCATTCTTAACGCTACACTTCATGTTCTTCAGTTCATCCAGCACTGCAAACATGTTAATAAATTTGCCCAGAGTGAGCAGGTAGGCCTCAGACACAAAGTCCTTCCTTCTCTCAGCATGACACAGACGCTTCACTTCGCTACAGAACCGCTCTATGGCTTTCCGCTGTGAAGACAAAAAAAAAAGGACATATGGAATTGTTTCTTGTGAGTAGTATCCCAAAAGACACAGAAAATGCAAACTCTGAAATGTAGTGCACAGTGTCGGGTTTTGTCTCTTGAACTTACAGGTTTAGTTCATCATTACAACAGTAAATGTCATGAAGCTGGAACTTACCTGGAAGTACATGAACTTCATGAGCTTGGTCACTTCTGGTTCTAACACCTCCACTGTTTTCTCATAGATCTCCACTCTGTTGGGCTGCTCGTTGCATTTCACCTAGCAAACACAAGAGGGCGCCATCATACAGCTTGACTCTGCAGCAGTAATACAGCGTGTATGTTCAGCTGGATCATGCAGCATTGTAGTTTGTGTTTGGTAAACATGATACAAAAATTAGTTTTTAATAAGGTGTTTAGTCTTGCTCATTATATTGTTCATTTTTTCATTGTATGTGGGCGGACGTTTCTAATCTATGTATAAGCTGTCAAATTTGTGGAAATCATATTATGTCCAATAATGAAGACAACCACACAACCCAAAGTGACTTCTGATTTATCTTAAGTGCAGAAAAAAATGCTGACTGGCCAAATAATGTCAAGTCTGGTAAGAGAACAGCCACATTTCGTGCTTAGAAACCGCCGCCGTGGTTCAGTGAGGTTTGTCTGCATTATCAGGGTGCCATTAATGAGGAACTTGCTGGTTGAACATCCCAGTTGTCAAAAACAATGTGACAACTTAAACAGAAATTCAAGCCACAAACATTTCGACACAATTTGACAGGGATGCAATAAAAACTGAGAGATAAAGTATCTTATTAGGAAGAAGCTTGCGTGGGTGCATTTGTGTTACCTGGGGAATGGCTCTGGAGCAGCTTCTCCAAGTGTACAGCATCACAGCATACTCGTGCCCTTCCTCCAGCATCTCATTCTGCACAAATAGACAAAATACAACAATTCTTAATACACAGTCTTAATGCAGTTAGAGCAAATATTCAGCTGGCAAAAGCCTTTACTTCTTGTGTCTCGTACTTTTTAAATATCTGGGTGTTATAAATGGAAATTTTGCCAAGGCTCTAGACATCACAAATATTTCCAACGTCCCAGACGAGTCACATATTCCAGGATGAATGGAGCTTGATAAATATTTTAGCAGGGGAACATTTCTCCCATTCAGAAGTAGGTGAGACATATTTCTCAATCACTCTGGCTAAAGAGAGGAGAGTCCTCAAATAGACCGGCTTCAACCTCAATGGGACTTCCTGATTAAATGAGGTTAAATAAAGCGCTACTTCCCCTCTTTGCCAGTCAAATCACACTCTCCACTCATTCACCATCAGGGGAAAGAGGTTTAGTGGTCCATTGCGTGCCTGATTCACCAGTGTGTGAGGGAAGTGTGTGTCTATATGAGTGTGTGTGCATGTGTATGTGTGTGCCCTGCCACGGGTCTAGCCAAATCCTAACAAAAGAGCCAAATGATAATCAATTCACAAAAAACAAGGCTCCCTTTAAGGGAGTAATGCTGCTTCCCACAGTCGGCTTTGTGTTTACTGAAAGGGGATCAGCAACTATTCAAGACCGACAACAAAAATTGATTCAACCAATCAGATGTAAAAACCAATACGATGGCAAGCCATGGCTGGAGCACATTTCTCACCATGCTGGAGTGGACTGTAGCTTGCTCTATGTAACGGGCAATGCCTGTCACAAATGCATTCCTGTCTTCAAAGTTGGTGTCAAAATTAGCCTGCAGAAGGAAGGAGAAAAGGGTCAAAGGGGTACATTGAAAATGTCCGAACAACTCGGGGGATGATGGTGGGTGGTGGTGACAGTGGGTGCAAGTGTGTACCTGGTACATAATAGAGGAGGGAGGGGGTTCGATGCATGGCTGCTGGTCCGGGAGGGGCAGCTCCTCCAGCAGGTCCACATTGGACAGGGCATCCTCTAAGGTCACGTGGGTCGTCATGGTAACAAGGCGTCACTCACACAACACCCCAGTCTGAGAGAAACAGAGAAAAAGAGAATGAGGGTATGAGATAAGGTCGCAAAAGAGACTCTATTAGAGAATGTCAGAGGATGTGACATGGGGCTGAATATGCAAACAGGGGTACTTGTACTCCAAGGGGTTGTTCTGCAGTTGCTCAGGGGGATGTGGAAAGATTGTGTAGTAGATTTGATCAAATAGAGAATGTGATTTGGTTAAATAAACATATAATTTGAGTGAGGCAGAACAGCTGAACACTATACACCAACTGAGAATGCATTTAAAATAATTATCAATCAAACAGAGAAGCTGGAATAGATATCTAAAAGTATGGTAATGGATAATCTTTACATCGTTAGCTAAACCGTTAGCTGAAAGTAACAGAACACAGTTGAAATTATTAGCTAAAGAGTAATGGGAAAATGGTCTTGATAGTTAACTTAGCGAGCTAAAAGTAATTGTAAAACTGTCAAAATATATGACTAAAAGTTAGGGAGAAATGACTGAAATATTTAGCTTAAAGTAATGTTAATGGATGAATGGTTAAAACAATTAGCGAAAAGTAATGGAAAAACCATTGTGATAGAAAAGTAAAAGTAAAAAGCAATGCTAAAACTAACCAAACTAACTAAAGGCAATGGATAAATATTTTTTAATGACTAAAAGTAATGGATAATTTTGAAAGAGTTAGCTAAATCATTAGCTTAAAGTAAAGGACAGTCGAAGGAGATAACTAAAAGTAATAGATATTGTGTTAAAATAGGTAGCTAAAATGTTAGCTAAACATAATGGCAAAACTGTCAAAGTATGACTAAAAGTTATAGGGTCCATGTCATTGGTTCGACAGCCCATTGGTTCGACATCCCATTAGTCCGACTGTCCGCGGTGCTGAACGGCTCGCGGCGGGCGTATGGTGCGCCGCGACCGGCTTGAGGCGGAGCAGGCTCACGGCTTATGTGTTTGTCACTTTCTTTTTCATTTTAACCCACACCATGATCTTTTCCTGACCCTAACCAAGTGGTTTTTGTGCCTAAACCTAACCAGACCTTAACCACAGGGCATCATGATGATTTCGGAACGGACTTCGGAACAATGAGTTTAATATAGTCGGAACAATGGGATGTCGAACCAATGGGCTGTCGAACCAATGGGCAGTTCCCAAGTTATAGGGAAAAGACTGAAATAGTTAGCTTAAAGTAATGGAAAAACAGTTGTGGCAGCTAAAAGTAACGGATAAATATTTAAAAATAGATGACTAAAATAAATGGGTAATCTTAAAATAGCTAAATCGTTAGCTCAAAGTAAAGGATAAACAGTTTAAGTAGTTTACTAAAAATACTGCAATAGATAATATGTTAAAATGGGTAGCTAAAATGTTAGCTAAAGGTATAGGAAAACGGTTGAGATTAGCTAGCTAAAAGTAATGGTAAAACTGTCAGAATACTTAAAGTTACGGGGAAATGACTGAAGTAGTTAAATTGTTAGCTCAATGTAAAGGATAAGCAATTAGAAATAAATGAGTTAAAAGCAGGTAGCTAAACCGTTAGCTAAAAGTAATGGTAAAACTGTCAAATTCCAACTGTCAAAGATGACTTAAAGTTATGGGTGACTGAAACAGATTAAAGTAATGGGCAAAAAGTATGGGCAAAACAGTTGTTACACCTAAAAATAATGGATAGATATTTAAAATAGATGACTTAAAGCAATGGATAATCTGTTGAAATATTTAGCTAAATTGTTAGCTCTAAGTCAAGGATAAACAATTAAAGTAAATAACTAAAAGTAATAGATAATGTGTTAAAAACAGGTAGCTAAACAGTTACCTAAAAGTAATGGATAAATATTTAAAATATATACCTAAAAGTCATGGATTATCTATTAAAATAGTTAGCTAAATTGTAATTGACAAATGGGTGATGTTCCACTAGAAGCAGGAGTATCAAGTTGACATATCAATATTTATATCTGCTACAGTCAATTGATGCAAATACACCCATTATTCTATTGACGCGTTTTAGACTCCACTTCCTCTTATGAAACCCTGTCTGGCCTAGCGGTGCACTGTGCAGTATGTCTGTGTTTTCACCCTGCACCTGTATCCTCTCCAGACCCACGCTCAGGGGAGAGAAAGGGCAGGGGCCCCTCACTGCTTCCTTTTCATTTGACTAGAGGCATATAAGCATATAATTCTTGAAATGCTGAGACCTAGAGATCTCACTGATCTGAGAGAGGCACAGAACGATCTAGCTCTGAATGACATTTGACAAACACAAAATGTGCTATCTTGCACAGGCAATAGACCCACTGGCAAATGTGTTTTCACAGAAGCTTTAGGCGAGCTGATATTTTGTATTTGAAATAAAATTGAGATTGAGTGATATACATGAACACACAATGTACATGGACTCCATGCATACTGCTTAAAAATCCACAGCTATTATAATGACTGTCTTCCGTCTGATCTCACCTTGGAATAAATGACTAGACCCCTTTGAAACAATACTGCCATTGCCGTGCCCTCTTCCTTATTATAAAACACCAGCCCAGCCAAAGCAGTGTGTATGCGCCCACCCGTGTATCATGTGCCTCTCAGAAATGTGTGTTTTACGTTTGACCTGGCAGACAGGGCTGACAGGACCGATAATCAGCTTAATATTCACAGCCAGAGAGAGCACAGCCAGAGCTGAGAGGGCCAGGGGCCAAACAACAAAGAGAAAAGAGGCAGATAAAATTAAATGTGGCTGTCTCTCTTCTCAAGGTAGACAAAGAGCTTGCAATAAAAGAAAGTAAAGTGCTGCATCAAGTTGTAAAATTGATAATGAATACAGTCATTTCAGATTCAATAAGAATAAAGCTGGGTTGTGGGATCTTATAGTCAAACAGTTTTTTTTATTTGTCCTGGAAGTTAGCCACAGACAGGATCAAATAAACAAATAGGCAACCTATGTACTTCCTTACATAGTAATATGACACTCAAGCGGCAGTCAACACATGTATATGTCGAAGCAGCTGTATGTTGACACAGTCAATGTGCAATATCATTATGTACTTTCAAATAATTACACAAAATTGATCGCAATCACAATGACAAAGACGTTATAAAACACGTAGACCAACACCTACAGCCAAAGAGACACGTTGTTAATAATGCCCACTGCACATGTGCAGGTACACTGACACTATATGATCACAAACGGCATGAAGAGAAGGAGGGTGGAGTTTCCTGTCACATCAAACTGTTATAGTTAACATACAAAGAGGCTATATTTGCATGAGGTAAACCACCAGTCTTGAGGCCAAAATTCAGACAGATGGCTGAGTCATCAAACTTGTAATGATGCATCAGTGAACGACACCTCAGTGTACTGGCACAGACATATAGATGGTAATAAGGTTCGTTTATTTTTATTTATTTTTTTTTTTTAATATACTTTATTAATCCCTGAGGGAAAATTAAATTTTTCACTCTGTTGTCAATTACACACAGGTCCAAACACACACATGCACAAACTGGACCTATACATGCACTAAGTGGAGAGATGTCAGAGCGGTTGGGGGGTTTGGTGCCTTGCTCAGGGGCACCTCGGCAGTGCCCAGGAGGTGAACTGGCACCTCTCCAGCTACCAGTCCACGCTCCATATTTTTGGTCCGGACGGGGACTTGAACAGGCGACCCTCCGGTTCCCAACCCAAGTCCCTATGGACTGAGCTATCACTACCCCATAGTGATAGTGTAGACCTTATAGTGAGGTCTACTGGAGTCTTCTGTCAAATCTGTGTGTTGTTCTGTCTCCTGTTCTGCCGTTATGTGCATAGCCTGACTGATACTGTCAAATTCTTTAGGACATAATACCACTGACGTGCTGGGAGTTGTAGTCCTTAATCCTCAGTAGTCTGTGTAACAATGAAGACGTGACTAATTTTGATACACTGCAAGTACGAACATTAAAACATTAAAACATTAAAGAGGACCAGCAGATTTTAAATGATACCAATGTACACTGATGAAGACTTAATCCCTGTGCTGCTGCAACACTGTGATGTTTAAGTTAAAAATGAAAAACGGTTGTTTCCTGTATTCTTTCCACTGCCGTGTTTACAACCTGGATTCACACACTCTGATTCTTTGAAGACTCAGCCGGTTATTTTTAACTGTTCATCTTATAGAAAATGAAACATGCAGCTCGCTACAAGGGGTTCTGTCACGCAGACAAACATACTCAGTGCAACTAAACTCCCATCTGTGCTTGGGAATACAGACGGGGACTGAAGCCTGGGTTGGCTGAATAAACTTTCCCACCCTGTACCCGACTCTGTTCAACAGTTGGTGTGTCTGTGTGTGTGCATCTTTACAAAGCAAAGGGCCCCTTCATTCCCTTCTGGACACTTAGTAACCTAGCTGTAGGCCTGCTTTACACCGGAACAACCAAATGAGACCACACAAGGCATTTCTTTTTAGAAATCCCATACAGTTGTTGGACTTGAACGTCTATGATATGCATAGCAAAACTCCCCCTGGCTATTCCTGACATTATAACTAAAGCCACTATACATAATGAGCTTGGGTCGGATCTCCTCACGACAACACTTAACCACGAGGATCCAAGGGCTTTGAGGAAGCGCTCAAAATGTTGCAATGAAAAAGAAGAATGGGAATGAAGCAGAGTAGGAAAAGTACCAAAATGGCAAAAAAAAGCAGCATTTGTGAGAGAATAGCATGACTAGTATGTGCTGCTAGGCGTGTGTGTAATACATCTTGCCTGAGAGAAAGACAGAGAGAAAGTGTGTCAACTCCAGGGTCACACCACTCAATGGGATCTCCCACCCAAGGCTAGCTTTGTAATATATATTCATCCTCACAATAAGATGAGATGCGATAAGCGTGAAAAAAGGAGCGTTTAGACACGGGCACCCACATGATCACTTACGACACGTTCACTGACCAACACATACCACGGTCACATGTGTGTTCCAGCAGCATCTGTGCAGTCTACAGTGTGTCATGACATGCAGGATACTGGCTAGCTGAGGTATTCGACACACTGATTGTCATTTCAAAGACCAGCGCCGCAAAACTGCTGTCGTCTCATGATCCCGATGATGTCACACTCTCCTTTTAGACCAACAACAATGACCGTCACATGAATATGCAATGGAGGGGGGGGGGGGACACAAGCATGGCTCACATAACCAAGCTTCACACAGGTAGAGAAGATGGTAAACAAAAATCTAAACTAACATTACCAACCTTTGAATTCGCAAAACACTCTTTTAGGTTTTTAATCAAAGTTTCTTCATAGATTTGTGGTACTTATGATAGCATACAGAATTCAACTTGCACTGTTTACCTCTACTTCTCTTTTCTTTGGCTGCTTGGTTATTTATGTCTACAGGCCTTTGTCTCTCTGGCTTTGTCTCTGAATTTACTCAACTGAAAACAGCAACAATACCACCAGCTGCTAATGGCTGCTCATGAGGAAGTAGCTTTTCTAAACTTTGTATTATGGTACAATATAACTCCAAAAATACTTAACAGATGTTACAACAAAACTAATTCCAATAGCAGTATTATGGAGATATAACAAGGGCTGATAACACTGTTTATTTTCATTATCGAATAACAGTCTATATAAAGTGTAGTGCTGTGCAAGTCATGAATCAATTGTTCGAAACAAACGACTCTTATTACTGACACAGGAGTGACAAGTCCTAATGTTCACCAACTCTTTAACGGCTTTACCCCTCCAACCTGCTTCTAGCAAGTGTGAACTGCGAACTGTCTCTACTGCTGTTTTGCTCTGCTGTCTCTCTCTGGCATTGCTGGCTGGCTTCTTACCAGTCCTGTAACGTTATCCCCACCACTCGCAGTCGCCATTTGTCTCAGCTTAACTCCATGTTCCACCAGCTGAGACTGACCTCAGTTTAAAAGAACGAGGAGTGCCTGTATTTTTGACAGCGTCGAAAATCATACTTTTGGAATTTTTAAATATCCTGGTATCCTTATACCTTGACCCCGCTGAAGCCTCAGTTCTGCTTGATCAGTCATGAAATCCAACAGTCTGTAAGCTCTGATAGCTTCCCAGTCCAACAGGGGCCAAAAAATAATTTGTCTCGCACAAATTATGGAAGCAGTAAAATGGAGGATGCAAGTTTTTAAGCGCCACAAACCTCGTGAAATGACTCGTTTCACTATTAGAATTGATCCATTTGGTCCAATAACATTTGCAAAGTCTAGAAGAGCCGCACGGTTAAATTATTTTATCTCCATTCAAGTTGGTGGAGGGATAACCATAAATTAGCCAGCTCGCCTGGTCTCTGGTGTGCATGCTCTATGGGTGCTGGGGCTGGTGGGTGTTTACCAAGCTGATTTGGTTACTTGATTGACTAGACAACCTGACTCTGCGGGAAAATAACCTCAAGGCTCAGTGGCGTAAACCAGTGATTCTCAAAGTGGTGCTCTGCCAGAGGGGTCCATGAAAAGCTTTCTGATTCATCAGATTATCAAGACTATATATAATAATTTGATTTTTAAATCTAAAATAGTTCATAGATTACCTACATTCTAATTCTAATCTAACAAATCTACAATTATTCTCTCATGTTGATCTTTAACATAACTAGGACTATAAAAGCATAAATATAGACTACACCAAATTATTTTAAGAGACATACTACACCGGGGGTCTCTCGTGTATACTCTTGCTTGTAAAGGGGTCCTTGGCTGAAAAAAGATTGAGAAGAACTTCCGCCATGAGCAACCAGTTATCTACACATCTACAACACCTCACTGCATGCCTGTCCTGCTCTTGGAAATGAATCCCTCCTCTGTTGCTGAAGGTTTAACCAAAGGTTTAACCAAAAACCAAAGGTCTACGGAAAGAGGGTGTCATATGTTGCACAGATTGTAAAACCCTTTAAGAAATAATTGTGAATTGGTGCTGTGTGAATAAAAAGTGGCTTGACTAGAAATGTACTGAGGGTTTTTCATTTAGTGTGGATCAGTATTAGCAGCAGCAGAGCATCCACAGCCTGTCATTACATCACTGCTCGCTGGTGAGGGTCTGGCATACAGATTTACAACTCAGTGAGTCTGCAACAGTAGCACAGTCAGATTTCTACTGCAAGTCACTAGATGGGCCGATAATAATCACAGGATCGATAAGGAATCTAAATAGAGAGTTGAGCATGAGATGAAAGAGCAGTGTTCAGACCTTGGTGTGAAACGGAAGTAGGTGAACCTGTCATTTGTGCATCAGTAACAGGCCTGTCTGCCATCATGGCTGTGGAAACGTCTCTAATGCATTTACATGCTGTGCCCTGCTGGTCGGATGGGTCAAGGGGGGCGATACAGGGGAAGGAAAAAGGCACAAAATGATGAAAGAGTGTGAAAGCAGGGATGTGAAATCGAGCTGGAGCATCAAATTCGCTCCCCTCCTTATCACAGCAGACATCTCTGTTCTCTGTACGGTGAAAACGATGTTATCAGGTCAGAAAATCGCCCAGCTACTCCGTGATCCATCTTTCATCAGTGCACTTGCTACACAGAAACCCTCTCCTCACCCCACCCATCTCAGTGAGAGCTACGATGCCGATGCAAGCTAACGGGGATCCCATTCATGTGTCAGAATAATCCGCGGAAAAACCGGGACGCTTCATCCGGCTCACGGCGGCCGATTTCCCCAACCATCAACCTTATTATCTTATTAATGCACGGGCAGAGAAGTGACGGGAGTGATGCACAGTGAGAGGAGGGAGGGAAAAAAAAACAGCCCCCTAGTCTCCAGCCATCATCACTACCCAGTGCACATCACCAGCCCCGTTCATCTTTAGCGCTGCGGCTGCATCCATCGCTACATTACCACATACCTGTCAATTGCATGTCCGTCCGGCGATATCCAAAGGCGGGCGGCCGGTGTCGCGTTGTGCGACGGCGATGTAATGTTTGCTGATCTTTTTTTTTCTCCTCGTCTTCTGTGCCGATTGATGCTCTAGTTTCGCCCCGTACCTACCCAGTGCTAATCCACCCCACACAAAGAGCAGAAAATGGCTGCAAGTGCATTTTCTTAAAGGGACAGTCACAGCGGAGTGAAGGGTGATGAGGGGCCCCGACATGTTGAGCCCACACTAGTACGTTTTTTAAATGTATGTATGTATGTATGTATATTTCAGTTTGTGCCAGTGGAGAATGTACACTATTTTCACTTTATTACAAATATTAACAGTAGTGTGTTTATGTGTGTGTGTGTGTGTGTGTGAGAGAGAGATAAGGGGAAAGTGTCATCTAGTGAACTTTAAAGAAATAGGCCAAAGGGTGTTGTCCTCAAAAGACAGAAAGAAAGTGAAGATATACTCTTTATATTACTGCCACTGAAATTATAGTGAATGCCTATCTGTGGTGCTCATGGTGGTATTGCTTTTGCTTGTTTGTTTATTTGTTTGATGCTATAAATGTTTTTTAAAGATAGCCCATATGTCAGAGATAATTCTGTTACAATTAAAACAGAAAACGAATGTATGATGAAACCAGGCAAAATTAAATAATCGTCATCTCTGACCCCTGGTGGCAAGATGTCACTGGGGCCGTACAGGGCCAGTTGAAATTTTACTCTTAATAAGCTTGTGATTTTGTTTGTTAAAAAAAAGACATTTGATCATTTCAAATGTGTGAAATAAATGTATAATGATATCATGCATGCACTGGAGGCCCGTTTGCTACCCACATGTTCAATTATTAGGCTACTATTAAGATGTTTTCATTGTTTGTTAAGTGGCTGGCTGGCTGACTGACTGTTTCATTTTCATTCTAGTCTTATGTCTGCAAGTCATTGCATTCTGTTTTTATTTACAGTTTACACAGCGTCCCAGCTTTTTTGGAATTGGGGTTGTACTATGTTTCTCCTTTCTACAGTAAATTGTCAAACTGTTCCTTTAAGTGGGGACACAATGCTTAATACCGATATTTTAAAAACCAAATTAATTTTCAAAGTGCAGTGTTATTTGTCAGTCTAGATTGTTCTTGCGGTGGTATTGGAATATTGGTGGTTTGATCCCCAGCTCCTCTAGCCAGCATGTCAAAGTATCCTTGAACAAGATACTGAACTCCAAATTGCTCCCGATGGCTGTTCCATCAATGTGTGAGTGTGTTAAAAACTGAGTAGCAAGTGGCACCTTGTATGGTAGCCTCAGTCATCAGTGTTTAAATATGTGTGTGAATGTGACCTGTAGAGTAAAAAGCGCTTTGATTGGTCCTAAGACTAGAAAAGCGCAATACAAGTGCAGGTCCATCCATTTACCATTTGGTGTGAGTTGACGAGTTCTAGAGACATGTGGCATAAAGATGTCTGCCTAGTCTCAAATATAGAGAAAGTAATGTTGATGTTACACTATGTATATTTATTTGGACAGGGGCGCCATTTTGTGAGGGATGCACTTTTTTTTACTTGTGCCTGCTTTTGTGGTCAAAGAACGGTATTTGGACAAACTAAGCATGATTATCAAGACCCACATGACTTGACAGCCCAAGGCTGGAATACAGATCCTGATGCACTACCTCCACTCACATAGCTGGACATTGTAAACAAATCTGATATTTGGATTAAGTACATACACTTTGGTAATAGAGTGGTGCAGGGATGACGTTTTCTTGAAGGCGAAATGTAGCATCGCCCTGGTTCCCTTGTCAAAAAGCCAACAGGACTTTCCCATTGGATTTTGGAGTACTGCAGAAAATAAGATCTGTGGCAAACACAAGTTTATGACACTTACACGTTTTGTTTAGCAAGACAATCTTCACAGATTAAAAACACTTTTATGATTTTTGAAGTGTAAATACAATCACCAGAAGTAAAAAGCTAACGCATGACTTAAGCGTCACCACCGCAATGAGGCTGCGTTTGGTATGATGACGCTCTGTAGGCTCATTTAGCCACCCATTAGCAACCACCTTTTTAAGAACACATAATCGCTTAAAATTTATGAGTGAGGTGTTTACCCATGTATTTTATGTCATAGATCAAAACATAAAAGTATCTTAAGCTTGTGTTAACCGCAGACCTTATTTGAGCCATCTAACCAACAACCCATTGACTTTGGGAAAAGGGAACCCTGAGTTCTTAAATGTTAACATAAAGTGAAATACCTTCACATTCTCCATAAAAGAACTAATTTAGATGACCCTCAGCTTGTGGTGCTCAAAGCACAAAAAAACCATTAAGAAAACATAGCTGTAATGTCTCTGTCCAGAAATCATGAGCAAGATAATCCACAGATCTTGTTGTGAGCAGTTTCATGTGGGAACTATATTCTTTCTGCTGAACTACACCCGCCAACTGTATCATGGCGCAAGAGGAAGCGTGCATCTACTGCTAAGTCACCCAGCACCACTAAGGTAGCTAATGTTACAGCTCAGCCGAGGATGATGCCATTACTATTTACATCTTGCACTGTCATGAGCATTAGCCTCTCATCCTTCACGCTTCACTCTGCATGGTGATATAGTTGGCGGGTGTGGTTCGGCAGAAAGAAAATAGTTCCCACATGAAACTGCTCACAGCAAGGTCTGTGAATTATCTTGAATAACCCAACCATGATTTCTAACATTGCTGTCACGTTTTTAATTTTCTTTTTTCTTTTTTTTGGCTCTTTGAGCACCACAAGGTAAGCATCATCTAGTTCCATTTTATTCAAGACAAGGCAGAAATCTCTACAGCAGACATCTCCAACACTCTGCAAAATCACACCAAAACAATCTAGATTAATAAAAAGATATCTTTAAAAAAGAAGTATTTTATTTTAATTTTGGAGTGAATTGTCCCTTTAAGGCTAAAATGATAAATCTTCCTACCACTACATATGCGCCTGTGAACCAGGCTTTTGCTTTGAATTTTTCTGTGGCTCCACTTTTCTAACAGCTGGCCCTCATGACAATAGGCTAGAATAAATACATTTTCTTTAACATATTTTTTTTCTCTTGTAATGGATATTTCAATCCACCTCTGACTTGGTGCTTTTAGAAATTTTGGGACAGTGTGTATTGTAGGTACATTTGGACCAGAGAGCATTGCATGCCTTGTAGTTCCATCTTTGGCCACTACACCCACACAGCAGAATGCCTGCTTGTTTGACTGACTGACTGAAACGGATTATTCAACTGGTACGTTGTAATCCCACACACTTGCTACACTGGTACCAGTAATAATAGTTTGTTGATAGCAATAGTTCCAGTTATGTGTAACCACATCTAAACTGCGTTTTTGTGGTAACTTTGAAGAAAGCTGACCTATCTGTAGCCACATTATGCCAAAACCATGACCTTTTGGAGCACACAGTTGAACAGCAGCAGAATGGGTTATGTTGCAGCAGTTGTTTGAACAGTTTCTTTTGACATTTTCATAATGTCTGCCTGAAAACATAATTGGAATCCATTGCAAATGACCTGAATTTAAGTTGGCTATAGCTGCTATTCTCCATATAGAGGCAAACAGGCTTTTTACAACTGCCTTTTAAGCTTACACGTAATGACAAATTGTCAAAGGAAAGATGTGGGGTCAAACTGTGTTCAAAATCTGAATTATTAAATCCTACAATTTGTGACATCTTCAGAGACATTTTTTTCCATTTCTGAAGAGTAAATGTATCACCTACTTTTGGTCATATTTTGAAAGCTGTCATTGTTGTAGTCCTGAAAATTAAAACGACAAGAATGACAAAGGATCCATTTAATTAACAGTGAGTTAAACAACACAGCCGTCTCACCTATTTAATGTACAGAGACCTTATGGAGTATTTAAAACATAATCATAAACCTGCAGTAAGTTGTCTGAATGAACTGTGTAAGGATTCTCAGGAGAAGACAGTCTACAGAGGTATACAGGTACAGCATGAAACAGATAAACTGCAAAATCTAGGAATATTAAAGTGTCTGTGTTTTGTAATTACCTTACATGAAATAACTTTAAAGACATTTAAAAAAAAAACATTTGACAAGCAATAGGAAATAAATCAATAAATAAAATAAATAGAGCTATTTTCATATTTTCAACCTCAAATCACATCTTGGTTCACAGGTCTGCGAGGGAGGCCAGCTCGTGCAGGAGGAGAGCAAAGGATGGACGATCTTCTGCTTTCTGAGAATGAAAACGTGACAACAAAAGCATTATTGCAAACAGTTGTGATGTCTGTGTGTTTTGTATGTCTGCAGTGCTTCTACTACGTTCAAATTCCTGTCCCCACCTCCTTCCAGCACCACTCCATGAGCAGGTGAATAGCTTCTGGGGCCAAGCGTGGCTTCAGGAGCCTCAGGCCTGCATTCAGGGACTCCACCACTTCGGCATTCGTGCGGTTCTCATAAGGAAGACGGCCCTCGTTATACACCTCCCACATGAACACACCTGAGCAGGGGTGGACAGGGAGACACACAGTTATTATTGAATAAACACACCTATAAGGAGACTGGCTGGTGGTCAGTTAATCCTCTGATCTGTCCGTGTGTCTGGTTAATCATTTGCATGGTTGTGGTGGTTCCATACAAGCTCTTTTGCACACAGTATTTTAAATGATTATGACAAGCTTCAAGTGATTTAATCATAAACTGATTTTAGAGCCATGTGTTTATCCATTCAGCATTACTATTTAGCTACATGCAGTCTTGCAAAATCATCCCTGGTTCTTAAAAACAGTTTCTTACTATATTATTTATTTTCAGCATCTGTTAGATACAAGCAAGTCACAACTTCAGAACACTTGTCCTGGGCAACTGTCCAAGCCAGGTCAATATGTTGCTGGCCTGTTTAAACTCCTATTTCACAATTTTCCCAACAAATTTATCTTCTTGGAGGTCACTGCAAATCCAAGAGTTGGCATTGCTCCATGAAAATTGTTACCAATACAGTTTTTGGCACTTGTACACACATGTACATGGATTTAAATCAATGACTATGATCAATTAAAAGAAGGCCCAGTGCTTTTTACTCTTGCATCATTTTTTTCTTCAGTAGTTACAAACATCTGTGTATTGAAATGTCTTCTTTTTGCTTCTGAAAGTGGTTTCAAATTATTGTAGTCTTATTAGGTTTCCAGTTTAGTACATTATAGCACAGAACACCAGAGTCAGTGTACTATCAGGGAAACACAGATGATTGTGGTGTGTTGTCAGCTAGCCAGCAGAACTCCCAAGACCTGCTGTTTTTCTGTGAAAACTACACAAAATCTGAAAACAATATGAATGATTAAATGGCAGTTCACCCTGCAAGCTAAAGTACACAGTTTCTCTCATACCTGTAGTGCTATTTATCAATTAACATTGTTTTGGTGTGAGTTGCCGAGTGTTGGAGATGTCGGCCTTCTCTCCAATATAATAGAAGTAGATGGCACTTGACTTTTGGTGCTTACAGTACCTAAAAACATTTGAAAAACTCAACATCAACGTGTCTTTCCATAAATCATGACCCAGTTACTAAAGATAATCTACAGACCTTGTTGTGAGCAGTTTCATGAACTACACCCACCAACCGAATCACTGTGCAGACAGAAGCATGCATCTACTGCTAGCTCACCTAGCACCACTGAGCTAGCTAATGCTACAACTCAGCTGAGGACGACGCCATTAATGTTTATGCTGGCATGAGCAAGGGCCTCTCGTCCATGAGTAGATGCACGCTTCCATCTGCATGGTGATACGGTTGGTGGGTGTAGTTCAGTAGACAGAAAATAGTTCCTACATGAAACTGCTCACAACAAAGTCTGTGGATTATCTTGAGTAATCAGGCCAGGATTTCTGGAAAGAGACATTGCTGTTGAGTTTTTGAAAGTATTTTTTTGGTGCTTTGAGCACCACAAGCCGAGTGTCATCTATTTCCATTATGTTGGAGAGAAGGCTGACATCGCCAACACTTGGCAATACACACCAAAACAATCTAGATCAACACATAGCACTATGGGTATGAGGAAAAATATGTACCTTGATTTTTGGGGTGAACCTACCCTTCAAAACCAGACAAATGAAGGATGTTGACTCCAAAGACAGCAAGTCAGACACAAACAAAACAACTGAAAGGCACAGAGATAGACGGATGAACAAACCGAATGACCAGACGTCGGACTTGCTGCTGAACTTGCAGTACTTGATGACCTCTGGGGCCGACCACTTGACAGGGAACTTGGAGCACTGGGAGCTTGTGTACTGATCATCAAGCACAAATCTACAGCACAGAGAGCAGACACTCACCTTTAAACGGCACTAAAGTGACATTTAGCTACAGTAAAAACAAAATAAATTTTGTGCTTTAAAAGTTCCTTACAATACAGTGGATAGCATACCTTGTCATACCAAAGTCAGATACTTTCACCTCATTGTTCTTTGAAACCAGACAGTTCCTGGCAGCCTGTGGAAGAAAGAGGAACAGATGGATTAACTCTGCTAACACAGCACCAGTACATCATAAAAAGCTCTATCTGTTGATTTACCAGATCTCTGTGGATGAAGTTGGAGCTCTCCAGGTAAGCCATCCCCTCACTGACATCCAGACACATCCCCAACATCGTGTCCTGGGATAGACACCCTTTCCTGGCTCGCAGGTAGTCTGACAGTGCACCATTCTCCATGAACTCAAACACCAGACACATGGGAGTACACTGGGTGCGCACACCGTACAGCTGAACCAGCTTACAATGGGACAGCCGCCTGTTAAAACACACACAGACACACACATAAGCTGAGTGGTTCGATCACCTGACCAATATGAAGCAACTCTATGAAGTGCACTTACATCATGACCTTTGCCTCTTCTTTAAATTCCTCATCTGACATGCACTCTTCTCGTATCATCTTCACTGCCACCTTCTTATCTCTCCATCTCCCTTCCAGCACCAGCCCAAACTGGCCACTGCCTAACTCCTGACCCAGTGTCAGCTCCGCAGGGTCCACCTCCCACTGATCTGTCGAGCGGCAAACAGGTGGTGATAATACTGATAATGTAGTTGAGTTCAGATAACATAAGAAAAATTGATTTATTGATTGTAATCAAAGAGTTATGAAAGTGCCCGGTTTGTTGCACAACACCAAACAGTCACATAACTGTCAGGGAGCACTGAACACACCCTGAGTATGCCTCTGTGAGAACCACTAGAGGTCAGCAAAAACAAGCTCTTCTGCAATAAGTTTTTTTGTGAGTGTGTGTGTGTGTGTGTGTGTGTGTGTGTGTGTGTGTGTGTGTGTGTGTGTGTGTGTGAGATCCAGTTCAACCAGCTGAGCTGACCCATTTACACAACAGTACATCCTCTAACCTTTCGAGGGATCGGCAATTTCCTGACAGCAGCCTCCATCTTGAGAGACAGGGTGTCTTAAACGGGTTATCAGACCTGCACAGATGACACACAGACATATTAAAGAAGAACTACACCTATTTTCAAAACTCAAACACGTTATTTCTATGGTAAGACAGTCCAAAATAATAGGAAACATGAACAACTATCTGCCAAATCCAAAAACAAGTGCTAAAACTCAAATTTGTGATGTCATAAAGTGTAAAGTCTGGAGCTGCTCCAAAGACAATGAGTTGGAAAAGATGTTAGAGATGACACTGAGAGCAGCCAGGTGAATGTTCTGAGTATATGGGTATACTTTTAGTTTCAGAACTGGGAACACTACAATAGAATAAAGCTCATGAATAAGAATAAAGCTAAAATAAACATTTTGTGGGTCCACAAAATCAGTGTAACTCGGTAAGAACAATTCATAATGTTAGATAGGTAGCACACGTATAACAGCTAAAGTCAGAGTCCTTTTGTAATACTAATTCCCAGCTGGCACACGTCTGACTTTCAATGTTGAAATGTGGTTAGGTCAGTTGTTTCAACATTAAAACAACAATGAAACAGCATTTAATTCCAATGGTTGTAAAAAAGTTAACAAAATTCTCATACTGTAAATCAACATTGAAATTTCAGAAAGATCTGTTTCAACATTAAAACAACACTGAAACAACATTAAATTCCAATGGTTGTAAAAAAGTCAACAAAATTCTCATAAATCAACATTGAAATTTCAGAAAGACCCATTTCAATGTCGAAACCATTTTAAAACAACGTTTAAAATTTATGACACAACACTGAAACAACATTGCGAAATCAACGTTGATTCATCTGTCAAAATCAAACCATAATTCAGCAATGAATCAAATATGGTATATGACGTTGATTCAACAGTGAATAAACATTAGAATGCCAGCTGGGATAACTGGGGGCACAGCATTTGTATATATGTATATACTGCTCACTGATTTTCTTCATGCACCCTTTATTCATATATATGTGGCCTGAATTTGTGTATATGAGTAATACTTTAATGTATTTTCTTGCTGTGTTTTGACAAATGATTCACAGCGGTGTTTGTTGTATGTATTTAGCATGTCTATATCCTATTTAGCAAGAGACCTTAGAGTAGTTAACTTACGGGAAATACATGATTTGTATACAGATAGTCTCCTTTTTGTATATACCAATATTTTCTTTATGTGCCTTTTTGCACCTTATATACATGTAGTCTTGGTATGGTAGTGGTGTATACAAGTAATATGTAATGTATTTTTTACCATTATTTGATGTGGATTTGGTGTAGTATGTCACATGACTCATATAGGCATCATGGGTACTTAAGATGGCGACTTTCTGTTGTTCATCAGAGGTCTGAGGAGACTTGTTTCTACTCTGCCACAAAATCAGTCCCCCATTCATTGTCTATGAAGCAGCTCCAGACTTCATACTTGACGACATCACAAGTTTTTGATTTAGGTCTTTGGTTTCTGCCTTTTAGGAAGAGTAGACAAATATTGATTGAACCTTTGTAGACAATGGAAAAAAACATATTGGCATTCTTAATTTAGGTGGAGCGCCCCTTTAATTACTAATCTTATATAAGGCATCTGAGCACATTCTTTTGCCCTTTGTAACAATGTTTTTTGAGACAGGAGTTTTTAATGAACCAAGCTTCCTTGTGGCACCTGATCTTTTCATTTTAATACTGCTGCGTGCCAGAGGTCGACACACTTACCGGCAGCATTGTGTTGGTGGTAATGAATGAGCTCAGGAATGGTGCTGAACAGGTATTTCTCTGCCAGGTAAAATGTGGCCTCTCCCGTTTCTGTCTGTCTGATTTGGTAATGTTTCACTCTTGGATTCTTCTCCCCATTAGATCTAAAGGAAAACAAAGAGATGCTTATGCAACATGGGTGAAACATTCACTGTAAATTATAATAAATAGTGTAAGATGAGGAAAAAATGCCACTGGTTTCAGGTCATGTTCATTCTAAATATACACCAGCGTGTCAAGCTGTGGCTCTGGAACATCTTATTATTTAATATCTTATTATTTAATCAAAGGCTCAGTCACATGCTATCAAGTATATCAGATGTATGTATATTTAGCACCACATTATCTACTAATCATATTTTATTTCTACCAGCTAAAAGGGTAGGAAGGAAATAAAATTACCCGGGTGCTTTGGTGAAGACTGAAACTGTGTAGACCCCTGCCTGCCTCGAGTCACGCACCATGAATGCACCTTCTTTCCCCTAAAAGTAAAGAGTGGAAACCAGATAAAATCATCAAAGGTAAATAATACATTTGTAGTGTCAGACTTTGTTTTTTTTTTTTTCGATCTGCAGTTACAACAGTCATTTTGGGTAATAAATGCTGAATAGCTCTCGACCTCCCACTTGCAAAACTTAGCAACTTCACGGCAGGAAATTCAACATTGGAGGAAACAATGTGGTTGTGAGGCATTTTTCACGTCCCATGTCATGTCACATTCTTGTCGTGCATGCAGGTGCATTTGCATTAATTTTTGCAAATGCGAGATTGCTGTAGGTGGTACAGTCACAGCAAAAGTGCACTGCGTCACGTGGGAGCGACATCCTGTTAATTGCCATCACAATTATTATTTGCAGAAGTTATTTTGTTCTGTCAAAACTCAGCTGGAGGCACAAACAGATGGAAATGGAATAATCACCTGGATCCTGAAACACTGACATTGTTTTTACCTGTTTCATTAACAAATCCTCTGCTTCCCCTCTGGTTATGTTTTTGTTGTACCATCTGTGAGACGACAAATTAATGACAAGTAAATTAATTGTATAGAGGGCAGAATGGATTTGCATATATCCACATGTTAACAATGGGAAACACAATTAAATCAAACTCACTCAAATCTCTCAAAGTTGCTGCCGGATTTTTCAGCCACGTAAGTACTGGGTACGAAGCCTGTGTTCCTGATGAGGGGTCAGGAAAAAATATTCATTAATCGTAGACTCATATTCATCCTTACAATAGACAAAGTGCTATCATTTGTGCTTTTATTTTAAGTGAATTTTGTTACTAAGCCTGAGGTGGGCATCTTTATGTGCCTTACCCCTTGTCATCCTGTACGGCCCACCAGTCGGAGTGGGAGCTGTTGATCAGAGTGTACTCCTGGTCTTTCTGTAGGGGCAGGTCATCATCTCCAAGCGGTGTGTAGTCCTGCAGAGCGATGACAATCCTCTGTCCTGCATGATGCACTGCCATCTACCAGAGAAAAAGAAAAGAAAACCATCTAAAATCTAAAACCCCAACACGATATGGGATATTAATGTGCTCTATGAATTTCAAAGTAACAAACTCTTCTGTTTGAGCAACATATTTTGTGACGAGAGCAATTACTGTTATATTTAAAATTCTTTACAGCCGTGTATCTTCACACAAAGGGGCTGAAAATAAAGACAGCAGGGGTTTTTCAACTTTACGTTTACTTTTAAAAAGACACAGAGCAGACAAATATGAAATAGATGTAAACGCCCTTACTTAACAAACCAACGGAGCTAAAAATCATCTGTGATGAGGTGCAATGGTACAAGCAACAGAATAAATATCAAGAAGTTATTTTGTTTACCCCCACTAATTTGAGCAGTATTGACTAACACATCAATAATATTTCAACAGCACACATTATTTATGCTTTAGAAAGGGGTACCTCTGGCTCCGGGAGTTGAGGAAGCGGCTTTTTAGAAGCTGTGGAGTCAGAAAAATGCGATTGGAGAATGTTTAGGTGCATCCAAATGTACAAAATAACACTTTAACACTAGATTTTGTAGGATGCTAAAATATGAAACACTACTAAATGTAGATCAAGTTTTGTCTTTACCACAAGTTCATATGGATGAGACAATGTCAGGCGGGATCAAATACACTTATGGAAATATAAATGAAACAAGGAGACAAGATGAAATAATACAAACCATATCCCACGGGGTCATACACATGACAACCCGTTGCCAGTTTCTCTGTTTGTTGGCAGCATCTCCATTTTCCATCCATCCAGAAGTTCGGGTGGTATTTTGTAACCAAGTCGTTATGCTTTGTCTCTGTATCAGACAGAATGATATAAATGTAGTTTCAGAAATCAAGTCTATGAAGTACAAGTTTACATCTTGTGCTGCCATCATTGTCTGAAGCATGATGTTCTAAAATTGCTCACCCTCTTTAAGAGCTCTGACCCATCTCTGACGGCAATCATTGTCTGGGGCGAAAATGTAGAGGTAGTGGTTGTTGTGAAAAACCTGTAGAGACATTTGCATTTCAGAAAAATGCTACTTATATTCTTGTGTTATGTCATTAACGGTTATACTACACACTACTAAACATATAACAATATATTTCATCTTTGTGTATGAGCTCACCTGAAAAGGGTACTTATAGTTGCATGGTATGGGGACGTCAGTACACACAATCTCCACACACTTGATCCTGGACAGCTCGATGCAGCCTTTCTGCATGGGCTTTTTCTGAAAGATCAAGATCTTTACTTTCAGTGTGCTACACATACCATTGATATGATTCATATTGTACTTGTTTCCTTATACGCCATATTTACAAACCAAGCATCCAGATTGCTTCATTTCAAATTTAAATCTAGTGTATTAATAAGTAAGGTGCGTACTTACCCCCGGTCTGCGTTCAGAATACTTCAGGTCTTGGGTGTCCAATACAAAAAACCTCTCCTTGTAGTTGCAAGGTGATGTTCTCTTCTTTTGCTGAGATTTTTTAATCATAGTTCCCTTCAAAATCACCCTGGGGAACATGGTGACAGCTATGAACAACAATATGAAAAACAATGGTGGCTTTTGGCTGACGGAGAGAGACTGAGTACCTCGAAGTGACAGAAAAGAAAACAGTGGATGATAACTTGACTGAAGCTGTGGAGCTTCCGGCATAAAGTTGTTGCACTCGGTAAACCACATCCTTACGGCATGAAATGGGTTGTGCTTATGCACACACACACACAGGCACCCAAGCACACACACACACACACACACACACACTACAAGCGCTCACATGTACTTTCGCTAACTATGTTGCAATAAGTCAGTGAGAGCTGTGCAGAAGTGGGAGGGTCATTATTTAATCTCTGCACTTTTATACATTTAACACCAAATATACACCCTGAAGGTGACAATATATCCTGGTAATGACACAAAGTTTAGGTAAAATTGTAAATATTAGACAGGAGTATTAATTTAACAAAAATGAGGGCATTAATTTCACTATCAAAACTGCTGAACTTTTAAAACACACTTGGCAAAAATTACGTAATAACTGTGTACTAAGACTGAGGTTTTGGGTTTTCACATTGTTACAGCCATGATGAAGATTTTAGGGAGGTGTTTTACTGTGTTGCCTGTGTATATGTATAAATTGCATCGTTGAAAAAGCCCCACTGTCATCACACCTGTCCCTGCTTTTATACAGCACTTGTGAGATGGTTTCAGTTTCCTTGTGTTTTTTTATTCTCTCCCATATGATGCTCACAGACACATAGAGACAGATTGTAATCGTGCTGGGAATGTTGAGGCTATGTTAGAAAAATAATGTTGATTATAGCTTCAAGCAGTGTTAGAGTTGTGTTCCAGTAATCATGAAGATTAAAAAGGTGGTTTTGGGATCTTGTTTAGACATAGTAGTTTGAGTTAGAGAGTAGAATTTTACAAGCTTTATAATTTAATAATTTTATAAGCTTTCCGTTGACCACTTTTTTCATGTCACTTTCATCCTTATATATCCCATGTAATGCTTTGATCATGTGTTCTTTTCTTTTGTATCACTTTTGAGTGCCCTTTTCTGTTTTAATTGTAGTTGATTGTACTACACTGTTGTTTTTATCATTTGTTTTATAGCACTTTGAGATTCCTTGGAATGTAAAGTGCATTATAAATAAAGTTTATTATTATTATTAGTATTAGGCCTATTATTATTATTATTACAAAGTTAGAGAGTTTAAAGACTGAAGCAATCCTCAAGAAGCAATTCTCACAAAACCTGGGAGATTTACAGTATATGGATGCTACAGCACCACCATCAGGAAAAGCACTCTTACAGTTTAGTCTGCATTAGAATTTTGGATGAGAATGGACTACTATCTGGTCTGCATCAATTTTCACTGAGGGGCACTTTTTTGTTAGAAAAAATACATAGAACATGAAGACAATGTCAGAAAATCAGGGTTGAGGATTTTTTTTTTTTTTAAAATACATTCAGCAGTGGTTTCAGTATTTCTAGCCTATATAATGTTTTTATTATTTTCCCTGAATTTTAAACTGTGCAATATTTTTTACATCACATATACTCGTTGAATTCCATTATGAAATCAGAACAAAATTCAAATATTTGACTAAATGTACAAGTAAAGTATGAGCATCTTATTGAGAGAGCCTGTCTGATGTGGACTGTGGAATGTTAATAAATGTAGTCCTGTCTGAGTATTTTAAAGTCTACAATATCATTAACAATAGCTCTAAAAATGTGCAAAGTTTTAATTTTGTTTTGGAGAATTGGCAGAATCAGAATGATGGACTTTATACTTCATATATCCACTAGACTGCAGTATCTGAAAAATCCCCCCTCTCTTTTAAGCTGTATCATATGAATGACTGCTTAAAGAAAGTCAGAAAATTAAATAAATTAGATTCTAAATGTGAACTGAAATGGCCTTAATACCTATACATTATGTAAAACCAGGACTGCTACACACAATTTTAGTTTTTGTCTCTTAATAGGCTATTCATTTTTACAGAATGGCTTTTCTTGACAGCTAATACATTTTCACATTTTATTGTAACATCTGGATTTAGCTAATTTTGCATTTTAGATTAGTTTAATGTCAGTTGGCTTTTTTAAAAGTTATGTTGTGTAATTGCTTACCTCAGGCAACTGTTTTAATTTTGATGATGGTTGTGTTCTGCCATTGCTTTTTATTTGTCTTCCAGTCCATTCCCTTAGTGCTTCTTGCTTGCAAAATGCTCTATGGATAAATGCTTATTGTTATAATCATTGTTTTTACATTTTTATAAGAAGGCAATTTTGCTGGAAAAGTCTTTGGCGTAGAATACTGGTATGAATGAGGTTTAAAAACCTGCGTCAGAAGTTATTTCAGTAGGTACGTAGGTTAGTTAAATGCACTTTTTGATATCATACGGGACAGAAATTATTTCTAATCACCAAGCCACAAATTATACCGTGAAAATAAGCTTACCTCTCACTTTATATCTCTAACAACACTATTTTTTGAACAGTCATGCTTTAACAAACGTTACAAAACTATTTTTATATTAGCTATATTAGCGAACAAATCATTTATCATACTTCCAACTGTTACGACCGATCAGCTTTTAGTTCGCTCTTCCGGTATGGTCCAATCCGCGCGGCCAAATAAATGTCACGAGGACAGTTCAGCCAATGAAAATGGGACACAGACAAACGTTCATGTCAGTGGATGGAAGGAGCTAAGCTAGTCATGAGCTAATTGTCCGGTTAGAAACCTCTGTGACATTTCATATCTACAGTCTACATTTAGCAACAGAGGAGCTATTTAAGAGGTGTGTATAAGTACATTTGCTGTATTTTAATGCGCTTATTTTGTTAGACAGTTTGCGGTTCCGACGTAACTAGTTAGCAGAGGTTAGCAGAAGTAACGTTACTGCTAACACTAGCCACATAGCTAGTTAGCTGCGTATTTCTCTAGAGCGCAGTGGTTCTGCTAACGGCTAGCGGTATGTCTGATTGTAGACAAGAGGAGAGGAGCTACACATCCATTAACGTAAATACACGTTTTAGATAGTAAATGATGATATTTGATTACAAGTTGCATGGCAAACAGTTGCTAACGTAACTAGCATCGCTCGCTTGTTATGTTAGCCCTCACCCGTACTGACAGCTAGCAGGCTAACTTTGTTCTTTCATACTTTACATGGGGAAGATCTTGCCGCTTCTGAATGAATGAATCAATGAATCAGTCTTTACTGTCATTACATAGAATGTACAATGAAATTCAGTTTGCTTTCCTCGGTGTAAGAACAATTAGAAATGCACACACACATAAAAAGTTAAAAGCAGCAGCAATAGAAGGTGTCAGCGCAGTTAAAGTGTCAGTAAAAAAATAAAATATTAATGAAATAATGGCAGTAGCAGTGATAGTGCATGTTTAACCCTGTGTACTATGATGGAGCAATGGAGGCAACCGCTCTATTGGTGTTGACTTCCGATGGAGGAGTCAAATGTTGCCTCGATTGTCGACAAAAACAAAAATATACAGAGGTGAGGTGGAAACTAACGAAGTAACTGAACATAATAACTGCATTTAAATAGGTCACAGTCTTTAAGGTAACTTTACTGGTACATTAGCTGAATAAGATATGTAATTCTAGTTGTGCAAAATGAATCACACAGTAAGTGAAAAATGTGTTTTTTTCTTCTTTGTTTTGTGAAAGCTGCAGTTACAGCTTAATCTGTATGTCCATACTTTTACATACAATACCATGAGAATCTCATTAAACACATAGCATTATAGTAAATCAGAATATTCAGTATAGGAGTATTGAAAGATGGAAAAAAACACTGGACTGGCCACAGTTATAAAAGTTAAGTTTACATACACATTACTGTTTTAATACAGTTTTCAGTACTCTGAAAAGCCCCATTTTTTTGTAATTAGTGCATATACCCTTGATTCATATAGCTGTACTTGACTAAAGCAATCCAGTGTTGCACAACTGGTACGCACCTAGCTTTTTAAATACTTTTAATACAGTATTTTTGTATGATAGTATCGCCACCTATTGTAAAGCATTAGACCGACTCTGTTACTGCTATTAGCTATGAACTTATTACTATGCATGTTACTTTTTAACATGTACAGAGGAAACCCTAAGTGGTCCTAAACTCACAACTGGTGCACACATTTTAACTTATTTCTTATTTTAAAAAGGGACTGTTTTGCTTGGCAAGTAGATTAACATTTTACTGTTACTGTTTCAGATCAGCATCATGGGTGAACCACAGCAGGTCAGTGCCCTGCCCCCTCCGCCTATGCAGTACATCAAAGAATACACAGATGAAAACATCCGCAAAGGTCTGGCTCCTAAGCCACCTCCACCCATCAGAGACAACTACATGATGTTTGGTAACCAGTTCCAGTGTGACGATCTCATCATCCGGCCACTAGAGAGCCAAGGTATTGAGAGGCTCCATCCTATGCAGTTTGACCACAAAAGGGAGCTTAAGAAGCTCAACATGTCCATTCTCGTGAACTTTCTGGACCTTCTGGACATCCTTATCAAAAGCCCCGGCAGTATAAAGCGTGAAGAGAAGCTGGAGGACTTGAAGCTTCTGTTTGTTCATATGCACCATCTGATAAATGAGTACAGGCCACATCAAGCCAGGGAGACACTGAGGGTGATGATGGAGGTGCAGAAGAGACAGAGGCTAGAGACAGCTGAGAGGTTCCAGAAACATCTGGAGAGGGTGGTGGAGATGATCCAGGGGTGCCTTGCGTCCTTACCTGATGACTTACCACAGATGGAGGGTTCGGATGGTGCTAGCGATGGGACAAGGAGTGTGCCTGCAGCAGCTAGTGTTGGTTGCTCATCTGGGCAGGCCCCTAGACTGAAAACTGAACCAATGGATGTAGAGGAAGCAGGTGCCAGCTGTATGGCAGCAGGTAACCAGGACAAGAGCGCCCCTGCTTCTAAGAGGGACAAAATATGGGACAAGGATGCTGCCATGTGCAGTATTATTGATGAAATTGCTTAAGTTTTCTGATGCGTAGTTGTGTTTCTTTTTTCACTGTTTCTCTTTGTTTTTTGTATGCTGTACTTAAGAGTCTAAGTATGAAAACGTTTGCTGTGTTTTCACTGGGCCTGGAGTTGAATGGTATTTTATTTTAAAAGCCATTATGTAGATATTATTAAGAGTTTCTGTGAAGATATTTGGAGAATGTAAATATGACACCGATCAGTTTTTTTTGTAATAAATCCAATAAAGAAAATTCCTATTGCAGTAGAGCTGTGATGAAAGTGTTCATTAAACCATCAGTGTTGAAGGGAATCCATTATTTGTGTAGACATTTCATCAGGATCACAAAGCATCTTAGTCTTGTCACACACCTTGCACACCTCTGTTGTAGTAAGAGTGGTTATGGAAAGGTTAGTGTTTACAGACTGTAGTTACAGTCACCCCTCCCTAAAGCCTTTCACTCCAGCTTTTTGTGGAAGTGCTTATATAATATAAAAACCAGTGTTTTGTGGCCTTGTTTGTGTAACAGTTTCCTCCAGCAGCTGCAGCTCTTGTTTAATGATGACAAAGCATGCATCTACTTAGAGGGATCCTAATTTCCATATTGAAACACAGAGCCAAAGTTTTGGGGTGTATTTGAATATTGAATGTATACATAATTCTATGACTAATGTGATGTAAGACAGATTCACGTAGGCATGTGTGCATTGCGTACAGCAAAGTTCAGTTCCCTTATGCACATGCTCTACAAAGGATGTTTGTTACACAGGCAGCAGGCTGTAATAATGTGAGTCAAAGAAGTGTGTGTGTGTGTGTGGCCGACTGCAGACTCCAGCCTCATTTCACTGACCCAGAATGGCTTCCCAGGGACAGGTTCCACCTTACATGCACTGACTTGTGTAACAGATGTTCAGAGGTTTATGTTATCCACTGCTCTGCTCTGCAGCATTGTCCTGCCATGTGTGTGTAACACCACAGACAACATTAACAGCAAGTGACGCCTGTGTGTGCAGTTTGCACGTCCACAGAGACTTGTTAGCTGCTTCTGTAACATAAAATGTTGCTATGTTTAAACGTTGCTTAATCTTTCGGGTATGTAAGCAAAAAACCGAGGATGAGCACGACGTGGTTCTTGTCATGATCCTGCCACCCCGCCCCCTGCCTGTTATTATCCTCTGCTGGGATTCCCTACACAGCGACAGGGTCATTTCCATATCCTGCCGTCTTGGGTTGAATTATTAATACTCCAGTGACTTGAAGTACATGTCTATTAACTCGTTTCCCGCCCAGATGTTTTTGTAACACCGATTAAAAATGCCAACAACTTTTGTCGCAGGAATTATGTTATGAAACTCGGCATCCTTGGGTTTCACAACAGGGCGGAAAGCCATCCTGCCGTCCAATCGGATGGCGCGCTGCTGCGTCACGTGGTCTTTATTTATGTAATGTAATGGTGTTACACAGTAACCCAGCTTTGTGGCTGTGGATACGTCGCAAGGGGTTAAAAGCGGCCACGGAGTATTAAAAAAGAATAATATTAATGCGAACATATTCTGCTGTGCTTCGTGTTGCGTTTAAGGACTTTAAGGAGCGAGGAAAGCGGCGCGTTTCACTGGAAGCTGAGTTTTGTTTGATTTAACCTGCTCGTAAAGGGAAGGCGTTATGTGTGCCAATCCAAAGACTAAGTTTGGGCTGGAAATAGATAGTATCAATGGGTGCATTTTAATTTGCAAAGGGAATTTGTAAAGTGAGCATATGACAGCTCAGATTAGCAGTAGCCTAGCTAGACACAAACCGGTCGGGTTCGGGCAGATGTGATCACAAGAAGGGACACGTTTACTGTATCGCTTAGCTGTCAAGTGTGTTATTTAAATGGTCCATGCAATACTATTACACAGACGAGACTCTCCGTCCGCATTGCTTTGACGACAAAAGCAACAGATCTTCCCGCGGGACGTTGTTTCTGGTGACATAACCCATCCACCATGGATCTGCTGGAGTGTCCGCTCTGTCTCTTCCTGATGTGCGAGCCGGTGACCATGTCGTGCGGCCACACGTTCTGCCGGAGATGCGTCGGGGGCTACCTCCCGTCCAAATGCCCGTCGTGCAAAGAGAGGTTAAAACAACGAGAGGTGAAAAGCATGAAGAACAACGTCTTGCTCATCAGCGTGGTGGAGAAGTGCTGCCCCGACGAGACAAAGACCAAGTGCCATATACTGGAGAAGCTCAAGGCCAACGAGTTCACGGAAGCTTTACGCATCGCGAACGAGGGGCTGCATTTAGGTAAGGGCTACCGGCACAACATCATTACAACAGCAGAAACAATACACAGGTTAGTTCAGTGTGCATGTAGGTTCAGTGTTGAAGGGAATGCCCGCAGGTCTGCTTGTTTGAACAGTTACCGAAGATGACACTTTGATAAGGAGGCAGGCAGTTTGGAGTCCCACTTTTACGCACTGCACACAGTTTGGACTGGTGCCCAGTGATGATGACTGGTGGTGCATCCTGATCCGCTCATAAGGTGCTCAGCAGTGAGGTGTGATGAGAAATACAAGAGGAAAGTTGGTGTCTTCAGCACATATCCAGTGTCTCAGGCTATTGATGACCTGAATGTAGTCTAGGGGAGACCAGGGTTGGTTGGCACATAGCTCAGACACAAAAAAATAACATAAAGATGTTCTCTCTTTTTTTCACCTGCACTCATCTACTATGTTGAAACATCTGAAAGTCAACTTTTTGGTGAGGGTGACATTTTAGTTAAATAGTACTGAAAGTGAAAAAGTGGTCTGTGGACTAAATTTTTTATAAAACTGTGTAAGACAGAGATATTGGAAACGTGTTACTCCTGGTTAATAGACAAAGGAACCAGCTTTATTTTGATGTAAGATTTGAAAGTCTGTGATAATGATGGCAGCTGACTCACATAATTTGATCACAGACTTGGGTCCAATGTGAGCAGGGTTGGTTGGCACTAGTCTCGCCACCAGACAATCAGATATGTCCACCTTCTGATAGTCTGGGGACACTCCTTTCTAAAGTGTGCTTAACACACCCGAGAAAACGGCCGGCAACAATTGCTCTTGCAATTGCTCTCGCAATTGCTCTTGCATTTTCTAAAAGGACACGCCCTCCCGGAAATTTGCACTCCCCCTTTTCTCATCCGAGCTTGAAAATGGTTGCCGAGAGATTTACCTCTGTTTTATCAAACGTGTGCTCAGTCCACAAGATTGTGGAAATGAAGGACTTACAGCAACTTTGTTTAAAACTTTTAACGCAGTCGGACTATGTTTACGAGCACAAGAGTTCAGCGAGCCACCGAAGGACCGCCCTGCGGATTTACTATTGGTTCTGCAACGTAGGGAGTTTTTTTTAACTCTGAAATTGTATCCGCCCATCTAAACACAAAATCAGGGAGAAAGACATCAGTCTTTAGTTAAGCAAAGCGTCTAAAGACTGACTTTGGGGTTGTTTGGCATATGTGTAAATCAATTATAAAATCAACAGTTGTAATTGTGCCTGTATTTTAGAGACTACAACTATTTTTAAAGATTAAAAACAATGTTTACATTGATTTTTTTATCACTATGAATGGTCAGTGGTAAAAGTAATTAGACATACCTACTGATGGATTGCTTAACTTTTTTGAAAGGAAGAATTATTCTGTTGGATGTTAATGTTTTCCGGTTCTTGTTTGAATTAAATGTTCAAACTGTTTCTATTGGCTGTGTCCTTTTAATAACGTCCATAATGTCTGCCAGCCAACCCCCTGATAGGCCTGGTTGGCACAAAAGCACGACTTGACTTTAATCACAAATCACCTAATTTTTTAAAACCATTTATGCACATTAAACATTTTTAAAGCCAAGACTTTAACCTTTAATTTGCTGCTGGTTTGACTATTCTAACATAGATTATGTCAGAGAAATACAGCAGACAGTGAAAAGTGTGCCAAGCAACCCCAGTCTCCCCTATAACTGGGTCAGTAAACAGTCTCCAGATGCACCTTCCTTCCTCTATAGCAAGGACTTTGCATATTGAACCATTTAGGCAGGAGGGCAAACACTTACACTAATGTTTTGTGCCGCTTTAAATTAAGTTAACCTGCATTAGTCTGGTTTAACATGCGTCTCTCTGTGACACACAGTATAAGGGGCAGTGATAGCAGCTGTAACAGCTGTTGACTGGAAAATAATACTTGACACAAGCTGAGGCAATTCCTGTTTTTAGAGCAAGCTTTCTGTACCTTTCTGTTGTCAAATCATGGTTGGAAAAGGAGGGAAGGGCTAAGAGTATGTGTTGTAACATTTTCCTAGAAACACCCCTGCAAACAAATCTTTTCTACGACCTTATCTGTACAGTCACTGATCCTCTGCACTCGCCTCTGTGTGTGCATTTGACCTTATTTTCCTCACGCAGCAGCGAGGAGGTAAGAGGGACAATTTCTGCCCTAGATGAGTTTATCAAGTCAGTAGGTGTCCTGGGGATCGTAGGAGTGTTTGTGCTACAGTGAATCAGCATACTGTTGAATTACTTACATGTTTGCCATCCCTGCCAACCCAATTAAACGCTGCTGCTCCCGCCCTCTCGGTTCTTGTGTAATGATCTCCGGGCAGATTTGTTTACATCAGTTTTTCTCTTGTCATTGGAGGTTTGAGGTCGTGTTTTGACTTTTTAATTCGTTATATCATAATGTGGGCATTGTCAAACACTTTATGTAATCATTAAGACCTGTACACTGTCAATAAACATGGCCTGACTGGAGCTACAGCTTTAGGTAACGCTTTGAACCTTGAATGCACACGTGCACATACTGGTGTCGACAGGTGTAATGAAACATTTATTTTACCTGACGCAGAAGCACAGTTAAACATCAACAGAAATGGACGACATTCATGCAATTGCAATTCAGTGTTAACTTTAGGAGTCTGAACTTCTCTGTGTACAAATGTAACCTGATGCTTCATTGAAGAAAAATATCTCTTTGGATACTGTTGCAGTTTTCTCTCATGTCACCTGAACTCACCATTAACTGATATTTGTGCCAGTCTGATACCTGTAACACTGTTACAGACTTGTGCAAATTTTAATGCAGATCAGTAACGCCTTGCTGTGCACTGTTTGGTTTTCCCTTTATGTTTCAAAGCAAGCAGAACCACTTGTTATGCAGGCTGCTCCATGCCTGTCACAGACATGGTCTGAGCAAATTATATCTCCTCTCTTTTTTTCTTACTCTCTCGCCTCTCTCCTTTTTTGCATCCTTAGTCCCAGACGATCAGAGCTTGAAACTGTACAGAGCTGAAGCTAACTGGGGCCTGATGCGTTTCTCTGACGCTCTGACGGACCTCGACTACCTCTGCTGCCTTCGTCCCAACTGGACTGAGGTGAGAGACTTTTTCAACACAAACGAATCTGTTAAAATTCTCTATTAACAATGCCAGATTTAAAGCTGCTCCTACGTCAGTTCACTCCTGTGCTGAATTAAACCCAACATGTACACCACTTGTTGGTTTTGTAACATGCATTTTTATTTTATTTTAGGTTTTAACCTAGTGTGCGAAGCTGACCCCCTTTAGAGAGTGATTTTCTCTGCTTGTATTGATGTTATGTCATTTACAAAGTTATGCAAACAGCTACTTATGTCATGACGTCATTTCATCACTTGGAACCAGTGGGTGGCTCACTGCAAGTGCAGAAATCCACACTGATGTAATCATTGATATTGCTTCATTATTTTCCAGAGATGTGTTATATCACATAAAATGTTCACCATTTAACATTTAGCCAACAGCAAAAGTAGGAAAAAATAAGTGCTATCATGCTACAATTTAATTCAGATAAACGGATTAATGACACTAATAGTGTCAGATTGTTATGTTCTCTGTGGTGAGTGATTTAGATGTGTCATTTGCTCCTGCAGGCAGTGATGTGCTAATGTCACTCCTCTGTTTGTGCAGGGCTTCTTTCGTAAAGGGAATGTACTGCTGGAAATGGGTCAGCAGACAGACGCCCTCATCCAGTTCCATCGTTGCCTAAAACTTCAAGCTGACTTTGTTCCTGCAAAGAGCCAGATCAAGAAGGTTTGTCAATGACCGCTCATTAATTGTTTAGTGTAAAGTTACACCGAGAATTTCAGTGAAAGATGTGGGATTATACAGTTGCATATGCCTTTTTTTCTTTTCTTTTTTTGAGAAAATAGCAGCGCTGTGAGATACAGACTGACAAATAACATGTTTCAATTCGGTTGTCATATACACACAGGCCCGAAATACACACACATGCACAAGCAGGACCTATACATGCATTAAGTGGAGAGATGTCAGAGCTAGGGGGCTGCCCATGGACAGGCTCCCCGAGCAGTTGGGGTTCAGTGCCTTGCTCAAAGGCACCCCGACTGTGCCCAAGAGGCAAACTGGCACCTCTCCAGTTATCAGTCCACACTCTGTATTTGGTCCCAACAGGGACTTGATTCAGTTCCCAACCCAAGTCCTTATGGACTGAGCTGCTGCCACCTTGTTAGTGCCGCAGTATAAACAGATTGCTCCATGAGGTTACAACTGACCTGCGCACATCAGCTACAGCTCTGTCAGGTGATCAGTTAACTCAGTTTGATAAATGATGAGTTTAAATAAATTTTAAAAAGATGGAATCTGGTCTGAGTGTGTGATTTTTCTATTTCACATCGTGGTTCATATGATAAGGAGCCAAATTATGTAGTTTTTCCATTCGATTTTAATTTTTCTTTGCTTAAAAAAGTTTTTCTTGTAAGTATAGTTTCTGTCTGTGTGGAGTTTTGACACTTTATTCTTCCTACCTGTATTTTATTATATAATTATTAATGGTATTATTATCCTAAGTAGTAGTGGTGTTAATAATAGTAGATGTATTGATACTATTAGATTATATGCATTTTACATGCACATTTTACTATTTTCTTTCCAACTTCCAATTTCTGCCTTTAATAACTTTTTTTATTGGATTTTAGTTTGCAGCACTGAAAACAAATATATTTATCTAAATACCTTTATGATTGGATTCAAATGGCAGATCCTGGAGGCGGAGGGCATGGCAGTGCCGGACGAGGTGCCGTGCATCTTGCAAGTTGTGTCTGAGTACCTGAAAGGGCCCTGCCCCATCACCAGCCTCAGCGGCTCCCAGGGGCCTACTCACCCAGAGGGCCTCAAACATCGTGGGGATGATGGAGATGGAAAAGGAAGGAGAGAGTCACACCAGGTGAGCTCTGCACAGCAGGCGAGGAGAATGTTAACAGCTCTTACGTGCACTTTAATGCTCGAAGTGTAAACACGCTGCACATCCTAACTGATCCAACTGTGTGTCTGTAGGGCTCCAAGGTGAAGCATGACACGGGTACTGAGTGCTGCCTCAGCCTCTGCCAAGCTGTTTCCTTCCTCCCTGCCGCCGAGGAGGACGAGGAGATGATGATGAGGAAGGAAGATGGGCATGGCAGGGGTATGCACACACCAGCACACACACGTTTATTATAAATCGACTGCCATCTTCATCATCATTGTCCTCATCATGAATCATCTTTGTCACTGTCACTACAAACAGCTTTTACTGAAACACCCACCAGATGGTTTGAAATTGCATAATAATTGCTTTTTCTTCCTCAGCGGGACAAACTCGTCATAAAGCTTTAAAGTCTCTTCTCTCTGTGTGTCTTAGGTGAAAGTGGGCACAGCAGAGAGAAAACTCTGAGCATTCTTACTGTGTCAGACTTTGAGTGCCCTCTCTGCATCAGGTCAGTGTCCTGGAGTATCCGCTCTAATCAATAATGCATTGCTGTCTGTGCTGGTTCTGCTGTAGTGTCATATGTCAGGTTGATCCTATTCTCCTCTCTTTCTGTTTGGCAAAGCACCCACTAGACTTAAAGCTACTACTGCACAGATAGCTTCAACATACATCCTCGGCAAAGCTGTTTTAACTTGTAGTTTTAACTTGCATCTTCCTCTGTCCTCTGAAGGTTGTTTTTCGAGCCAGTCACTACTCCCTGTGGTCACACCTTCTGTAAAAACTGCATAGAGCGGAGTCTGGATCACAACCTCCGCTGTCCACTCTGCAAACAGCCACTACAAGAGGTAACCACCTACAGACACTCTGATACATCTATTTTAAGCTTAATAGGGAGAAAAAGGGCGCCAGATCCTGTTTTCTGACCACTTTTAAAAGCTGCTTGATTTTTAATGCCTCGTTATTGCCTCCGCTCTGTGGCTGTAACACCAAATTTAGCCGAGGCATGCTGAGATGTAGCAGCAGCTTTGTGGAAGTGTGGGAACAAATAGTTTTCTACTAATCATACTTGACTTTTCATACACCTCATCTGCGACCAGTTTCACATCAGTGTTCCCACTGGTGCTTGGAACGCTTGGAAGTTTGTGAATTTGAGGCAAGAAAGCAAGTTTTTGAAAACAGACATAAAAACGAATTGTTGAAACAGTTTGAATTTATATATTTGGTGCAAGAATGCAAGTTGAAGTTCTTTTGATATTGTCACACTGCACAGCTGAGACGTCTTCACACATTCAAGCCTCTCTGTCTTTTTAATTGTTGTCTGCGAGCTTCTGTACAACCTGCTACTTCTCATAATAAAAATTCTTAGTGTTGTAACAGTACTTAAAACTATGTCATGTTGGGTCCTTGAATTTTAAAGGGAATCGGGCCTGGATTGTCTTTGAATAGTCCTTGAATTTGATCTTTAGAAAGTGTGGGAACCCTGTCGCATAAAGCTATGGGACAATAGAACTTCCTGGTTCCTCATTCCAGTGTTTTGGTTGTGATGAATGATCTGTAATAACAATATTGTCGTAACAGCTATGTGTATGCATTTATCTTCACGCACATACAGCTGAGACCACATTAAAATAGGATCTTCATTAATAAACCTATATTTCATGATGCATTGCAGGGCTTTGTTGCACCAAAGTACAAACTGTAATACTGTCTTTGTTGTAATCTGCTGAATTGTTTTACTGCAACATGTATTATGTATCATTGCATATAAGTGTCATAATGTTGGCATCATGGCTGATTACTCTCACATTTCTCTTCCCAGTACTTTAAAAACAGGAAGTATAACCCCACAGTTCTGCTTCAGGACATCATGACCCGCCTTTTCCCCTCACAGCTGGCCGAGAGGAAACAGGTCCATGAAGCTGAGATGGCTGAATTGTCCAAGTAGGCACCCACCTCACACAGTCTACACTTGTGACTCATTCTGGCAACTCTAATTGCACTTTACAGTATTCCCACTGTTCTCTTTTTCTCCCTGCCTCCAACTTATTTTTGTGTCTTCTCTTTCCCATCTTGTCTTTTCCTTTGTAGTCTAACTAAAGACATCCCTATATTCGTTTGCACGGTGGCCTACCCTGGAGTGCCCTGCCCCCTGCACATCTTTGAGCCTCGATACCGGCTGATGATGCGTCGCTGCATGGAGACTGGCACCAAGAAGTTTGGAATGTGCAGCTATGAGCATGGCAAGGGGTATGCAGTTACTTTTTTTTTTTTTTTTTAATTATCCATAGCATCTTATTTAATCAGAAAATTTGGATTTGCGTAGATATTAAACTTAAGTGGCATAAAAGTATAGCCAGTTTTAACCCAGATGAGACGAAGACCCTGTGCATCTACGCAAGTGGGCAGTTATTTTGACCCGACTGTACTGGCATTGAGAGACTGTGTTTGACATTTCCCTAACCGTGAAGCTCACAGCAGGCGAGGTGGAGCCTGATGGGATTGTCAGCACAGTGGGCAAAGTTTAACCCAGTCATAAGTGACCCTGAGTGGGCGAGCAATAGCAGCATGGTCACCAATCTGGTGTGAGATCTGCTGGACAGTTTCATCCTCCACCAGATATTTGCTCCTAGTTTTACTTTATGTTGTCATGGTATTGAATTTCCTAACATGATTACTGATAAATATCTATCTAAACTAATATTAAAATATGCTAATATTTTTGCAGAATAATGTTCTAAGAAAGCATTTTGTTTCTGCAGCTCATTATTTTGATTGTGCAAGTTTATAAAGCTTTTGTCTAAGTCTGCCTCACTTACAGCATTGCAGAAAAAATCCTTCATTAAAACTTTACTATTGTTTCCCACTCACATAATGACATAAATGGCAATGAGAAGATGCTTTGCTGAGCTTACACCAAGATGAGGCATTTCTTGTTGACAGTGTAGATAAAATAGTTGTTAGCATGTTTTTAAAGTCAGTGAATAAAAGGTAGCAGGCCTGCCTAGCTCTCTGTGGTTGATGTAAGAGTTTGATGACCTCAGTGATTTCCCAGCCATTTTATCCCTATCCCTAAGGTTTTTATTTGTTTTATATAAGTTTCCATGCCATTTTTAGACACAAAATTTATGTACATGAACTATTTCATATTTTATGTGATGGTCCCTAGAAAAAAAAGGCACAAAATATAAAAAGTTTGAATACATTTTTGGCTCAAAAGTAATGTATTTATGTCAGGGGCAACATTTTCTACCAGAAGACAGGACAGGAAGACAGCCATTTTTGGTCCAAAAAATTAATTAAATCTGTCTGAACCCTCAAAATATATTTGAACCTTTTAATAAAGGCATACCAGGCTTATTAAATCTAAATTAGCTTATCAACACCACTAATAGGTCTAATCATTAATATGTTTTATCATAAGGTAGCTACTCTGCAGTATCTGTGAATATTTGGTACCTTGCAGAGAAAGTAAACTAATCTGTATGCACTATCAAAATCAGTATTTTCCTCCACGACTTTTCCATTTGTATTTGGAATCCACAGCTAGCTTCGCTAAGGAGACTCAAGACAAGCCACCACTCTTGAAACAAATAAAATGTTCAAAAATATCCGTGATTCATTTCCATGTCGCCTAATATTTGGTCTAAGCCATTGGAGAGGGGCTAAAGAGCAGCATGTGGCTCTGGGCCCACATGTTGCCTATCCCTGGTCCATGCACTACGATGAATATAAGAAATTCTACTCAGTTTTGTTTTGACTAATACAGCAACAATCACATTAAGATGTAAATAAATGTGTATGAAATAATGTCCCTCAGGTTTGCAGACTATGGCTGCATGCTGGAGATCCTCAGTCTGGAGCTGCTGCCTGATGGGCGGTCCTTTGTGGACACAGTGGGTGGCAGCAGATTCAGGGTGCTTAAGAGAGGTCAGCGGGATGGCTACCACACTGCTGATATCGAGTACCTGGAGGACCTCAAGGTCAGTATGCAGAGATCGCTAACTACACCAGCACTTCTAGAAGATACACACTGAAAATATGACAATGTGATCACTGGACCTCTTCTCTCTCTTGACCCGTTTCCTGTCTTTGTGTCCTCCCTCGTTCAGGTTGATGGTAGTGAGATGGAGCTTTTGGAGCATCTCCATGACAGTGTGTATCAGCAGGCTCAGGACTGGTACCAGCGCCTCGGCAGCCGCATTCGCGAGCAGATCAACAGACAGTATGGCACCATGCCAGATAAGGAGGAAGACATTCAGGTAGGGGCCTTAGCAGAAGTGTGTTTTGTTTGTTTGGTATGCATTTTTTATTTCTCCTAGCTATTTGGGATCAGTAGGACCCAATAAGTAAAAAAAACGAAACATTGTCAACAATAATTAAGTCCCATTGACCTCAAACGAGACAACAGTAAAGTCCCAATGTCCTCAAATGAGTACTTCCTAATTAGTCTTAGCTTGTCACTGTTGCTAAAATTGGTCAAATTTGTTGCCATATCAAACTACAAACAAAATTAAACCACCATAAAATTTCCACCAAAATGTGACCAGGTTTTGAACCTTGTCCACTTTTGAGTCGGGATCGGCTTAGTGTATTGTCCTTTTACTACCACTAGATGGCACATGAATGAGGACAATAGGTCTGAGGTAAGAATAATGAAGTATAAAGTCAAGTAAACCCAAATGTGATGTCGACATATGAGGATGCTGGGTCTCAGGAGGTTAAAGAGGTTGAGAACGGGGTTCAGTGGGACGTTAAGGGTGGAAGCGACATTCATGTAATACAGCAAGCAAGCCAAGTTAGCGCTCTGAGCTAATACATGCTAACTACACTAACACCGTATTGCAAATGTGCTACAACATTTTTTTCTGACACTAGATAGTTCCTGTGAGCTGTAAATTCATAACTTCTAAGCAGAAGGCAGAAGATAATATTTACTCTGAGCCTGACCCGACAAAGCCTCTCTTCCTCTGGGCAGCTGTCTCCATCTCACTCAGACTCACCCTGGGTCTGGGTCTGCAGCTCCCTGTACCAGAGAGCAGCGTGCAAGCTAAGAGCGCTCACTCTGCAGCTAAACTCTGCAGCTGGGGACCAAAATGTCCCCAGAAGCACACTACAAAGTTTTACACTACAGTTTGTAGATTCTCAGTCGACTGCAGGGTCTTTGGCTGATGATTCGACTCTTTGACTTACAGGGGGCAGCCCTACCAAACATTTCCTCAAGAAAAGCCTATTTTTTCTTTTGTTTTGCTTTGAATTCTGTTTTGTCCCTGCATCATCCATCTGTTAATGTTAGGAAGTAATAAAAAAGTATTTAAAACTAGCTTTTAATAAGTAGAGAGCCGTCCACACCAAGAAAGATAACTGTAACAATAACGATATGAGCTGCTAAAAATGGCACCAAGCACGCGCTGTATGCCCCAGCTGCGTTGGCAGCTTAGGAAATGGATATTGATGACCCGTAGCTATTCATAATTGTCTCTTCATCTCCATTAATAATAGTAATAAAACGCTTACTACTGTCTCTAAGGGTGAGCCAGATTGCTTCCCAGATGTCCTTGGTGATAGCGTCTTTATAAAGACTGTTTCGTTTATCAAACAGGGGTGTTATTATTGAACTATAATGAAGAGTCTCTCAGTAATGTCATCGGCCATGTTGAACATGACACTGTAAATTCAGATTGATTTTGATTAGCTGTCAGTCGCTCATCGCTCTGAAAGGCATGCCAATGACACCATTTGCCACTGTTGTTGTTATACTTTTTGTGTGGACTCCGCCATCCACTTGAGTTAGAATGACTTTTAAAACAATATATGTTTGGTTATTGTTATAGTTATCGTTCTTAGTGTGGACGAGCCTTAATTCTTCACAGGGAAAATAAAAGTTGTTATTGTTTTATGCTAATGCAGTGCAGAGTTTTCCTTTCAAACTGCACTCAGAGCTCCATTACTGTAGCCTGACATCGCCAGGCCAAATTGCAAATCTGTCAAAGCAAATAAAGCATAAGCTTGCAGATTTGTCTGGTTCCCAGGCTGCCGTTACTGCTCAGTGGTACCATTAACTTAACAACAATAAAAACAGACATTATGTTCATAGGGATAGTTGCAGTTGAAGGAATGGAAAACATTGGCTAGCATGTTAGACAAGCATAATGTAGAAATCCAAACCATTACATTACAAGATGACAAGATGCATAAAAAGATGGGAAGCAGTAATGTCAAGTGATTTGTACTGAATAGGCTAATGGGATGGTGTGGTACTTTATCCATTTTCATGAGACACATATTTCTTTCTAATTCTTTGTAACCATCCTCTAGGCCTCGTCTGATGGTCCGGCCTGGTGCTGGTGGCTGCTGTCTGTCCTCCAGCTGGACCCTGCCTATCAAACAACTGTCCTGTCCCTGACATCACTCAAAGACCGCCTGGGACACCTCCGCCTCGTCCTTGAGTACTTCTCTCAGAGCTAGACCCCACAGCTCAGTGGTGCTGTGACCACAACCAGCTGAGAGTTGATTATTGCACACACACACAGACACATGAGAGTGAAACCAATGAATGCACTCACACCACAGAGTTTGGGGCTGGGTCTACTCTGAATCTTAAAGTCACAGCTCAAAGCCGTTCACTAGCAGAGAGAGAGTGATTTTATTAGAAAACACAGTGTACAGAGTCGGGGTTTTGCTGTTTGAGTTTGCATGTGTTCTCTTTCTTACACCGTTTTCTTCCCCAGGAATTCAAGGGTTCAGAGTAGTTTGTGCATATATGTTGTACTCGCTGCAACAAGAACTACAAAACTGACCAAAGATACGTCCTGTTTAGGTCCATCAAAAGTGGTAAATTGTTATTTGTTGATCAACTAAATCAGCTTGAAGAATATTGTTGAATATGAGCACTAGATGTCACTGTTTTCTCTCCAGTTATTATAAACATGAAGAACATGCAGCATTAGCTGAGCCAGTGCAGCACACTGTACTGTCATGTGTGGCCTATTCCAATCAGACTCCGTGCATTAACAAAGCTTAGTTTGGAGTGAGAATAAACATTAATAGCACACACAATTTGTAGAGATTTGTAGGCTATTTTTCAGGACTATGCACATCAGAGGCTATTTGGATATTGCTGAGGGGCACTAGTTGTAATGCTTACATGTTAGTTGCATCTATTGGCCTTGGCAGCCATTGAGAATGGCTCATTTTATACTGATGAATAATCTTTGAAAAAATAAAACCCTATTTAGTATTAAATATTGCAATAATAATTTATAGTGGCAGCAACTGGAGAATCTTTTTTTAAATGAATGCAAGCTGCCGATGTGGCTGCTGGATGTCTCTCTGGATGCCGTTTGTCATCATCTGGTGGGAAGAGTCTTCTCTGAAATTATGGCAATGAGGAGACGTAGGCGGTCAGTGGATGGGAGGTGTACCAGCTTAGTTTTACAGTGTGAACCTGTGTGATTATGTATGGTGGTGGATGCAGCACTGTATGTGTGTGTGTCAGCTATAAATATGAAGTCATTTTTCTCAGTTGCCATCTTCATTATGTTTTAAATTCCACATGGCGTGGTGTCAGCACTGATAAGAGCTACTGTCATGTCCGCTCCCTCGAGGTGCAGTGGTTATAGATGAAGCGTCAGTCCAGGGACAGAGAGTCTGACTAGGGGTGAGTCCCCGTGTGGTGCCTGTGTGTGTAGGCCACATCACCTTTGTCTGGCTCCTGCTGCGTCTCCTGGTCTGTCTGGCCCCTCTACCACCAGTCATGGTGCCTTTGAGTGCCTTGGCCAACTCGCCACGAGACCTGCAAGTCTTATACGCCACATTTAGGATGGATTGTGTGATAATTTTTTTTACCATTGATTTTTATTGATATAGTGCTACATTCCATGGAATGTTGAAGCTGCAATGTTAAAGTTAATTTACTTACAAATACGGGCTTAACTGGGTGAAACGTTAGAGCTTTTTTTTTCACTTTGATAAATGTGCCATGATATTTCTGTGTTTTGTAGGAATAGTTTGCAAAGTAGTCACTGTGTTTATGTTTGTCTACATCATGGACTCTGAAGTCCGACTTTAAGCCTCATGCCTTTTGTATGGTGGGCATTGAACTACCACCTTCTCACGGCCAACATATAACATATCACTTTAAAGCTGGAGTGCAGGACTTGTACATGTACATGAAAGTATATTACATTTACATCCTTGCCAAACAAGTTCACACAACACTGACTAAGTCCTTCGCTGCCAGAGAAAGATTTCTTTATTTCGCAGTATACCAGAGTTTAGTGTCTGATGTCAGTGTGGACTGGTGAACCAGAAGTGATGTGTTTTACATCAAGGGAGGGATGGACCATCGCAATGGAGCAGTGGCTAGGAGTATGGCAGAAAATCCTAAGTAACATCCAAGAAAAGTTTCTGGAATGGATGGTCCTGATAAAAAACAAACTTGTGTAGAAGAGGGATTAAAGGTCTAGTGTGTAGCATTTAGTGACACCTAGCGGTGAGGTTGCAGATTGCAACCAATGGAAGCATAGAGGAAAACTATGGTGGCCGATGCAAAGACGCAAAACGCGCTATCTAGAGCCAATGTTTGGACTCTGTGGGAGATGACCTGCTCTGCATGTAGATATAAACAGCTCATTCTAAGGTAACAGAATCACAACAACTTTTAGTTATGAATAACGTGTTCCATCCCTGCCAATAGATGCCCCTGAATCCCACACGCTGGAACATTTAGGGTAAAAATAAAAAAATAAAAAAAGAGCACTCCTGGGGCTGAACTCATCCTCATACATCATAAGCACGCATTGACAGTGTTTGTGTAATTACTCTTGCACAGAAGTTCTGCACTACAGCTTTAAACAATCAGAATTAGTCCAGCAAACACACTCATACATACAGTTTGTGTGATACAGAACTGCTGCCCTGCCAGTGTGATATTGTAGATACAGCTTAGAATAAAAGCGGTAATCGTGAGACTTGATACGCACAAAAATGTCCCACTAAAGGGCGAAGCAGTGGACAGACAGATGGATACTGAAGCTGCATTGGTTACCTAAAAAACTGGCTTACCATTGAACTTTGACCTGGGAATTTACACTTTGAATGAGGGCAAGAAACACTGTTATTACCATTTTTTAAAATGGGTTAATCGACTTCAGTTGTTATGCTGTAGTTTCTGAAGACATCGGGGCCTGGAACTGTCGTCAAAGACTTAAATGTGCCAGTTATCACACCATGTCTCCAAAGCTAGTGTATCATAAATGTCAGTCTCTTGCTGCTACCATGATTAAAGCTAACTCTCAAATAAAAAGGGATCGAGATTCTCACAGAATTTTTTGAAAGACCAGCCTCAAAAAGCCTTTGTGGTGAACGCATGACTACGAGCCCACAGCCACTGTGCTGAATTTCACTTTCCTAGTCGACATCTTATCAGAGAAGAAAATGTTTTTGAACAGTGAAATAACTTGTGTGTTTTTGTTTTCTGATGCTCAGCTGCAGTTTGTCACATTTTTCTCTCTTCCTCACATCATGCACATTTTTCTGTCTCTTTTATTACGTAAAGATGTCACTTTCAGTAACATGGTGATATATGTTGATCACAGCAGTCGGGATCGTATTGGTTTACTCTTTAAATTAATTTGTGCACCAGTGTGCGATTTTACATGCTAAAAATGTTTTTAAAAAATGAATGATTGTACCCTCATGTTTTGATCCAACTAATTGGTCAATTTAATGTTTAATTTGTCAGAAATATTTATCAGCACAGTCATGGCTTCATCTCACCTAGCCTGCAGCTTTATGCCCCTTCTACTCTGGCAGATGCCCATTAGCCATAGTTGCAGTATAATTGGACTATCACAAAATGTCCTCCAATGAAGTTCAAACAATTTGCACCAAATCCACATTGCCTCGAACGCAGAACACAGAGCATAATAAGTGACCCGTTCTTGGCAGCGACTCCCCCGTGAGAACGAGTCTTACACTTGTGTACTTGGGAAAGGCTGTGAACAGCACCATGGTGGCGTGTTCTCGCCATGTGCTGCAGCTTGCAGGAAATGCTGGTTGATGTGGTCTGGTGGTCAGTGGTCTAGAGACAATATGAACTAGAGATGTGCATTGTTACTACTCTGTGCTCGCATACTTTGTTGTTAGGAGCAAGTACATGTAAACCCACGAAACACTAAAGCAACTCCTGTTTGACTCATTTGTATTCACCTCCGAGCCAAGAGCAGCAAATTATCTTAATCTGATTATTGTTTATTCGCTTGCCCCCTGGATGACTTTTTAAATGTTATTATAAATAAAGCTTTTCAAAGCAAAATCAGCATTATCTTCCTTTAATGTGTCTGTTTTGTGTCTGAGTCATTTGAATGTTACGTGACCAATTTCTTTGGTCATTAAGGTGGCATAACAAGCCAAATGGAAGTGACGGGATCTATTGCAATTCACAGCATGACAGAAATTGGTAGAGAGGAGGGCTGATGGAAGTGGAATGTGCCTCACATACTGATAGCAACACACACTGGCAATGAAACAGTTATAATTACTGATAGAACTGTGAAGTGCTGCAGCTGCTGCGGAGTGAAAGAAGCCTTGGGTTTACTCTTGTGCTTAGAAATTAAAATTAGGATGGATATTAGAATGGGTATTTCCAGCGAGGGTCCAATTGGATGATTATATTTGACTGCACAGCCACAGAGAAATTGCATGGGTTATGATATCAAAGAAACACAACATTTCTTATGGTCTGGCGTGGATCACATATCTGAAATATTATCTATCTGATTCATAATTGCTGAGATTTAAACAGTTACTGCTTTTTGCCCAACCCAGACCAACGTGTGATCTGAGATGGAGCTGCTGTAAAGTGTCACCCTCACTACAACACAATAAAAAACGTGAACAAACCTTCCTATACAGGAAATTAATACAATGCAAACACATGCTATGAACAAACTTTCCACCAGGGGGCAGTCTGTAGCTGTGGAAGAACAGTACAATCCTGCACAGATGGAATCACACTTTATAAAAGGGAAGAAATCTCATAAGACTTCAGCTTTTTTCATTTCATAAAAGCTCAAAATGATCATGTTAGTGTCGCCAATAGGGTCAAAAGTGAGATTCTGGCTTTCAGGGAGAACCAATCATATGAAACAAACTGGAAGGAAGTAGTTATTTCCCATGCTGCTGAAAAGAACACAAATTAGTGAAAGTAAAAGAGGATGTGTGAGTGTAAGGGTGTGCACGCCATGAACTGCACTCCTCTGAGCACGAGAAGAGAAAGCAAAAAAAACCAAAAACAGCGTAGCTGAAGTGAGGCACGTTTCCTGCCAGCGTCCTCTGCATAGGAAGCAGGCAGATGAAAAGAGGTTTCAGTGGCTTCAGCAGGGTTCTGTAATGCAGCTCAGCGTCTACATCAAAGCCCATTACATTTGAAGAATGCCACAGCTTTTCTGTACTAAATTGATCCATCGGCTTGCGCTGACTCCCTGCTTGTGTATGACTGAGTAAGGATGACAGGCGTTTTGTAGGAGTTATCGCAAAGGGGGGAACCGGCTGTGGCTGTGTGTAAGTGTGTGTTAGGATGTGTGTGCATGCTCTTGTATTTCTGCTGTTAAGAGGACCAAATTCCCTCACAGGGATAGGAAGAGGAAGGGAATCTACACAGTGGAATTTTTGGTTAGTTTAGAGTACGAGTGTAGGATTAAAGTTAGAATTTATGTTAGGTAAAGGTCAAGCTGAGAGTTGCAACAATAGTCTCAGTGAAGGTCCTTAAAAGCACACAACAAATGGTGATTCTTTAATAATAATAATCCGTCATATTTAGGCAACAACTCACTGGGGTCTCCACTGAAATAGACTAGTCTGTGCAGTATGGAACAACAGCGAGAGAGCAATGAACGCAGCTATGTTGCAAACAAAACCCAGCCTGTCAGCGCTGGATGTCAAGAGCAGGATTATCAATTAGGAAACTGAGAAACTTTGTCTTTGAAGTGAGCATTTTGTTTACCTTACACAGTTGAAAGACAACAGGCGGGGAGCTAATTCCCACAGATATAAGTGTGGTGAATTGAGGCAGAGTGAAGGGGTGAGGGAGATAGTGGGAAAGAGCTCAAGTTGCCAAATCTGTGTGTGTGTGTTTTTTCTGCAGTGCTCAATGCCCCTCTTCTTTGGATGACTGGAGTTTTTTTTTATTTTTTGGTGTCAGTATTTATGGTGTGTGTGTGTGTGTGTGTTCCCGTGCGGGTCTGAGGCTGATAAACCTTGCTTGTTTCTGTCTTTGTATAATCCCCCTGAGTGTCAACACAATGATAAACCCATGAGTGCGCTCTCATGTGACAGCGCCTCGGAGAGCCAAGGTAAACACATTGGCCACCTGCCACATGTAGAACCACGGGACGCATCATAAATACTCTGATATAAAGAAGCATAGTCATTCAAAAGAACAAAGAGCTCAAGAAGGAGCAATTGTGTTGCAAGATTAGCCCCCCAAAAAGTTCCTTTGTTCTTCTGAAAGCTCTTTGTCTTTCTTCTAAAAAAGACACTTGATGATTCAAGCCTTAAATGTATGATTTGTGAGGCGCACAAAAGAATTTGACCTTCCACGTTGCATGACTGACAGTTTAACATCTCAGAATGGATGGATGAGATATCTCTTTGCCCCACTACAAAGAAGGCAACACTGGCACAGATTGAGTGGATGAGAGGGAGAAAAAAAAAACATGTGGGTCTTTTTATATTCTGGTTCGTTGAAGTAAAAAAAAATACCAAAAACAAACCAAGCAGATAGAAGGATCGCCTGCTGGGAGATGAAGGACAGGAGAAACAGGAAGCAGGGGGGCGCTGCAGGAGACACCATGTCATGCAACTGGCTCACTGATTCGTAGAGTTACCGCCTGCTGAGACACACACCTGGCTGCGGGGCTGCTTTCATATGGTCCTCACAGGCAGAGAGGCAGATGTAATGATGGGAGGTCAGGCCCACATTCAGTTTTAAAAAACAATGCGAGTTTATGTGCATTTTTGAGTCTCTATCTTAATGCTTTATTGTGCAAACAATATGTGTTTGAAGGTGTACGTTCCTGGGCACAGGAACAGGTGAAGTCAGGACTAAAAAGTTAGTGACCAGATGCCAGACCGTTAGCAGTACACATCCATATAGACTTTCACTGACGACACTGTTTACTTGAGTTGAGCAAGTATGGATAATGTACCTTTTGTGTGCACAAATATCATCTGAGTAGAATGTGAAAAAATCTGTACTCTCAAAGGAAAATCCTCATCTGGGTAACTCTGTTCCATTACTCTTGTAATCAAAGTTAGATGAAGCTAAATTCTGAAGCTGCTCTGTAGTGACATGTGGTCATGTCAGGCAAGGCAGGCAGCCTTTGTTAGGTATGATACATATGATCAAGATTCCACACTGGAAATATGCAGAGTTGGATTTGGATATCACTCAGTCAGAGCTCATTGTAGCTTAAGTATGTCAACCACAATATTATCATGGCTGTAGCCATGGACATCTCCAAACTGAATGATTTTGCAGAAGTGGATTTTCAAAGCAAAAAGGAAATAACAGAAGGAGGGAGGACGACCTCAGCCTTAACCAAGCTACATCAACAAAAGGGACAGAAAAGTGTTTTTAAACAGACTGGTACAAAATAAAAGATTACAAGACTATACATGGCTGTAGTAGCAGTCAGAGACTGTGCTGCTATCCCGCCCATAAGGGCTGGATGTTATCTACAAGTAGCCTTAATCTACAGATTGGTGAGTCAGTGTGCATTTATGTACATTTTATATAATATTTTTTAGATATTTTTTGGGGTTTTTTTGCCTTTAATTGATAGGACAGTTTAGTGTGAAGGGGAGAGAGAGGGGGAATGACATGCAGCAAAGGGCTACAGGCTGGAGTCGAACCCGGGCCGCTGTGGCAACAGCCTTGTACATGGGGCACCTGCTCTATCCACCAAGCCACCGACACCCCTGACGCCCCTGACGCCCCTGACCTCTGTGCTTTATTATTGCTAACTAACGCAAGACAGAAAGATAATTGGTCACTGTGCCATAATTAAGGATATGGATGCATTCTGATACATAACACAGGCGCCTGGTGTTTAGTAGTTATATTTTAGAGGCAGACATCTTATATGGCTCTCTCATACAGAACTTTGCCCATTCTGAATACGGATACAGATAATTTAGGTGGTTAAACACAAATAGATATAGGTACAGGTAGTGTACTTGCTCATCCCTACTGTTTACAATCAGAGTAACTGACAATTCCTGTGTAATATACCTTTAATTCAATGTGTTTGCAGAGACAAAAATGGGTAAGCTGTTGTGACCAAAAAATAGCAATCCAGACCAAATTTTGCACAGCCTGATTCATCTTTTAACCAGCAGTGTATCAACAATGTCACCTGATTTTTGTCGTCCTATTGACTTCTCAAACTTAAACCTCACTGACCTACTAATGGGTTGGTCATTACAAAACTCAGACCCTGCAGCAAAACATTTTCAAACCCACAGATATGTATTTGAAATTCAAGTGTGTCAGGCTGAATTTTTGGAGAAATGTCTATATAATGATGCACAAGACATCTCAAATATTTCCACTTGATGGAAGGCTGTATCTATAAAAACACGAGAGTTTTGGGTTTAAATATTTCAACCAGTGCAAACATCAATTTCAGTGAAGAGCTGGAACAAGCTGATAAAAAAATATGTGATACTGATTGTCCAATTCTACAGTTTCCTTCAGCTAGCTAGGGCATATTAGCATTGTTTAGATGAGACTTTTGGTTTCACGGCTGACAACTTTACTGTTTTGGTTCAGTCTCACCAAATAAATATTAACCCTAACATAGTAGGTAACTGTTTTTATTGTCAAAACTCTAACTTACTTACACAACCTGCCCTGCACCACAAAGTTAGCAACTAGCTTATTGTAGCAGCAGCTAAAGAGTCCTACGTTTCTTTCGTAAGGTGACCTGCATTCATCAGGTGATGAGGAGCATGACAAAAAATAACTGCAACTGTTTGCTAACATGTTGTTATGAGGATGGGCAGGAAGTGAAAAGCAGTTGAGGCACTTGAGGTGGTGGAGTCTCGACTGAGACAGAGCTAGCTTGTCGGGAATGTGGCCAGTGGCTTAGCTGGCCTTCGTTACTTCCCCAGGACTCTGATCAGCAAAGCCATGGGCAAATGGAGGCAACTTCTTGTCCAGGAAGAAGTTCGAGCAAGCATGGAAGAAGAAAGAGTAAGCAGGATGGTGGGTCTGAAACAGCAGGGAGCATGGACGAAGTGAGAATCTGGGACATGGGATAACATCCTGCGGGCAGACAACTTCCACGTCTGATTTCTGATCCAGGCTGTGTACCATGGCCTACCAACCTCGGCTTATTTTCCACTTCTGGGGTAAGAGGGAACCACCATCTTGTGCTATGTGCTCTGAGAGAGGATCCCTTGAACACATCTAAGTAGCTGCCCAAAGGCCCTTGCAGAGGGGCGCTACCGCTGGCGGCATGATCAAGTGCTGAAAGCAGTTGCAGAGACGGTTACCTCTGCCATTACCACCAGCAAACACCATCACCCAAAGACAATTATCACCTGTTTTAAGGCTGGAGAGAAAAACATCCCACAACCAAGATCAGCAAATATCTTCCTCGCCTCAGCAGCTGACTGGCAACTGAGAGTTGATCTTGGCAAGCAGCTGCAATTTCCAGAAAGCATCGCCTCAACAACCCTCCGTCCAGACAGATCTTTCTGATACCACCAAACAAATGATCATAGTAGAACTCACTGTACCCTGGGAGCAGCACATGGATGAAACCCAAGAGCAGAAACGTGCCAAGCACCAGGAGCTGATGGAGCAGTGCAGGAGGCAGGGTTGGAACACCCACTGTGAGCCTGTTGAGGTGGGATGTTGGGGCTTTGCAGGCTGGTCACTCTGCAGGGTCCCCACAAAGCTGGGGATAGTGGGGCTGGCTAAGAAGAGGGCCATCAAGACTATCATGAATGCTGCAGAGAGAGCAACAAGTAGCTCTGGCTGAGAAGGGAAACCCTGTGGTTAACTGCTGCTAGGATGCAAGCTGGGGACTGATCACCGCCAACTGGGTCGCCTGGGTGAGGGTGTCTGATGTTTGAAAAGACCCGAAACACCCGATGATCCCAGCACATCCACAGGATGTATTCTATAAGCTAGCCAGCTTCATAAGGTATTGTGTTTACAGGTTGATCTGCTGCCCTCAAGTGGCCAGAATTATAATAATAAAATAAAGATTACTGCCTGAAGGGAAGATTTGTATGTCAAGGGGTTAAATTAAACCAACAGATCACATTTCACAGGAAGTATCTTTACATTTAAAAGAGCCGTTAGACTTGTCTGACAGAGAACAGAGTCAGACAAGGCTCCTTAAGTTCAGCAAATTTTAGAAGAGGCAAAACAGACATTTTTGCCCAAATAAAAGGACGACAGGAAGCTGGGAGACATATGGGAGAGATAACTTTTGAATAATGACCATCTGAATAATGAAAAACAGTGTGAAAGATCATATCTACAAGTTGGAAGGCAACGGAGAGGATAATGGTCGTGATAAAGATGATGAAAGAAGGAAATAGGTAGTTGAAGAAAAGTGAGAGGATGCAGAAGAAGTGGGGAGAAGGCATTCAGGGGAAGAAAATGAGATAAGAGGACAGAGTGATTCAGAGGCCGGCTCAATCTGACAAATATGCACATTTCAGTAAATACAGTGATATCAGTCTGTTTCATCTCATCACCTAGTGGTCATAATTTCCCCGGCGGCGAGTCATCACAGCGTTCTCAGAGGAGAGCGTGCCTCACCTCAGGTGAGTTTGGGATTTAAGTTTGTTGCAAAGCAAAGGTGTGTCTGGAAGATAAGGCAGGTCTGAATAGAAAACGGCAGAAGCCAAAGCTGCGGATGAGATCATAGTTACCGTTCAGCCTTTGGGGTCTTATCATTACAGTAAGTTCTGTAACAAAGGAACAATAAACAGCAACAGGGGGAAGTGAAAAGTCAGATGTGACATGGATGAAAGAGAGAAAATAATTTTTCGTCCCCCATGGAACATGAAATATAGACACCATCAGCGCAGTCACTAACTGCTTTGATTTGAAGCAGCTCGGCATCACTGAGTACAGGGACTTTCTCAGATTTTGATGTCTGGTTGTCATGGAGGCGAAGCGGTCAGCCTTGGTTACCGTTACATTGATAATCTGCTCACTGGGCATTTCTTAATTAGATCACTGTTGGACGCAGACATCCTGTGTACTCAGGGACAATATTTAAAGGTGTGTGTGTGTGTGTGCAATAAATTAATGTTTGTCTTTACATCTGCATATATCCATCCATCAGTGCATGTGAGTGTGTGCATTCAGCCTACATCCTCCCTGAGGCTGCTGCACAAACAGTTGACGTCAGCATCTATGGAAACAAACAGTGCTCCCGTTTCTTAAATAGGCACTTAGTGCTCGCAATGAGTCTCATTTATCAATATTTGTTCAGAATGCTGAAAATGCACCAGTGTGAGGCCAAAACCACTTTACTGAATTCATGAGTTTATGGAAAGTTTTTAAGACTCAAGAGTCCACACATACACACACACACACACACACATACACACACACACACACACACACACACACACAAAACAAAATGTGGTCATCCTTGATAGATGAGAGACAATCCATCCTAATGCTGAGTGACAGCGGCCTGGATCACCATGACGCACAGTCACATCTGTCTCAGTTTGAGCTGCGTGGTCCCACTCAAATACGCAGCAGGCACAGCGATAGAGGGCTGGATATACTACATTAGATCTACGCGTCCTGACAAGTGACCGCAGTGCACTCAGTGTGAACGTTCAGGAAGGAAGTTTATCTTTTAGTTTTTCTTTTTTATATTTATATATATATATAAATATATATTAAGAGTTTTATCATGTGGTGGAGGGGACTTTAGGGGACTATGAGGGAGAGTTTCAATAATACATGCTTTCCAACATCTGAGGAATATCTGTCTTTTATAGTCTACCACAAAGAGAAGTGGAACTGCAGCAAAGCTACTTCTCACTGGGATGAGAGAGAAAGAGGAAGCACTCTCTGTGGTTGTAAGCATGCGTGTGTGCGCACACGTGCACATTTGTGTGTGAATATTCATACGCCGCTGTGTGTTTTGTATCTGTTTTGCATGAGAGAACACTTACAGAGACATATGACAGCACTCACAAAGACTTTAAAGTGCATAACAAATATGCAAAATGATTCTGAAGCTTGTGGAAAAAACACAAGAGGAGATGTTCATATGTAGCCATATCATATCATATATGAGTGGGAGTGTATGCTCTCACACACAAAAACATGTGCTAGGGCTTTGCGAGTGTGGTGTGCGTCTCCTGTGAGGGATTTGCAGAAGATAGCAGTGAACATAGCGCAGGATTTCTGTCATCATTGAACACATGGGGAGAGGAGTCTGCCTAGACAGCAGCATTGACAGATTGCATGAATAATTTAGGAACAAAGTGAGAGGCCTCATAGACCTCTGAATCACTACCAATGACAGCTGCCTGCTCTGACTTTGGCTCTTCTCTCATCTTTTTTAATGCATATTATTTCCATAAATTCCTCTCCTTACATCTCTAAGCTGTGTCCGGACGCAAAGAGCATGATGGTGAATCTCCAACAATCGAGCAGGAGCTATAGCCTGAGGGACAAAGCAAAATGACTTCAGGAAAACAATAGCACTGGAAGGTTTCACTTATAGCTCACTTTAAGTAATTAAACCCCAAAGTGGCTCACCTCCCTGTCAAAAGGAGGACGTGTGGTGTACCTGGATGGGAGATAAACATCATTACAAAGTTAGTGTAGAGGTTAAAATTACAAAATGATTTGTAAGTGATTCACTCTCAGATCATCAGCATTTTGTAAAGGGTAGCAGACAGCCTTTATTGATTTGCAATTTTCTGTCAGATATAATTGGGGGATGGTGATTAGTGGACTTTCAGCAGGAGGAGGAGAGAAGGGCTGGAGGGGATAGTGAAATGAGAGCTGATGGAAAGTGTTTAAAAAGTGCTTGCTGCATTGCAGAGGGGGCAGCGATAGTCAACAACAAGCCACACATCAGTGGTGTGTTTAAACTTTTAAAAAAGCAGATGCTGTCTGAGCTCCAGATGTTTTACTAATTTACCATCTTTGATGCTCCCTGATCTCCGTCATCAGCAGAGACAAGGAAAAAAGCTTGTCACAGCAGTTATGCCAGATCATTATGTAGCCTATACATCTGTATAATCATTATGACTGGGGAACAATAGCTTTGTTTATTGTGTCATTTTTGGACAGGCAGAAGTACGTTACAAGGAAACACAACTCTGAGCAAAACTTTCTGTAGATACTTTGATGTGCCTTACTGTACGTCACATCCAGGGAAAGTTTTTAATTCCAATACTACCACAATGTTATAATTCTAAAGGACTTGAACTTGTACGTGACGTAAGTATACAGTTTAAAATTGCATTAAAGGGACAGTTCATCCCAAAATCAAATATGCAGATTTTAACTCTTACCTTTAGTGCTATTCATTAATCTGGATTGTTTTGATGTGAGTAGTGTTGGGTATATCGGCCGTACACAGTGGCAGCACTAGCACATTTGGTGCCCTAGACTGGTTTCTCACCAAAAGCTACATTTTGCAAGACTACACTAAACACATCGTGAGAACATTATAATTCACTGAATAGAGCTTGAACTCTTCACAGTGTAAATCAATGGCGTCCCCTGTGGATGATGGCACCCTTAGCATTAGCCTATACTACCTACACTGGAGATGTCTGTCTTCTCTCAAATATAATGGACCTACATGGCACTCAGCTCGTGGTGCTTAAAGCTCCAAAATGTAGTTTTGAAAAACTCAGCAGCAATATCTCTCTTTCCAATAATCATGACTGAGTTACTCAAGATAATCCACAGACCTTGTTGTGGTTTCATGTAGGAACTATTTTCTTTCTACCAATCTGCATCCACCAACCGTAAGATGAAGTCAGGTAATTTGAGTCACTTTATGGTAGATTACAAAAAAATCTGAAGACTACCTTGAATGCTTAAAACTTGTTATGAATCAGTGCTATATTTCTATAAAGAATATATATGTCACCAAGTAAAATAATTTGGAAACTTTGGAACTTCAAACACATCTAGAACCCCTACCTCGCCCTGATGACATGTTCAGGTAAAATGGGACAGTCGTGTTTGTTTGTTTTTTAAATCAGTCAAGAAGTCATTAAGTCATTAATATGACCTGGGGCTATCCATTAGGATAGGGCCTGTTTCCTTGCTGCCATATTGTCTACAATGGACTTGTGTGTGCGCAATTATGTGTGTGTAACAATAATGGCTAATTCTGTACTATTGTGGCTGACACTGACTCACTGCATCATCTTTAATGCTTTACTAAAATGTCTGTCATATTTCAGGAAGGCACACAGCAGCATAAGTCATGATTTTATGGCCAAGTCCCATTTAGGATTACATTTTTGTTCCCATTTGACCTAAATGCACTCAGTATTCACTCAAAACCCTTTCCCATAAAAAGTCAAGTGTATTGTGAAAAGAAAAAGAAAAGATTACAAGTGAAGAATTAAAACTCTCAGAACAATAACAATAATTGTTTCATTTAAAGCACATTTGTATTAACAGCACAATAACATGTTTGGTGACTGGCTGATAATATTTAAGGAGCCCAAGATGTAAAACCTTATTTGTCCAATTTTACCTGATGTCTTAAATTACCTGACTTCACCATGTCACCACACAGAAGGTAGTGTGCATCCAGAGGCGGACTGGCCATCGGGAGTACCGGGAGTTTTCCCGGTGGGCCGCTGCGTCAGTGGGCCGGTACGGCCGGACTGAGAAAAAAAAAAACGACTTTCGGCGCAGTTGGGCTGGCCTTTAATATGATAACCAGTGTTTACAGTTTCTCTAGTGTCTGGCTAATCGACATTGGCCCACGTGGGTGTGTCACACCCCTTTGACCTCGGTCCTGGGGCTGTTGGCCAATCACCGCCGAAGGCCGAGGGCCTCGGTCCCTCCTCCCTCTGCATCTGTCAATCAATCAATCAATCAATCATACACACATGCAAAAATGGAGAAGAAACGGAAAGGAGGAGCAGAGAAGTTGAGAGACAAAAAAAGGCAGGCACTACAGGCAGATGCTGCCAAGTGTCAAAAGTTGACACATTTATTTTCTGCTGCTGCATCTCAAGCAGGACCTTCAGCATCCGCAGCAGCACCTGCAGCTCTCGCGTCTCCGTCTGCAGGAGGAGGACAACGTGACCGGGAGGGGGATACTAGTCAGGTGAGGCGGCTGTAAGTTAATGTGATAACATTATTTGGCTAGCTTGTTAACTTTTAGCACAAGGCATGTAGGCTAGTTTGGCTGTCAAAACGTCATTATTGTGTAACGTTACTAGAGCCAGACAGCGCTCAGTGGCATTAGCCAACATCAGCATGGCTAAGTAACTAATAAAATAGCTGAACATCTGATCAAACATTATCTCTTGTGTATTTCCCTTAAGCTGGTGAGCTAAATGCTGCTCTGCTGTATATATCATAGATGGTGTTGCAGAGAAAAGTGAGCTGCAGCAGAAATTGCTACTTCAGTAAGGTGATGATATGTTTATTATTATGTTATGATCATTATTAGTGTGGATCATTATTAGTGTGACTTACATGTTCACCAGTCTTCACACTATTAAGTGACTATTGCAGACTAATGCTGTGTTCCCACCAAACGCGATGAACGCGATTTAATCGCTCGTAACGCGAGTAACGCGCCGCCCGTAACGCCCGAGTTTCGACGCTTGACCATTTTGTTAATTCGCGCGAGTAGCGGGGAAGCCGGCTGTGCTAACTGGAGCTAAGCTAGTGCTAACGTTCATAGTACAACCATTCTGCAAACTAATTAAAGACACATATTTACAGAACTTACCAAGTAGACCAGTCTCCTCGGCGACTTTCACCCAAGCCTGCTCCTTTTTGTTGCGGTCTCTGTAGAGTAGACACGTAGTATCATATAGCTCCGGGTAGCCACTGACGACCATGGCTGAGACAACCACCATCGCTGCTTTGTACCTGCTCTGGAAGTCCCAAATGCGTCGGAGGGCCAAACGCTGTCGTTTTTGGGTTCACCCTATCCTGCAGAAACGCATCCAGCTTGGCGAGTTTCACCACCTCTTCCAGGAACTCCGTCTGGATGATAGCCGCTTTCAGCGGTACTTCAGGCTGACTGGGGCCCAGTTTGAGGACCTGTTGGTGAGGGTTGGCACCAGGATCTCCCTCCATTTCAGCTGCGGAGCGTCTGTCCATCTGTCTCCGGTGAGTAGCAGTTTATTGCTGGACGTTGTTGACACACGGCAGTGACGTCGGGAGAATCTCAACGCTGATTGGCTTTCGCGGAACAGCGTCACGCGAATTCGCCTCAAAAGTTCAATATTTTTTCGCGCTGCGCTAGACGCCTCTATCGCATCGCGCTAGACGCGTCCATCGCGCCGCCCAGCGCGATTTCGCGTCTAATCGCGTATTTGCATTGACTTTGTATGTAATCTTGACGCACAAATTTGCGAATTGGCGTTTGGTGGGAACACAGCATAACTATTTTAACTAACATTAAAAATATTACATATTTGTTCTAATCAAGGCCTCAGGTTAAATGATGTGTCATTATCCCTTCAATAATGTTTACATGTATATTTTTTTGTCTCCCACATATATGTGAACATATTTGTTCCACCACCATCATCCACTGCCATCATCCACCACCAGCATCCACCACCATCATCCACTGCCATCATCCACCGCCATCATCCACTGCCATCACTCGCCGCCCAGGCCCCTGAGTCGGCCGGTCAGGTACTAAATTCCTGGGCCTCTTTTTTGCCCCAGTCCGCCCCTGTGTGCATTTACTGTTAGCTCACCTAGCACCACTGAGCAAGTTTATGTTATAGCTCAGCCAAGGAGAACACCATTAAAGGAATACTCTGCCCTTTCTCTATCATTTTCATATTGAGACAACATGATCGATATATTTTTTGTGTCTGTATGTCCAGTGGCTGTGTCTCAGCGGTTAGCATTGCGGCTTGGCTTCGCGAATACAATTGAAGTCTATAGGGGGTCAGTAGCCTACAGTAAAAGGGAACAAATAAACGTTACAGAAACCCTGAAGCTAGCATTTCTGCACGTGCATTTAAAATAAACATGTTTAAACATTAATTCAAAAAAAAGTCCTTTTTAGTTGTTTTAGAAGAAGTTTGATACACAGAACTATAGTGTGTTTACGTCCTGCGCTGTGATCCGCGGAGGGATACACCGGTGAGCAGGCACAGGCACAGATGTAGCCTGTAAACAAAAGTTGTTTATTTAGCCTAGCGATATCTCCGGACTATAGTAGCTGCAATGGACGACTTTGAACGTGATTTTGAAGAGACACAGATCCAGAGCCATACCTGTTTGAGCTGGAGTACACAGATGAGGAACTCCAGGTGTTGGATGCTGAGCGGGCGAGAAGAGAGGCTGAATCCTCCGAAGCAGCGGAACAGCAAGGGGCCGAGGGGAGACGGAGGTCAGGGGAGGATTGGTGGTGTAGCTGCGGGGCTTGCCAACCTATGCCTACGGAGGTGGAATCATTTTGCTGCACAGAATGGGATTCGGTGCTACCATCGTTGGGGAGGCTAGAGATATATCATCATCATCATCATCAGGAGGAAAACCGCTGCAGAGAGTGCATCACAAGGAGTGAAAACTTTGCAGCAATCACTAATCCTGGCGTGATTGAAACATTTTTTCATGTTCCTAAGATAAACTGGAAAAAACGCCCCAGGCCTGCAGGAGCTGATGGACAGCTTTCAGTCGAGTGAGTAAAATCGTCTGTGTCGTCTCTTTGTTTGCTTTCACCGAGTGACCTAGCATACCTGCCCCAGAGCCAACTGCAGCGCAGGGCGTAAACACACTATAGTTCTGTGTGTCAAACTTCTTCTTCTTCTCGTTTCTCGAATTAATGTTTAAACATGTTTATCTTAAATGCACGTGTAGAAATGCCAGCTTCAGAGTTTCTGTAACGTTTATTTGTTCACTTTTACTGTAAGCTACTGACCCCCTATAGACTTCAATTGTATTCGCTAAGCTAAGCCGCAATGCTAACCGCTGAGACCCAGCCACTGGACGTACAGACACAAAAAAGATATCGATCATGTTGTCTCAATATGAAAATGATAGAGAAAGGGCATAACTCCCAAATCGTCGGAGTATTCCTAAGAGTTACATCTTGCGCGGTCACAAGCATTAGCCTCTTGTCCATGAGTAGATGCACACTTCCTTCTGCGTAGTGATAGCCTATGGTTGGTGGGTGTAGTTTAGTAGAAAGAAAACATGAAACTGCTCACAACTGGGTCTTGATTTTTGGACAGAGACATTGCTTTTGAGTTTTTTTAAAATATATATTTTTATGTTTTGAGCACCACAAACCAAGCACTGTTAAGTTCCATTATATTTGAGAGAAGGCAGACATCTCTACGGCTGATATCTCATACACTCAGCTACAGATATCGAAACAATCAAGATTGATAAACAGCACTGCAGATAAGAGGAAAATATGTTGTTGTTTTTTTTGGGGGGGGGGCTGAATCGTCCCTTTAAATGGAAACTTTTAATGGAACTTACTCAATAACAACATTTCTGAGAACAATATTGTGATTTTCATTCCATTTATATGAAATGATGGTATTGATTTGTTACAACAGACAAGAGGAAATTTGACAGAGGAAACTGGGACCATAAATTGATGCAGAGAAGACACACATTGGTGCATAACAATTCAGCAGAATGCACAAAATCAAGTGTTTGGCAAATGAAGCCTGGGCCCTTCATTATAGAGGAAACTGCCAAACACCTTACAAAGAAGTTAAAAGTAACCTCACTTTGACCAACTACAACAGCAAAAAAGCTACTTTCATGTTAATGCATCTGTATCTGTATCAATTCCTGACGATACCTTTATTTAGTAAATTTTAAATGCAGGAGCAAAAAGTACATTTATCCTGCATTTCTGATTCTTTTACTTCAGTAAAGGAACTGAATATTTCTTCCTCCGCACTGCACTTATCTCAGTGACATTAGATCTCACAACAGGTATCTTTTTGCAGAAATAAATCAGTAAATGTCATTTTCCCCCTGTGCTGGCTTATTGTTTGTCTGGATTAATTACAATATGAGTAGTCAAAGATTTTAGACTTACTGACTGAACTTTAGGCTGACTAGTTGAATGTCCAGGAAAATGTAATTAGTTGAGCTATTCAAGCTATTTAATTTAATAAGTAAAAGAATAATTATTATTTAAAAACAGCTTGAAGAGTGAATTTAAATCCGCCAGAAATTCACAGTGCCAGTAAATTAGCTTCATTGTCCAGTCTCAGACAGATACACATCGTATATATGCCCAAAAGAAGTTAGGAGGGAAGTGACAGACCGGCCCACTTCACTGCACCACGTTTGCGTTTAAGCCAAGCTGTAGGGGTTGAAATATTCACTTGAGCTCATGATTAAAGAGGGTTTAAAACCCTGTCGGGCGTGTGTGTGTGTGTGTGTGTGTGTGTGTGTGTGTGTGCATGTCACAGATAGAGAAGATGGGATATGGTCTTCAGAAAGGATTGCAGGCAGCAACATCGGTGCCTGCCAGTGTTTGGCTTGATTTTAACTTTGGACAACTTGCCCCAAGAGCTTCAGAAGTGTGTTCTAAGTCTCCAAGGCAACCAAAAACAGTCAAGGTACATACAGCCTAAATCCCACGAGGCGCTCTATAATCCCCCGTAGCCTTTATTAAAGAGTGACCTTTTTCAACATGGATTTATAAAAAAAAAAAAAAAATCACCAAATCCAATGATTTTTTTAAATGGCCTTTTTTCACCAGAAGTGATTAGAAACAGCATTCCTGTTCCCCATGTCACATACAGAGGGACCGGCAGACAGACCTACTGTAATCTGCATTTTCACCACCACCCTCCCCCGTCCTCTTTCAAAGAGGAAGTTGAAGGTTTATTAGAGTTGGTGGCCTGTGATTGTATTTTAATGAGAGAATGACTGTGGAGGGGAGATAAGGCGCCCAGTTCGGGCTGAGAGGTCCTTGGTGGGATTAGAATAATCATCAAAAAACGCCATGTCTTTAAAAAACACACAATGGAACAGGGCTGCTCCTGTCATCCTCCACTCTTCTGCCCATTCATCCCTCCATCTCTCCATCCCTCCACCCCGACACCAGTCGGCCAATTGACATTCCAGTGTGATGGTCTGCTGCTTGCGGTGGAATGTGACATTTTCTCTCATCACTCTCTGTACTGAGCCAAATGTGCAGTTTTACAGATTAGAGGGGGAGAGTGAGAAAACGTGAAGCTGGGGGGTAGTGTGGATGATATAGATGTGAGAGAGTGAGGGGGCACAGTCAGAGAGAGAGAGAGAGAGAGAGGGAGATGGAGAGAGATAAAGAGCCATTCAAGTACTGAATTAATGCAAACTCATGATAATGAGGCATTCAGATACAAGCAGCATCATTAGGGCACCATGATTTCAGGATTCCTGTCTTCCTGTGTAAATTTTATTTACACGTTCCCTATTTAATGTCAACAATCAACCACTGGCATTGCATTATGGAAATCACCAGTGTGAGTGGGATAAATACCACAGTACGGTTGAGTTAGGTTACCTATAAATGTCACATGTTAATGTGACATTAAGATTTGTGATATCCATAGACAGCTGACTGTGACTCAGCGGCATTGTTCATATATTTGGTTGTGTACTTTGAAGATTAAAAACTACGTCCACTGGGAATGGATCAGCTTCTGATTTTGGCCACTGCAGCAGAAGCGAGCAGTAAAGACACCTTATGAAGTTTAAACTGTGAACTTGTTGCTTATACATGTCCAGCAGATACAAAGCAACATTAGCATTAGCTTGTAGTCGTGTATCTAACACAAGCAGCAGCCTCCAGGGCTGACGAGTGAAGCCAATGTGGAAGTGCCAAAAACTGTAATTCATTGACTGGTTACTGGGGGCTGGCTCCAATACAGAGCAAATCCCCATAGACTCCCATGTTAAAACGCCCAACTTTACAGTTAAAATAAACATGTTTACAGCCTGGTGCAAAAAATGTTTTTGATCTCTATGGCTTATTTCATTTATAACAACTGTACAGGGGGTGATTTTTTTTAATTTTTTATAACGATCCCGTTTAAATGTTATTAAGGCTTAAAGTTTTGCATAATCAAGGGCATGGCAACTTTGACAGACTGGCTGTCTGCTCCGCCGCACATCAGACCACTCAACTTGACCGCTGTGTTTCGAGGTGCTGGAGCCAGCTGGCCGGAGCCTATGGGAGATTTGTTTGTACAAATATCATCCATCCATCCATCTTCTAACCGCTTCATCCTCTTGAGGGTTGCGGGGGGGCTGGAGCCTATCCCAGCTGACATTGGGTGAGAGGCGGGGTACACCCTGGACAGGTCACCAGACTATCACACAACCATTCACACTCACATTCACACCTACGGGCAATTTAGAGTTATCAATTAACCTGCATGTCTTTGGACTGTGGGAGGAAGCCGGAGTGCCCGGAGTTATGCCCAATGTTATGCTATGTCAGCGATACACTTGCTTTACGGGCAATGTTTTGTAAAGGGCAATGTTTCATAAAGGTAACGTTAATGATTCAAAATATACAGATTCAAAATATAGATTAATGCATTAATCCAGTAATATATTATACACAATTTTGTAACGGGCCACTCTACATAATTAGTTCTTTTACTTTTGGTACTTCAAGTCCATTTTGATGCTAATTCTTTAGTACTTTAAAGCCACTACAAGGAACTTTTAACTGGATATGCAAAAGTCTCTCGTTTCTGCTGATGTCTGTGCGTGACCTACAACAGCAAATGAGACCATCAGTGTGAAGATAAGCTATTTCTATATAGTGTATATCCATACCTTTAGGAAACTGTCTCCGGGTCCGCCCCAGGTCGCTTCCAGGACGAAACGATTTACGGCACTCAGACGGCACACGACATCTTACCTAGCTGCTTACATTTATAGTGACTCTTATAAATAGTCGCTATTCCTCCTCCTCGACCCGACGTCCGCGGCGAGTTAAAATAGCAGCAATCATCGGGTAAAAGTTCTGTGAAAGCACTGGACTCACCAACAGTCAGCCACGTCTCAGTCACACAGAGAAAATCCAATCCTCGGGAAGTCAGGAAATCATTCAGGATAAACATTTTGTTCGCTAGCAATCTAGCATTTACCATCCCAATCCTGGCAGGAGCCGGCGGGTCCACGGCGTTAGCTGTCCCGGGAGCCACACACAGAGGCCGCAGGTTGCGCAGATTCACCCCGTGCCAGCGGGGACGAGGAGAGCAGGGGCCACCTCATCCGGGGGGTGTCGGTAGTGTAGTGGATAGTGCCGGCACCCCATGTACAGAGGCATCGCCTCGCTGCAGCAGTCGCAGGTACCAGCCAGGTGTCGACAGGGTCCAGCGAGTGCCGAGAAATAAAGAGGCGAGGCACCGCTCCATACTCAGTCCAAGAAATCGGGGAAAGGCTCGCCAAACAGGCCTTCAGCCTTACCAACCGACTGCTGCGTTTACCCCGGCGGCAGTGGCGCTTACGCTGGAGAGGTGGAGCTGGGGCGCGGCAGAGGTGAGCTGGGATTCCCGATAGGAGCGGGGGCAAAGTTTCCCGTCTTGTTGTTTCATTCATCCCCAAAACAAACACATGCGCGAGCCAGGTAAGCGTCTTTACGACAATACGCACTAGAGCCCATGGGAAATGTAGGCTTCATTCTGGCAAAACACTACCGCTTTTGTCCACAGGGTCGCCAAAATCAACTCAAAATGAAAGTTCCTTGTAGGGGCTTTAACTTAAGTAAGAATTTGAATGCAGTACTTTTACTTGTACAGTGTTATTTTGTGTATTTCTACACTGTAGTATTGCTGCTTTAGAAAAAAGAAAAAGATCTTAATACTTCTTCCAGCACCGCTTACAGCTGTGCTGTGCAAGGTATGTGTGTTTTTTGGAAGGTGATTTGTAAGCAAAGCCCTGTGGGGGAAAGCAAGGCAGCAATTACTATATATAGTAGGAGGGATTTCCCCTCCAGTATTCAGATATGCTCAAGATCAGTGTTAATAAAATAAATGTTCGTTAGTTCTAGTCACATTTTAGTTGTGTTTAAACTAATCCAGTTAGGCTAATTCATGTGTCAGAAATTAGAATCAAGGTGACAGGTTGTATAAAGATTTTATTTAGACATTTGTTATTCTACAACTGCAAAAACTTTATGCACACGTACCAACTGTCATTCCTCCAGTAGTTTTTGACTGGTTTAAGGAGTGATTTATAACCACACACTTATCATTTAAAACATTCAACATCTCTCTATTTATGCCCTCAAAAACTTCGACACCACAAATAAGTAATCTGAGATAACTAGGATTTCTACTGAGGTTCATTGAAAACTCTGACTTATCGATCTCACTGTTAAGAAGCAGAAAAATAACTTCATTAAAGCCTGAATTCTTTCTTAATCTGCAACGTGTTAGTCAGGAGGTTTAAACTTGTGTCCTCTCACAGAGTTGGTGATTAAAACTTAACTTTCAGCTGTCGGAGAAAACTCTGCTAAGTTCAGACAGTTTCCTTACAGCACAGCTACACTCACAGATAACTGAGCCTCCTACCTGCCTGTCAAACAGCAATCAAACTACTGACCCTCTATAGAAGGTCCGGATTGAGTGGAGTCTTGCAGGGATCAGCTGTGAAGTCCAGCAGCCAGTGGCTAACAAGAGGAGCTAATTGCCATCAGCCAAGCTTCAACTGACAAACTTGAAATCCTTTTCACACTTCCACCACCCACAGTCAGCCACACAAAGCTAATTATTTACTGCTGAATTACACTTGCACCAACAGCTGATGCTGCACAGTGTGAGTGTTTTTGCTGGCTAGTGAAACATCCTGGCGCAGAGGATTTACTAAAGTTTGCCAGCCCATCTCTCCTGCGGCATTTAAAGATAATTTTAAGCTCAACCGCTCTCGGCTTTCAATGTCTGATAGTCCACCATGGACATTTTCATCCTGCCTCGTCTTGTCAACGAAAATGAAAAATAGATTTTGTCAATTTTTAGCTTGTCGTCTCATCAAGGTTGATGACAAAGTAATTTTTGTCATGGTTTTAGTCAACAAAATTGGGCGCGGCAGTAGCTCAGTCCATAGAGACTTGGGTTGGGAACCGGAGGGTCACCTGAAGTCCCCGTCCGGACCAAATATGGAGCGTGGCCTGGTAGCTGGAGAGGTGTCAGTTCACCTCCTGGGCACTGCCAAGGTGCCCTTGAGCAAGTCACCTAACCACTAACCACCTAACCACCTGACCAAGGCAGCCCCCTCACTCTGATATCTCTCCACTTAGTGCATGTATAGGTTCTGTTTGTGCATGGATGGAAGCAATAAAGTATATAAAAAAATGTGTAATTTATTTACAGTTGTAGATTTATATTTATTGCATATTTATATAGTAAATTGTAGAGATTTACTTGCTTCTGATAAATAATGTAATATAGTAGAAAATTAGATTTTAATTTTTTAAATTTCTTACCGGGACCCCCAATGTTTTGGTCTTCTCCAACGCTGACTTCATGGCTACAGCCTTGGTGGAAAGCATGAAATTTAAAAAAAAAAAAAAAAAAAAAAAGATAAGTAAAAGAGCTTTTTGGCTTAAACAGCTATCTGCTACTTGAAACAAGGTTAATAAGAGTGGTAACAGTAAACTATAATTGTAAAATTGCAGGTAGCAAAACCAAAACAATGAGCTGCAAGGATGCTGAAATGCTCTGTAGAGTTGAAGGAAATTTCAGACGCCAGTGCCAACTCTATATACTCTGTCAGCAACTTATCGTAGATACATGTAGCCATTTGATCCATTCTTAATAAAATATTGATTATAGCAGCTTTAATGTTTAGACCACAGGAAATCATCATTAGGTTTTCTCAAAACTTCCCCTCATTGTTGTCGTCATTTGATTTGAGAACTGAGTCTGCTGACATTGCTGACTTAATACTCCATCGTGCATCTCAATCATGCTTAGCATAGCATCAGCAAGATGCTCTTTTGAGTATGAGCAATGCAGGATATCCAGGGTAACTGTTGTTCTGACCCACTTTTCTATCTATATTCATTTATTAAGATATAATTCTATCTAAACAATTTAAAACTAGATCAATATCTAGTATTAGTGCACAAATTTAGCATGGCTAGAAATGTGATGTAAGCTGAGATCTTTCCCTCCAACCTTTAATCATCTCTCTGCGGTGTTGAGATTGAGCTTGGAGCTGGTCGTATGGCTGCAGACTGAATGTGTGCATTGCAACTTCTCACAGCTCTCATGTGTGATTGATATACCGCAGGGGCCTATAAATTAAACATCATGATTTGTTTCTCAGACGAAAGTGTAAACTTGAGGTGAAATAAAGGTGGAGGCAAAGAGAGGGAAATCATAATAACATCTTTGGCTTGATGGTAAAAGAGTCAAGCTGAGGCGGAGATTGAAAGTACAGTGAGGCTGTACTCCTGTGGAAGAATAAATGGAAAAAACAAACAACAAACAGTTGGACCTCCCCAGCTTTTGCCGCTGATTAATCATTGATAAATAATCCCAAAGAGAAGCTAAACCTCTGCTGTAGATCCTCAAAAAACCCCACCTGACCACTTTATATGAAGAGCTTGTGTGGGATGAAGTGTGTGAACGTTATTATGTGGCTACCTTGTGTGTGTATGTGAGAGAGCGAAAGTTCAAGAGGTGTCTGAGAGTTTCTGCTGTTATATATAGTAACATCAACATCACCAGGCATGTGTCCTTTTCCCGATACGATCTCACTTTGTATCCACACAAAGAATTGACCGTTCACTCAGCCCCTACCTAAAACGGCCACTTTCCAATCTTACATTGGCAACCATCTATGCAAGGAAGGGAAAATGCCGAACGGTATATATATGTAGAACCTGCAAGTCCGACAGTAGATATCTTCAAATATCTTTTATCTATTCTTCTTCTTTAGAGGGGGGTAGGGGAGCACAGGAAATCTCCTAATGCAGGGTAATTGTACTGTAAGATCCCTGGGGTAGATCCCTCCCCAGACGATTTAATACCCATTATCACCAGGACCCATCTAACCCTGACGACAAACAAGATGGCCGCGTGGGTCAGCAATAGTCCTCTAGAACTGATGAGAGACTAAATGTCTTCAAGAAACTCAAGCAAGTCCAGTTGCCTACGATATAGCCCTTACAATTACCATGACCCATGTCTTCACGGGTCCATGTCATTGGTCCGACAGCCCATTAGTCCGACGGTCCGCGGTGCTGAACGGCTCCCGGCCCATTAGTCCGACGGTCCGCGGTGCTGAACGGCTCCCGGCAGGCATATTTCTGCCTTGATGGTGCGCCGTGACCGGCTCTGGGTCAGCTGGGAAAGGCTTGAGGCGGAGCAGGCTCACGGCTTATGTGTTTGTCACTTTCTTTTTCATTTTAACCCACACCATGATCTTTTCCTGACCCTAACCAAATGGTTTTTGTGCCTAAACCTAACCAGACCTTAACCACAGGGCATCATGATGATTTCGGAACAACGGGACTTCTGAACAGTGGGTTTAATATGGTTGGAACAATGGGATGTCGGACCAATGGGCAGTTCCCGTCTTCACCGACATGTTACACAGGGTCGATCCTTTCGTGCTTCCAGCCAGTTGACCAAAATACTGCCAAACAGTGACCCACGAAATTCCACAGAGACTGGACGTAGTTCAGCCAAGTTCAGTAACAAAGATTGTATTGCCGATATAACTTAATTTCTTTGACATACTTGGACTTTGGTTTCTGAGCTTTCTATGTTAGTCACCGAATCCAACCATATACCATCTTAATAACCATATTGTTGCCTAAAACATCATTTTGAACTACCAACTCCCAGCAGGTGTTGGCTAGATTTGATAAAATTGCTGTCATAATTTATAATGTTACAACTAAGCTGGCTATTTTTGCATTTTCGTGGCCTCTCACAAATGATACAATTATTACATCTACAACAAAAGAAGGTTTACTAAAAGCATTAGATCATATGTGTCATTTCTGCAAGAAAAGGAAATTGAAGGTTAATAGTGATAAAACTAAAGTCACACTTTTTGGTCACAGAAAAGCTGACGTCAGCAAATTGAAATGTGTGTGTAAAAAAAATTTAGCTTTAAATATCTCGGGGTCATCATGAAGTATAATGGTTCATATAAGACTACCATGGAGGAGCTGCATAAGCAAGCTTGTCATGCAATGTTTGCTACTCTCGGTAAATGCAGAAAATTTGATTTACCTGTAGATATCATTTTGACACCAGTTATGTTGTATGCATATGAAGCGTGGGGTTTGAAATAATAGATATATTGGAAAAACTACATCTCAAATTTTAGAATATATCTTAAAAGTTAAAATGACATCCTGCAATAATCTGGTCTATGGGGAGTTAGGAAGATATCCACTCTGTATTGCAGTTAAAAATGGAATTATTGGCTGCTTGGAGAGGCTGACAGAGGGTAAAGAAAAATCAGTTGAATAATGTACAACTATTTGCTAAGTCTGCTTATTACGGGCGTATATGTGTCACCATGGGTCTTGTGGGTTAAGCAGATACTGGATGAATGGTTAAAACTGTTGAACAGAGGCTAAACGATAATACAAAAGTGGCAAAATGAGCTCAGAAGTATAATGTCATGTATTATATGTCTAAATCAAACAAGAGTTTAAACTGGAGACGTATCTGTTGCATGACGACCAAACGTACAGACAGGTCTACTTGTAGTTTTAGATTAAATAACACCAGTATTCCTAAAGTCACTGGGAGATATAAAGGGCTGGACAGAAACCAGAGGATCTACCTCTGTGATGATAATTGTGTGGGAGATGAGTATTATATTTTGTCTGGCTGTCTGAATATAAGCTTAATGACTCACAGAGAAAGGTATTTGCCAAAGTATTATTTAAAGGAGCTATATGTAAGAAATCTGAAGCAAATAGTTGTAAAATCCTCCTAATATGTCACAGAGACTAAGGAATAATGTTCATATAACATACTGATCTCACCGACAACAATAGTACAGCCAGAATATTCGCATTTAAAAAAATGTTTTACGATCCGCAAATCATGTTTATGTTTTGAATTTTTGTTTTGGCCTGTTGCGCCACCCACCGCCGTCTACCAGTCACGCAGTCAGTAGAGTCTCAGCATCAGTTACAGTTACGACTGAGCTACAGCAGCACGGCAAGCAGCATTAGCAGTGTCCCGGTACATAGCATTAGCAGCCGGCTCCTCATGAGCTGTATCCCGGCAGCAGCGTTAGCAGCAGAGAAGCTGGACTTGCTCGAACGGTCCGCTGGAAAACCGAAGATCAAGGATGCGGTGACGCGGCCCTGCCACGGCAGCCGCCCGTGGGCAAACAAATCAGTCTCCAGCGTGCCGCTGTCCAGCAACCTCGAATCTGTAGGGGAGGGGGGGCGGACATGACTCGCAGCAGTATTTTGAATTTGAGTGCAGTAACTGTTTTGGCCACATTCTTACATACAGCGCCTTTAAACCGTCCATCTATGTTTGGAGTAATTTTGTTGTTACAATCAGATAACATTGGTTGCACTTTAGCCACGCCGTGTGCCATGTGATATGGCAGTGAGTCCAATAAATGAAATGAAATAAAATAGTATGTTTGTCCGTCACGGAAATTGTCGAAACGTGATGCTTGATGCCTGTGTTAAGAGTGGTGAGCTTTATATTTAAATATCCATTCACAATACTCCTGCTCCTTGTAATCCTTTCTTTCTACTTCTCTCTGATATTTCAGAACTTCTGTTCCAGAAATTTGCTTCCCTATCCTTTGAAATATCTGTCACTGATATCGTTGAAAATGCCATACCGAAATGCCGGGTACAAAGCTTGACAGGCTTGACAACAGTAAACAAGGGGTCGGGGCTTAGCAAAGGGTCAATTATGATTTGTTGTCCCATGTTAGCGTAGCTTCAATCATTACGATCTGAGCAGAAACCCGACAGGGATTTCACGGCTCGGTTATCAACAAGTCAGGATTTCACAGACAAGAGGTGTTTAACATTGATACAGGCCACACAGTCACACAGCCCAAAACACAACGATGCCACGGAGGGCGTCGTGTTACTTTCATTCCAACAAACATATCTCAATCCCCCGCAGGGGATAGGGGATATGTGAACTCTGTTCAACTGGAACTCTCCCTATTTACTGCTTTTTAAATGTTGTTTAAATCACACCCGCTAATCTGAAAGGTTTTAGCAGTGTTGATGTGTGTGTGTATATAGTTTGTGACAGAGAGAGAGAGAGAGAGAGAGAAGGAGAGAGGAGGGAGGGGGATAGAAAGAGAGAAAGAGGGAGGGAGAGTTACTTTGTGGCCTCTCTCTACAGGGAGAGGGGATTATGTTTCTCTGCTGTCATGTGTTCTGACATTCAGAATGTTATTAAACTTCAATAGGCTGAGCTCAGGGTTCACTGATTACTCTTACTGGGGCTGAATCCATTATGCAGGGTTTACTTCACACCGTGTGTTTACCAAAAATCACGTTCACACCTGCACACTCCAAACACTGATGCATACACACCTGCACATGCACTCATGTATGCATGCATGCATATATGCATGCTCCCTCCAGGAGCTCACACACAGATTCATACAGATGCAGATAAATGCATTAGTCTGAATGCGCCATTACTGCAGTAATGCATTTTAGGTAATGTGACTGTCTTGGCAAATTTGATTTGTGTGCCTACTAAATATGCATAGCGTATTGAAGATGAAGGCTGAAATTCAGAGTTAAGAATGTTTCTATAGTGATGTGAGTGTCTTTCGAGTGAACTCTGGCATTGAGAATGGGAACAGAAAAGCTGTCTGCTAAAACTGAAGAGATTGCCCACTCACAGCTCCCAGCAAATGCACCAGCTTGCACTGACTGGTAGAATGAAAAATGTCTCTTATTGTCAAAAAGCTGTTCCTTTTCAGCAAATGGAAATGACAATTGAAGCATTGCTTTGCAGTGAAGAGATTTAAGTAGGGAATTCTGGCCTATTGAGTGAAATATTACTTTGAAATGGAGGGTATTTCCTGCTGCTTGGATTTTGACCCTATGCACCAGAGTGATTGGCTGGGAGTCTACCTGGGTTGTGCAGGGAGCCTCCCTAACTTTGATCACTGTGGAAAGAGGCCCTGCTCCATAATCCCCTCATCTGTCATTCTGTCTGAGGCGATGTGGCCTGCCATACATCTCTCCCTCACTCTCTCCTGTTCTTTCTGTATCCAGCGCCCCTTTACTGCCTCCATTCATCTTCCCCTCAAGGCCGTCGTCTGCCTCCGTCCACCAAGATGGACAGATGGGAAACAGAGGAAGAGAAGTTGGGTTCAGGGCGCGAGCTTTCCCTTAACTTCAGGAGGTCTGGCAGCAGAGCAACTTTTTCTGCTCGCCCAACAATGAGGAGGCACATATCTCAAACAGGGGCAGTTAATCTTGAGAGCATCGGACTAACAGGCTCTGTCTCGTGATTGACTGTCCCTTTCAGTCGGTCCCTGGGTGACCCTCAACACCACTGAGACGTGGGAGGACGATTAAAGCTCCAACTGGATAATAACTCATCATAACCTCATACGTTTTCATTTACAGAGCAATAGAAGGAAGAGTTATAAATCTGCAGCTAATGGGATATGCGAAGCTTCAAACTGTGAGCCTTGGTGTGTGTACAGACCACTGAAGTGCTGAGGCAATATTTAAGAGTGTCCTGCCTCAGGCCAGGGTGGTATCTGTGTAGTGCAGTCAGAGAGCCCAGTCGCCAGAGTAAAATGTTGGCATTGTGCGTTTCTGCAAACCACGGATATGTTACATTTGTACGTCTCATACATACGACATGTTCAGATTACATTGTATGAGCTGCGTTTCTCATCAGGAGGAGGGGATGGTGGATGCAATGACACCTAGGCGAGACGTCTGTAAAGCAGCAGACAGCAGACTACTGTTTGAGACAAGCTAACAGCAAAAGTGGATTTTTTTTACGAGAGGTCGGGACAATCCAGCCGTGTTTGCAGCACAATGAATTTAAATTGAAACAATGAAAATGGGGTTATAGTTCTGACTTGTAGCTTGAATTTGAAACTTTTTACATGCTTCTTCTTACCCATAACCTTCACTTCTGGGGGACGGAAGGTAATTTACAAATGAACACAATTTCAATGACAACATATGTAGGATTTAAACATTTCTGGGTTGTGGTCAAGTCTTTAGCAAGTGCAACTGTGCTCAGTTTAGGGACCGTATTTAAAGATGGACGACATGACAGCTCCCCATAAAGTCTAGTTCACATTACACAATTTTCACCACGATTTTGACGTCGCAGAGTCTCTTGAGAGCCACCTTGGGTCGGAGGTGAGTCGGCAGATAGTCTGCCACAACGAGTCCCAGCCCCTCGAAGCAGATCGGATTCAACACTGGGAAGAATATCCATGCCTTTACAATTTGTCGTCTCCAAGTTTGGTGACGTCACCGCGTTATCTTGATCTCTTGGCGAGGGCTTAAAATCTTGTGGTGTGCACACACAGGTCGTAATGCAGTTGGCGAGACTCCTGCTGACAGAAACACACGTTGCCAGGTATGAACACTCAAAAGATTACGATAGTGAAACCAAACTGTCTCGCCCCCTAGTGGCTGGCCGGAGCATAGGTCATACACTGTGTCCACTTTATGTCACCAAATGGGACACAGGCCAAACTAAAAGATTGAAGTACATGTCAAATAAATTTTTCCCAAAGATAGTTTCTGTCATTAAAGGGGCCGTACACATGCAGTGTTTTTTGCGCCCTCAAACTCATTGTTTTAAGTGTAACGCCCGCTCAAAAGTAGCACCCATTGCCCAACCTTGCGTTTTCCAGGTGGTTAAAGACGCCACATGTGTACGGCCCCTAAGTTAGTTCTTACCACGCTAATTTATATTCATCCGTCACTTTTCTGATAAGTTTGGTTTTAATTAGTTATCTGATGCAGTTATCCGGTGCCTATCAGTTCAGTGCAATCGCCATCAGTGGCACTGTTAGCGATTGGTCAGGTTGAGGGACCTCAGTACCACAGATATTGCTACCACACAGACTCTGCCTCCCAGCGACATCCCAACACAAGATGGCAGCTGCCATATCTGGTATATTCTGGCATTTCTGTACAGAGGGAGGAAGTGGAGATGTGTCATCCATCTTGATATACAGTCATTGGTACAGTCAGACTGAAGTCGTGTGACGGACTTGGCTAATCAAGAACAGTCTTTGTCCAGGAGTGAAAGCAGCATTTAGATGCTAAAGTTGCACTAACATCACTTTTCACATTTTCGATATATATGTGTGTGGTTAGATTGGCATGCATGTGTGATGTGGAAAAACTTGTACTCTTGTCAGTCTTCATTTTCATGAATAATGAAATAAAGTTGAGCCTCAGTTGTTTTGACTTGAATATATAAGTTAAATTATAATACAAATCTGATTTCAGAGGGACGACCTCTAGCTCACCTTAGCATGCAGCGACAGCGACCTATGTTGGAATTTGACCTGCTGCTCTTTGCTGTGTGTCTTCCCTTCTCTCTGCAGCCTTCCTTGTTACTCTACAGCTGTCTATAGTATAGGCAATAAAAGCCAAAAGACATCATCTTTAAAAAGAGAAAAAAAATCTGATATCAGAGAAGCCTTTGGCGCAGCACATGTGCATGGACAGAGACATGACAATACCATGAAACAATCATTTCAGCTTAATGCAGTGTCATCGCATCATCAGACAAGAGTCAGACAGAGTGTGTGTGTTACTTGGGAGCATCAAGGGCGACATCTTATCTTCCAGACAGGCAGGAGCCTCTCAACATAAAACATGCTAAGTGCGAAGGCTGCTGATGTGTCTCAGGTTAACTACATGTCAATGCACAAATTACACGTTCTTATGAGACACAGAGTCAAACATTTCGGTATGATTAAAAATTCCTTCACAGTACCAGTAGCTAGATATGTTTGGAAATCAAGAAAGCACTAAGACTGTCCTGAGGCAATTTCTGTGCAATGGCAATGTGCCGTTAGATGCTGTCTTCAGATCTCATCCTGCTGCGAGTGCCAGTCTGAGAGAAATGGCCTGAGGGCTGGATGGATGAGAGACGAGAGGTGCTACATGCCATTGAACTCAGTCTTGCAGCATCTCTGTGGGCGGAGAGTGTGTGCTTGGGCTTGTGTGCACCCATGTCCATGTCTGTGTCTACGTCTTTGCTCATGTATATGTGTAGAAGAAAACTCCCACACAGAAATGTGTGCAGGCGCCGCTGCCTGCAGCTGCTTGTGGGTGTATGGAGCACATGGAGAGAACATGGGGCAGGGACAAGAGAGGACAGAAAGAGAGACAGCTGAATTACAAGTGACTTCCAAGATAAAAAAATAATCAGGAAGAGTCAACAATCATGAGGATATGTGTGACTCTGGCCTTTTGGACTGAGGCAGTTTACTCAAGCTGTTCCAAAGAGGAGCAAAGCATTTCCTCCCTGATGGCTGCAAGACTTTACTCCGTCCCCGCAACACGAGCTGGCAGCAGCATCTTCACCACTATTGATTTCCTTTCCTCCTCTATTTGGAAAAACATGGCTCACATGCCAGGAGGAGACTCTGCAACAAAGTCAGACCACCTCTCTTCATAACAGCATTATTGAAATGCAAAGGAAGAGAAGAAGAGAGTTTGGGAAAGGATCTCATTTATAAAACAAAACGCCCACAGCTAAAATCAATAGTAGTACCACCATGACACACACAAATATTTTCAACTGAAATACAACAAACCAAAATTATGACTTAATGAAAATATTCTCACCATGCACTGGTACCTGGAGACACACACACACAACTATGTAAAGGACAACAGGTTGCAAAAAAGTGTTGACATGGTAATGCCCTTAGAGGCATTGAACCCGGCTGGGGCAAAATAATATCAAAACATTGTTGTGCAGCTTAATCAAAGCCCCAGGTATCTAACTGTAGGCTCACTGCATCCTTGAAATGAACATTTGCTGCTGTTTTATTATAAAGAGGCACCACTTCTGCAAAAAAAGGAGAAAAAAAGCAAGGCTACTGATGTAAGTGACCATTTGCTGCGGCACCAATGGTCCAATCATAGCTTAACAGCATAACTCAGCACAGCAGACCTGTCAAGCACTGGATCTCTCCATGAGCTGAAGTGTGTGTCAGGTCTGTAGTAAGAGCAATAGGGCATGGAGAAAGAGTGTGGAGGGAGGTGCCTTACTGGCCTTTGCAAAACTAAGACAGTCAAGAGCAAAATCAAAAAATGTGTTGGACCAGTAGTTCCCAACTGGTCCATCCCCAGAATCCAGATTTCTCCTCAGTCATTAGTTCGAGGTCCACACAGTTTAACACATTAAGCATTATGCTTGCATTTGGCTATATCGTCGAGCTAGTTTGTTGTTGCTGGTTGTTGTCTTTTGGACTGCGACCACCAATTGGAAACCAGTGTGTTTTACCAGCTGTAATGTAAGCTACAGATGTCCATGTAACTAAACTAACCCAGAGTTGCTTCCATTTTGTGGGGTTACAGATTATGACAAAAAAGGCTCATCCCTAATAATGCAACTGCTAGCATATTCTTTGGGTGAATTCACAATCCAGCAATTCCAGCCAAACTTTTTATTTTAGACAGTATCATGTAAGTCTTCAATCCAAAGCCTTTTTTCTTGTTACGCTAGCAGTCCACACATAGTATATGAATCATGTTAACCCAATAGCCTACCAACTAGCTCTACACTGCAACAGAGAATGTCAAGTTAATGTTGCACCATTTAAATTGTTTTGGACAAGGGCGCCATCTTGTGAGAATAGTGCTGTGTTACCTGTGCCTAGGAGAGACAGAAGAATGAAGTAAAGATAATATTTAATAGAGAATATGAGTGTACAGATTAACAGATGATTTGTGCTGATTAGGATCTAACAGAAGTCTTTGGAGCTTGGACACCAGAAGGAGATATTTTGTGATGGAGGGACATCTGAGTGGCAGCAGGATAAATCCCCCCATGGAGTCCAGACACTAGTGGTGGTGGTGGCTGCTGACTCTGAGGCTGCTGACTGCTGAGGCATATGAGGCTGATGAATCCGTAAGGCTAGGTGGTGATGGGGAGGTGGAGGGCGTGCATGACGGCAGCATGAAAAGACTACAGCAGAGGAAGAACCATATTTAAAATGAGGAGCAGTAATATGATAGGCTGACAGAGAAGGCGTGTCGCTGTGCTACTGGTTGATTGTGAATCAGCTGATGACTCAATTGACCTACCCAGACGATGACACCTAGAGATAGTGCTCAGCTGATGACTCAATTGACCTACCCAGACGATGACACCTAGAGATAGTGCGTGAGCTTACGTGCAAGGAGTGAATGGCAGGGTGAGAAAGAAACTTACAGCCTGAGCATGAACAGTGGTGTCTTCCTGACTGAACTTTCGCCAGAGCTTCATTTGGACAAATTAACCACGACAAACAACAAAGATACGTATGACGTGGAAGCCCAAGGCTTGATTACAGACCCTGATGCACTACCCCTACTCAGAAACCTGGATGTTGTAAACTACCTCGATTTTGGACTGAGTGCATACACTTTGTTGAGGTACAGAGTGCGTCAATAGCAGATCCATCCACAAGCCTCACACAAGTGTGAGTCCACACCTGTGTTTGTCCAGGTCTGTTGGAAACTGTCCCAGTTGCTAATCAACTGTCCCTGATAGAGAATTTGTGAATATGCGTATTAGTGTGAGTATGTGTCCACATAGGTATGAGGCTGCCGCTCATCAAAGGTCCTCTAATGAGAATTCCGCACCTGGACACAATTAGCCAGCATTCTCTTTCAATGACTCTCCAGGCTGGAACAAGATGTCTCTCTGTACTTCCCGTCTCTTTGTCTGCACGCTTTCTGTTTTCTCATCAAAATTTCTTGTTCGCTCCTACATACTATACCCTCTGCCATCACCATCATCAGTAAACCTGCAGGTGTTTTTGAGAATCTTCATTATTTCACTGTTGAATGCTTCTTTTTAAAATTTTCCTCCTACAGACATTACAGTTTCAAAGAACGTCGTAATTCAAGGATGTGATTCACTGGTCCTCAAAGATCCAGGACAGGTGACGTGTCCAGATTTAATTTTAGATAAGGACTGATTACTTAAAACCTGGGGACATGACTTCAATCTCACAAGATAAATTTCATCTGAGGTGCTGGCTCAGAGCGCCAGTGAGTCGTGACTCCTGGACATTTACAATCGTTATAGTGACCTATAGCGAGGACAGAAAGTTAGTTGTCAGACGTCATATGAATATGTGATGCTAGAGATCACTTTAAGTGTGAGGCAAGTGTCTTTAAACACCTTGTTTTAAAGTCATAAGTGAGAATCTTCAGAGCTTGTTGAGAGGTTGTAAACAAAAATGCAAATATCCAGTTGAAACACCTAGCATGTAGAAGAGAAAGGGAGAGATGTTAATTATACAGCAGGCCTTCGGCTGTCAGACTGAGAAAGCGCGGGACCTCTCCGGTAGTTGATGTCACTAATCATGGGGTGTGACACAGCATGACACCCTGCTATCTCTATGTAACACACACACACACACACACACACAAATGTGAACGTACACAATAAGCACTACAGCGCACAATGGCACATTCTATATTTGCCTCTTCATCATAATAATAAATTCCTCTTCCAGGCTGAACAATAATATGAGAAACGACTGTTGCATGAAATGTTTCTTCCAAGTAATGAATGGTATGTTTCGTTTCACCCCTCATGCACAGAGATGCAATTTCCTAAGCTGAATGTGTGCAATCCAGGCAAGAAAATAAATTAATAACAAAACAAACAAATGAATTAATCATCAAGCAGAGTTCTTGCACGTAGGTACACTGAGGTTGTGTCCAACGTCACAGCTTCATTGACATGTTACAGTCAGTTTGTGCTTGGAGTAATAACATCTGCTGAACTGATATTAAAAAAAGCCAAGTGCGTCATAACATACCTTGCATGGGTGCGGTTTTGACGGGTTTACATTCCCTTGACTTGTCACCATCCATGTTCTAAATGTGCACAAAGATACAGCGAGTTTGAACTACTATTTTGAAAATTACTGACCAAAAAAAGTGCAAAAAGTCCCACCTACATCTGAGCATCCACCTGTGGGCTCTCAGTTTACATTCCTCTAAGGTGGGGAAGTTATTATCATCACTCCCCACTCCCTGCTGTGCTGAGCTTGCTGTTCCTCATGGGGAGTGATGAGGATTGGGCCTAGACGCAAAACATTAAGGCTGTACATATTCTACATTAACATAATTATCTATCCCAAATGAGTTGCCTAACTGAATTACATAAATTCCTGCGTCACAGTCGAGTACTTATATTGTGTTGAACAAGAATGAAAAGGCACGACACAGATATAGACATCAAAAATGGTGAAGATGGGTGACATTATTGGAGAAGGCGTAAAAAAATGTGCCTGCGAAGAAACATTAAAGCAGACTATTTTTTAACTCCTCCAGGCATAAGCCTAGTGGGGATCATCAGTTTGGTCAAGTGTGTGCATCTGTGCTTGTATCTGTCTGTCTGCAGCTAATCTGATGAACTACCGGACCTATCAGCCTAATATTTTTTTGGTGCATATTTATGTCTGTAAGCTCAAGGACCTCTCGTAGTTGTAATGGTTTACAGTTTTTGAAAACCTGTTTTATACCATCGACTGCTGAGTTCTCACTCTCCTTAACAAGCCAGTTAGGGGCTGCAAGCCATCAACAAAATCACGTAGCACAAGCATCGCGCAAAAGGCATTTCTGGAAATCGGCTGGGCTAAAAACAACATGCCTTAACCCCGTCTTTGATGGCTCAAAAACTGACATCAATAGAAAAGCTTGGTCTTATATTGAATTGGAGCTTCATATTGGCTGTGTTTCACTAAAGTTATGCACGATATGACCTAAATAAATTAAATTTTTTGTTATCTGCGCTTATGCTTCACAAGAAACATTAAAGGCACTATGTGTAACAATTTCAGTTGTTCTTTGAGACAAACAAATTTTGCAGTCAAAAGTGTGTCCTAGCACATGTGTATTTACCTCCATCAGCGTATCTAAGTATGTCCGTAAGCTCCGAAATTCTCATTTACATATACATTGCGACCGGTGTCTCGTCATGTACGTGCGCCATCTTGAGAATACATCCGCCAACAAGGGACATTCAGCCTCGCCTTTGGCGTTTTCATTGAGAGCCAGGCCTGCGCTGCGTGACTGAGAAGCCGAAGGGAGGAGCTACAGGCACTTCGCTACTACCCCAGCAAATTTGAAACAAAGTCCTACTCTTTGAGCATAATGCAGGATCATGCATATGCAGCATCACGGGAGACAGAATCCTCGTTGCCAAGAAAGCTCAAAAGGGAATCAAAAAGGCAACGAGACTGGCGAATTCAAAAAACGATGGTCAACTTCGGAGTAGCCTTTCCCAGCTGGAAGGAGCTGCTACAGGGGAGAGGTAATGCAATCACAGCTAACAGCATTAACAGCTAACAGCGCTGCTAACAGCTGTTAGCGACCAGCGCCGCTAACAATGGCTAACAGCTGTTAGGACCAGCGTCGCTAACAGCGGCTAACGGCGGCAACAGCTGTTAGCCACTGTCATAAGACAAGACGTGATTGTTTTGTTTCGATTTACACATGCCCCAACAGTCCTACATTGTAAACACAGCCAGCATGGTGAGGAGGGGGTTTGTCAACTTGCATGGCGTGTGTCTGTGTAGGAGCCTGAATGAATACTCCATGAAATATCAGATGACATGGTTTCATCAATGTTATCATAGCTTTTTGGTACAGAGCGGCTACCGCTGTTGCACTAGGCATTTGAAACAGTGAGGCGCTAGAGTGTGCTGTCCATTTGAATGCAATATATAACTTCAATGTTAGATGGGAGAAATTCCTACACAGTGTGGCTTTAAAGCAGACTATTTTTTAATTCCATCCGGCATAAGCCTACATAGGATCATCACTTTGGTCATGTGTGTGTATCTGTGCTTGTATCTGTCTGTCTGTCTGTCTGCAGCTTATCTGACAAACTACTGGACCTATCAGCCTAATATTTTTTTGTGTGTATATTTATGTCTAACGTGTGTTATCTGTGCTTGCGCTTTACATCAGTTGTCCTGAGTGCTCACAGTGACACAGCCAGGTGCGTCTTACACAGACAGCAAAGGGTGCCTCAGTGGGTCAGTGTCAGACACAGAAGGCCAGTGACCAAGAGCCGGTATTTGACGAGTTGATATTATAGTAACTGGACTCTACTGTCATTCTTTAAACATTTCAAAGAAAATTAAGATTAAAGAGAAAGATCTGAGTTTGGACCAGTGGGGGCACTAATGGATGTGAATTTCTATAAATGTACCAGCTTAAAAAAACATAATGGGATGGCCTCTTGGTCTGAGGCAGGTACCACAAAAAGAAATGCTCCCTGGTTTGAACCTGGCTGAGGACCTTTGCTGCATGCGCTCCCTCTTTCTCTTTCCAGACATCATCACATAAATGAAAAATACTAAAAACGTAGGTGAAATAATATACTGAGTGTACTTCTTTTTTTTTCTTCATCATATTGACGTTGCAGATTTGTTTACCTGCTTTTATATATATGCAAATGATGTATACATGCTGGTGCAAATTAGTCTGAGTGGAATGCATGTGAAGACGCTCCTTAATTAAATGTTGTCTGTTCTCCCTAATCTATATGACCCTGACGAGGGCCGTTAAGACTACACATACTGCTTCTTTTTAATTGTCTTGCAGCTCATGTACCAGAGGCTTTTTCTTCATTTTTGCTCACGCGAGACAGACTGCCTGAGATTATTTTTTGGATCACTGCACTCCTCTCTGACCCAGGCAGCGCTTTCTTCTTCCCTTGCTGGAAATATCTAAAGTCATATCCCCTTCGCCCAAGGCACAGAGTGAGATATATGCCTCCCATGGAAATAAAAGGAAACAAATATACATAGTTTATTCCTTTATTCAGTTACAAAAGCATGATGACTTTCTTCCAGGACACTTTGGTTAGAAAAAAAAGTTTATTTCTCAAAAGTCATATTCCTAATAGTTGTAGTCTTCTTTTTTTTTTTTTAAACTGTGAACCCATTTATTGACCATCGTTTTAGTTTTAAAACTCAGTTGACACCCTTTCTGTAGTTTAAAAAAAAAAAACAACAATAATGATGTCTCTAGTGAACAAACTCTGGTGATTAGATTCCAGTAGTAAAATACTGTGAAAAAGGAAAACGACAAAGAAATATTCAAATGGTGTTAAATTTCAAGCACTTAAAAAACACCAACAGGAAATCCTTTTTGAAATTGCAACAAAATAAAATGAAATGAACTCAAAACTGGCTTTAAACAACATTAGCGTCTACAGATTATTTAACATCAGTCTGTGTGTGTGTGTGTGTGTGTGTGTGTGTGTGTGTGTGTGCGTGCATGTGTGTGTGTTTTATTCTTTACACTCTTAAAAGTGTATAACACTTTTGCGGCACCCCAACTCTCCTTTATAATACAAACGTTGAGTGTCTTTTTTTTTGTTTGTTTTCTTTTTCTTACAAATCTGTTATGGCATATAAAACATCTGTCTGAAGGTAAAGCCTCCGCTGAAGAGTGCTGTGCCGTGTTCTAATTAATACAACATCAGCAAAAGAAGACGCATAGATGGAGGAAGAAAGGAAAAGTACTCACGCAGCAGGTAACTAATTCAGGTACACTGAGGCATGATCGGGAGGAGAACAAACATTTTCACTGGGGGGGAAGAGAAAAGCCTTTTATATACATAATAGGTGGAGATATGTGTGATTTCAGTAAACTCTGACTGCCCATTTTTCTTGCCTGTATGATGATGTAGAGAAAGAGAGAGGTCATACATTAGTTTTGGTACCTTTTTTTTTTTTTTGTCTTTTAAAACAGAAACTCAAGAGGAGAATAAAAATAACACACGACCAGCTGTGGGAGCAGGGGATGAGCGCTGCCTTTGTACAGGCGCTTGGCCTCTGCTGTGAAACGAGAGGTCGGCTAAAGTGTGCGGTACATAATCCAAAGCTGACCTCTGGCATCCGGCAGCAGTGAAAATCCCTTTTTAAGCAACAACCTTCCAGTCACCTTTAAATAAAACCACACTTTTGGACACTGTCGGGCTCTCAGACATCGACTGTGTGTGGTGATGATGATGCTCAGTGCATTTCAGGACTTCCTCCTAAACATGCTTCAGACTTAACCTGATCATTTTTTATATTCTACATTATTTCTGATCATCCAGGTGCCTGAAATGGTTTTACTCTGCAGAGGAATATTTGTGTAGGTGGTAAAAGGAAAAGATGCTCGTGCTGGCAGAAGGCACAGAATGTACCCTTTACATAGCCTCTGGCTGTGATGCATCGTGAACAACGGTTATTGGTTTCTTTCCTGCTTCGACAGTGGGTTTTTTTTCACCTGTAAGAGTGTTGAGTTTAAAGGATAAGGCTGGTGACATTCAATATTTTTCTTATTGTCAACATTTCCCATGAAAAGACCAAAACCAACAATGAATTGATCTTACAAAACATTGAGCCACAGCACTGCACCGTCTGACATTTCTACCTTTACCTTATGAGCACGGGCACTGTTAGTTTATTTGGAGGCTACTATATATAGTCATTAACACACCAAATATGAGTTAATCCGCTGCTGAAAATAGTCCCCGACAAACACACTATTTACTCCTGTTTGAGTAACATTTGCTAAAAACTACATCTCCCAGTTTAGAAAAACACTGCACGTTCAAAAAAATAAAACTATGAGCTGTTTTAAATACGTGTGTCTTCTGTGGGAATTAAGGAGCTTAGCTCTGAATGTCACAGACAGGGTAGGGAGATCAGAACACATTAAACTAACGTTAACTACATCTTTTACCCGGATGAATGGATCATAAGTTATCGGAGAAACAAGCTGAGTTAACGTTAGCGGCAGCTCGGATCGTAGTTAGCTGCATTTTAATTGTGCAAAGTTTATTTAATTCCCGCAGTGATGGCTCACAGTAAGGCTGATTTACACTCTGATTTTATCTCTGTAGCTCAAAATAACACGAGACACCACTGTGATGATAACTGGAGATAAAAAATGAAAGATGATCCATACTGTTAATTGGCTCCTGCGATTATAAATATTTCACTCAGATAGACCTCATCAGTCATTAGCTATGTTTCCACTCTTTACATCTGTAGCAGAAACAGACTAGCATTAATTTAAAGTGTTTTGTGTGACACATTCAGAGTAGTTTCCTTATCATCCAACAAAGTAGTGAAATGTACACTCTACAGGGGTGTAAATATAGACAGTGCAGGCAGTGTGGTTGCACTGGGACCATGGAGACATAAACTATAATAAAAATATTTAATTGAATGAATACTTTCTTATTTTATTTGGTGTTTTTGTCATATACAGATTTGTGCTGATGATTGCTGGGTAATATGTATGTTTAATCGTGAATGGGATTTGTTGGGAAAAAAATCTGAGATTTTTTTTTTTTTTTTTTAGGCCATATCGCCCAGCCCTACCATATGCCACTGACTCTCTCTTTACGTAATTCCCCTCCCCTGGCTTGCAAATATTTTTCACCCAGCCGGTCATTGCATGCACTTATGGAAAACTGGTTAAACACTCAAAAATTTAACTAACCAGCTGCTGTAGTTGCTGTATAGTAAATATGTCCTGTCTCGTATCTGTGTTTTTATACTACAGTGTTAATTTCTTCCTAACAGAGATGTTATCTTCCATTTCATGCCCAGGGACTACAGTTGTAAATTAGCTTATAGCTAACCCTGGTACTGCTAAGATGCTGTGCATTGTCCCTGTCAAACAAACAGATAAATTAAATAAATAAACACGACCTCAATCCCACACAACTGTCATCACATTTTGTGTTAAATATTGCTAAATCCTCACTGCTTCACAGAATACACGACAACCCACTGTGTCATGTCCTTTCATGGGATAATCTGACAATGAGAAAAATATTCTTTCCTCTAAAGTGTCCTTTCATTCTAAATCACAGCATGATTTAAGGATTGTTTTCTGATGTTGTTGAGCTGATAACAAGCCGACAAAACAGGCCAAGAAATGCAAAGTACATCTTCATACATGTTCTCACGTGGAATTTTCCTTAAAGGTCTACATGCCAAACCCAGTCTGTCTGCCCTGTGTCATCTCTGCCCTCTACTGTCCAGGGCGTGCCACTCTGATTTCTGTTCACTTGACACGAGCTGAAAGGGAGAAGTCTACAGCCGAGCAGTGCGGCGACCACCCATAACCTTGACTTCCAATAAGCACAGATAATAGTGAGTGTGAATCTGTCACTCACACCAAGTGTTTCAGTCACACCTCTTTCCTGAGCCAGCTAGCAACAGCGAGAGGAGGCCAGCTTCCCTTCTATATAGGCCACGCACGATCTGCAGGGGGATCTCAAGAAATTGAGAGTGAATAGCCGGCTGCCCATTTCATTAAAACTGAATACAGCTGAAAATACATCACAGGAGTGAGTGAAATATGCAGCCCCGACAATAGTTTGAGGAATATTTCTCCAGATTCTATCTGAATTATTTGTCGATCTTTGTCTGTTAACATGTGCTGCAAACAGACTCCCTAGTATATCAACGGATATGCTATGAATGTCACAACAGTAGAATACAGTGTAAGGTCACTCAGTACTGTACATAGCCACAAAGTAATTGTTTTCTCTATTCTATAACCTTTCTCAGAGTCAGAGTTAGAATTTTTGAATCTCCCCTCTGACTTTTTTTGTGATCATTAAATAGTAAAACTCTCTATCTATCTGTCGGTCAAACAAATGACCCAGTAGCAACAAGTGTATAGTGTATCTGTGTGCGTTTGTGAGAATGGTCATATGGCACAAAGACAAGGCATGATGTGTTAAATGTGGTGTAGCAGCAATGCATGTTTGTTGTAGCCTGGTCAACCGCTGATTTAAACAGCGCTAACCTTCAGATAAATCAAATCAAACTACTTTTGACGAAGCTCTTTGCGCTATTACAACAGTGTAAACCATAAACTATATCATTAAAAACTGGCTATGCTACACAGAGCACTTTGTCCTTCCAAAATGGCGTGTAAATGTGAGAGTGAAAGAGAGCGGGAATGTCCCAAAACAATATCAAATCATCGTAGCAGTCACAGGTGTTTGTTCTCCTCTGCCACGTCTGTGCAAAGACACGTCCCGTCAGCCATCAGAAAGCATCTAGGTAGTACAGGGTCAGCAGTGGAGGTGAAGATATTGCACACGCAGACTAACGTCAACAGCTCCATCGAAATGGCACAGCGCAGGCGTCACACTGAAGAATAAAGTTCTTTTTTTTTCTCCACACAAATGAACACTGTAAAAAATTCAAAAACACGCCCCGTTGACGGCTTCTTTATTGCAGCACACTTCCCTTCTCTTTTTTCCATATCTCTTTTTCAAACATCCACTAATTAAAAAAATGTTGCGAGTCTCTGTTCGGAGTTTGTAAGGAGCGGTTCGAGAGTGCATTTTGGCAGTAGGTTAAGTCTTGTTCAAGTTGGGCGCATTGACAGCCAGGAGAATAGATGGGTCAAACCGGACAGCCATGATTTTTGAGGTCATTAGAGTCTTGTTGCTCTTCTTCTGCCCCACCCTGCCTATTCCTCGCCGCCAGCACAGTCACGTGATGATCACATGCCAGAGGCACCCAGTCCCATGCTGGCGGTGTGGCTCATACAGGGCAGCGTCTGAACGGTCTTGGGGAAGTCGTGGGTGAGGATGCGTCCGTTCTCTCCGCCGCTCCCGTTGCCACTCATCCTGGTCAGGGTGGAGCAGCGCATGGCGTCGTTGATGGATTGCTGTCAGGGAAAAAAAGGGTTACAATTAGTCTCCACACCAGACTTCAGCCTTTCACACATGCATCTATTATATCCTAATCAGAACAGAGAACTCTTATGCAACACTTAGAGCTAGCAGCGCACTGAATTATGTGCTTTAAAAGGCCTTTCAGCTGTAGAAGTATAAAGATAAGTTATGCAATTTCTCTTTATTTATTACATGAATTTATGCACATAAGCAGCTGTTTATGTCACTGTCTGGATGTGGTGCTGGCACGCCAGGAAATTCAGGAGCAGAATTAGCTGTTAGGAGTCATAGGGTGCTAGTTTTCACCCTCTTTATCTGGGCCTGAGTGATACTCGCGGGTGGTAAACTGCGGTGCTGGCTGATGTGCATCAATGTCCTAATTTGTAACGGGAGGAGCAGAGCGAAGTGTGGGCAGTAAGAAGGGAGCCGAGGCTTCACTCATTGGTTTAATAGCTCTATTCTCCAGTCTAGCGCAATAAAAGCCACTGGGCTCCAAAGCCGACCTAATGATGTGTGATACACGTGTGTGTGTGTGTATGTGTGTGTGTTCGTCTTCGGTGTCTGCCTGCATCCCCTATTCTATAGCTGATTAAATTGGGCAAAGCGAGCGAGATCTGGAGCAACCGGTGAGTGCTACGTGGGGATTGGAGAATTACACCGGCCTCTAATTGGAATGGTGTTGTTGTTTCTTTCAAGCCAAACAGCATAAAGGCACCGCCGCACTAATAGGCTGCTCGCCAATCTCATCAGCATACTGATCAGGTGCCTCTTCGTGCGCTGATTAAAACATAAGAGATTCATGTAGAAGATCACTCCTTGTCTTGGCCCTGCCTTGTTTTTTTTTTTCTATCTGTTTACACGAAGAATGTATCAGTGAGGGCGCTTTGATGTTGGGAGAATAAATCAAAGATTGTTTGTTGCAAATTGATCCACGAGGCAGATGAGTAACAGCTACGATTTCGCTGTTGACGGAGGAGAAACCTCACATCTCCCGATTAAGTGTAACAAGCAACAAGTCCTTCCTTTCAGATTTCTGAACATACAACAGCTTGAGTTAGACTGTTCTAGGTTAAAAAGCAGTGATGGAACACATGTGAGCCGCACCAGGCCTGCCTTATGATATACATATAAAGGATGTTCACCACAATGGGCCCTGCGTTTGCGAGACAGTCAGCAAAAAGAGAAGAAGGAGCAGGGGAGAGATTTGCTCAGAGCGACAGAGGTAGATAGATGTACCACTGTGATTTAAATTGCCTTTATACCTGTGCTGCGAAATGAAATGTCTTCATTTGTGAATGTGTGCTCCAAGATTATTGTAATCAGTGTAGTAATGGGATTGGGCTAAAAGGAACATTTGTGTAAGCTGAAAGGGCTGAAAGGAAAAAAGTAATGTGTATTTAACCTGTGAGTTTTTATATTTTATATCATCCACCACTGAAATTAACAATATGCTTATAAATGACAAATTTGTATCAACACATTGCCAACATTAGGGATGCACCGATTCATCGGCCAAACACTGGTATCGACACATCGCCTTATAACTGCCATCAGCCTATCTGACAGTGAGATGAAAGTCACCGATGGCAGTGGCCGACGTTTAACTGTCACATTAATTTTACAGAGGCTAAAAAGCAGGATTCAATGACTAACAGCGTCCTTTTTACCCAGGCACCATAGAAAACATGTTTGAAGCAAACAGAGATCTGCCCCCAGGGCGCCATCGGGACAGCGGTAAACTCACTATCTACGCATCAGGAGACACCCTATTTTTTCCCCAATAATGCTACATAGTGAACAACAAAGCTGTGCTAACGTCGGCAGGAGGAGAGCTAGTTAATGTTAGCTGTTAGCAGCCGGTGGGCAGAACTTACAGCTAATGGAGGTTGAACTGATTTACAACATGTTCTCTTCAGTACAAATGAGTACTGGGCGAAGGTAAATTATAACGTTATCATGATGTGTTCAAATGTATGTTTGTAAAATTTTGTGTTTGGTGAGAAAGTTTAATAAATACAGCGGTTTGAAGGAGAAATTTGTTGGTGTTTTCACAGTAACATAAAATAGATATTAGGGGCAAATTGTGATATATTATATATATTAAAAAGGCTTGTGTCATAAATTTGTATGACTGAATTAGTGCTCATTCAAAGGTGTAATGAAGTGTAATGAAGGGCTGAATGACTTTAAAACAGTTTTTTAGGTTTTCTTAGGATGAAGATTTTTTTTGTTTCCCTGACACAAAAAGAATTAAATGACAAAAACAAAATGAAAAACAACAACAAAAAAGCTATCAGCCAAATTGTTATTTTTAAAGGTATCAGCCCAGAACTTTACAATCAGTGCATCCCTAGTCGATAAAATACAGTGTGAGATGTTCAGGTCCAAACGTGAATTTAAAGATTAACTATGCTAAATATGCTACATGCTAAAACCCTGCAATACTAACACAGGACAAATGATTTGTTTTGTTACCATATCCGCTACAGTGCTAATAATGTCAGCTGTATGATCTAAAGAAACAGGCATAATGGCAATTTTCAAATCAAGTGATTCAACAACACTGCAGGAGATCAGTGACGTAAAGACTGAGCGAGGTAGCGGCAGAGGTAGAGAGAGGTACAGGACAGCGTTTGCACTGCGGTGGAAGCCGTGAGAGGCCCTACTGTGATCACGGTTAGATGGGCGGGAGGGTGAGGAGGCGGATGTCATCAGCATCATCATCATCATCATCATCATCATCATGGTTTGAATCACAGCGTTTTCCTACCCCGTGGCTGTGCTCTGCCCTTATATCTTAACAGTGTTGTTGGCGTACAGGCCGTAGCTCTGCAGCTCTGTGTAGGGGGCGCTAGCACCACTGTCTAAGGCTGAGCAGTGAAAGGCCTGAGCGGCTGAGGCGGCAGCGGCTCGCGCGGTGGACACCTTCATTCGGCGCGACTCGGTCCTGGACTTGTAGCAGAACTCCACCAGCGCCACCAGCATGGCCAGGCCCAGGCCGCCGATCAGGATGTAGAAGACTCCCGCCACATTGCTGAGGCTCAGAGCGCTCGTCTTGTCCTGGAGGGAGGGAGGGAAAGGTGGAGGGGGTGCAGAGCAGAGGGGTGAGGAGCGATAGTGGCAACAAAACACACTCTACAGCTCTTACACACATAGGACCAAAGACTAAAGACAGACACACAGATTCACACACTTAAACTCATAGACAAACATTAGTTTAACAAATAGGAATCACAAGTGCAAGGACTACACACACAAACACACACACACACACACACACATGCACACACACTGATTTTTCTTGCGAGGGATTTTTTTAAGAGAGCCACCAGGCACATCAGGGAAGTCTCTGGAACTCATTTAAATGGTTAACTTTGTGGGGTCAAGCATTTTGGTCCTCATAAGGTTGTCGGACCCCACACTGTGGGTGGGCTCCCTGTGTTGGGACCACAGAATGTTTATAAATAATGGACATAGCCACTGTGATGTCACCCATTGGTTTGTAGACTCCAGTTTTGAAGCCTCAAGATTGGAATTTTGGCTGTTGCTATATCCGTAACTTTCAGCCTTACAAAAATGCAAATGGGTGAGTTACATAAAAATTCAACCCCCATACGGTCGTCATGAATGTTGAAATTAGCTATAAAAAACATCTCTTGTACCAGGCTGTACACATGTTTATAGCTGCTGTAAAGTTGGGCATTTTAGTACAGTCTATGGGGATCAATGAAGCCAATGCGGAAGTGCTTAAAACTGCAGTTCCTTGACAGGCCACTTGAGACTGGCTCCAGAAGTCAATACTTGACAGCAGAAATAAACATGTTGACAGTAGAGCGCAAAAAAAGATTTTGGTCGCTATAGCTAATTTCCCCCTTCATGACAACTGTACAGGGGTGAGTTTTTAAATAACACACACATTTTACAAAGGCTTAAAAGTACATCTTTAAGTTACTCTAAGGTGTGTCCTCAGGTTCTCAGTCAGATCCAATCCTCGTTCCTCCACAGCTCCACCCTCTCGTCCAAATATGGTCACCTCTAGCTCCAAAATAACAAGATGCCGATGGCCAAATTGCCAAACTCCGGGCTTCAAAACAGGAGTCCAAAAGCCAATGGGTGACGTCACGGTAGCTACGTCCATTATTTTTATACATTCTGTGAGTCAGCCTCAAGTGGCCATACAAGGAACTGCAGCTTTTGGCAGTTCAGCGTTGGCTTCAATTTTCAGCCTCTGAGGCTGCTACTTGGTTGGGACCCAAGAAATATAGAAACACAAGAACACACACACACACACACACACACACACACACACACACACACACACACACAGTATACGGGCCTTGACTAATTAGGCTCACAACGAGACAAAGTACAGTCATGTGAAGATATCAAAGAAGACAAGACGACAAGACACACACACAAAACATCCACAATAAAAAAAACCTATTGTGGAGACCTGTCTCACAAAGCAGGATTTTATATATGAGCTGGATACATTTGCATTTATCTCTGGCTTTTAGGTTTCACAAAAATAGCTATGGCCAAAGCTAGTAAAACATACTGCTTTTCACATGTAAATGACTAAAGCAGGGGGAGATAACCTGTGGCTCCGGAACCACATGCAGCTCTTTAGCCCCTCTCCTGTGGCTTCCTGTGGCTTTAGAAAAATAAAATTGTATGGAAATGAATAGTGTTTATGAGTGAGTTTATTTTTGTAAAAATTTGAATTTGAATTTATCATTGTTGTGGGTCTAAAGAAAGTCTTACATCCCCTTACTGTAAAAATGTGTACACTCGCACGCACACTCAAGAGCTCACTTACTTTCTAGTAGAATAATAATTAATTTGATTGTTTTATCATAAGCATTATGGTCTCTTAAAATAAAAAATACACTAACAATTCAATTAACATCAGTTATGCTCATGGGAGCCAGGCCATCTAATAGTTAACATGCTAGAAAATATCACTGTTGGGTGGGCGGGACAAGAAGTGACAAAGCAGCATTAAGAGTAAGTTATTAATAACTTTCAGAAACACTGTGTGAAATAGTCCACTTTCACTTCCTCCCCCTCAGTCTCTCTCTAAACACACACAGACATGTACACCTTAATGAGCGCTCAGTCCTGACAGATGTGCTACTGTAATGCATTAAGGTTGTGGTTTGTGGGTCAGGTGGATGATTAATGCATATTTTAGGCATCCCATGCATCTTTTTTGGTTATTTTATATCCACTCCTGATGCTATTAAATATGATAACTCCTTTGGTGTTTACTTCCTGCAGAGGCACCACCACTTTTACCTATTAAAGTTTTTTTTTTGTTTTTTTTTTTAATGTTTGGAGTCCAGTGCTCCACCCTCGTCAGACTTTCACTTGGGCATTCTTGACTTAACTCTCTCAACTTTTCTTCTTCTTCAGTTTCTGTGTGTGCACATGGCCCTGCAGTCTCGTGCCCTTTAATGGGGATTTTCGGGGCATTTACCTATGCTAATGAGGATCAACTGACACATCACACTGATTCATCATTATGAAAACACAGGTTTGAACAGATCTGCAGTTTAAGAACATGCCATGAATCTGACGGAGACTTTTCTTAGAGCCCTTCTTAAGAACACATTTAAGAAAAAAACACTTAGGAGGCTATTGGTGAATGAGGTCCAAATGACTTTGCTTTACTGCTCCTAAGATTATTTGTTGTAACAGAAATATATTTAAGATTTGTAGTGTAGTTAGTTCCTCTTTATGGGAATAAAACAGTGCTTCTAACAAAACAGTAACTATCAATCTCTGTTCTGGAAACACTGGTACAGCTGTCTGTTTTTAACTTTATAGAAATCTCTATTTTTATATCTTTAGCTGTATTCTTTTTTATTCTATGTTATATGTTTGCTGTTGTGTCCATGTATGTCTCATTATGGACCCTGAGTCTGAAATAAAGATATATATATATATATATATACAGTGAGTAGTCGGAAAAAACATTTTTGAAATCTACTGTTGTGTTGAAATTCTTTCAGTGACTGGTTTAATGTAGACAGTTGGACTCAAGTTCCCTCACTGCAGGACCAGAGAAAATTAATCGACTTCATGAAGACACTGTCATATAAATAGTACTCTGAAAAGTATTCAGAGTGCGCCCTAATGACAAGCAGTGATCAGCCTTTTTAATTTAAAAAAGGAAGATGTCTGCACACTGCAAATTAGCTCCCAGTGATTTATTCAAGCTACATTTTGGTCACAGGCTTTTATCAAGTCTTTTTTAATTTAACAAATCACACTCCTGCAGTGCTCCTCGCCACTCCAACACAAGCAACATTAATGAAACATTTCAATGTTCTGTTTTTTTTTTCTTGTATTTGTTCATCCTGTATTTTTTTTTTCTTTACAAGAGAGAAAGGCAAACCTATTTATTTTCCTGTTCCAGGCTACTTAGCATATTAAAATGTCAGCCTTATTATTGAGGCCTGTTTAAAAGCCAGACTGTCTTGCACTTGCTTTGTGAGACAGGTCCCAGATAATGAAAAAAAGATACCGATCTAGAACATTTTACACAATTCCTGTATTAACCCTTTAAAGGTACACTGTGCAGGATTTAGTGGCATCTATAGGTGAGAATGCAGATTGCGACTAATGAAAACCCTCCCCTCACCCTCCATTTCCAAGCATGTAAGAAAACCTGCGCTGGCTTTCAAGTAATGTAAAAATGAGGAAGGCTTTCTCTGGAGCCAATGTTTGGTTTTTCCGTTTTGGGCTACTGTAGAAACATGGTGGGCTCTGTGGAAGAGGACCCGCTCCCTATTAAGATTTAAACGACTATAAATTTTATTTAAAAAATGCAACAATTGTTAGTTTCAGGTGATTGTGAACTAATAAAAACATAATCATGTATATTATATTCCGTTTCTGCAAATAGATCCACCTAAATCCTACACACTGTACCTTTAAGTCAAAATACTCATACACATGACTGTTTTCCTCAAAATTATTACATTTTGTGAGAGAAGAGGTACAGGTAAAGTGTGTTAACACCTCACAACACATGCATTCATGCAGCAACAACACAAACAAGTCTCTAGTTGGACATTGCTTCATATTACAGGTCATTATTCTCTATCACAGTGGAGCCTACTTACATTTATGCCTATTTATAGCCTGTAATGAACAGTAATCATGAATACTTGAATCAGTCAACCTAAAGGGCTCTCATGGAACAATGGGGTCTAATGAGGACGTTATCTCATGTAAATACGTTATGGGAATATCTTTGAGTCACTTGAGGGGATTAATGCCATATGGAAACACTTCATTATGTCTCTACTTTACATTCAGGCTTTTAATATGGTCTATTTTTTTAATGAATAGTTTTGAACCCCAGGGCAAATTTGTGTTTTAATACATTTAGTCTGTATTTTGGTCAACTATTAGATTCTCCCTGTCATGCAGTAGCATTATGTGATGTAAATAAGTTTTTTATACCAGGGCATGTGTGTCAAACTATGTGCTACGATGGACTAAGTGTTTGCAAGCTGTCCAAACAACAGGTGATTTCAAAGACCCTTCCCTTCTCTTTGGCTGAGTTCACGTATATCCCCTGAGGCTGTATTCACACAGCTTAGTCACAGAGGCCAAATCCTTAGAAATGTTTTAGAATAAATATGTGTGTCTAAACTTAAAAAATACTATTAAAACCACCCAAAGAAAAAAGCTACTAATGAATGGTCTTGGTCCTTCACACAGCTAATTACTGTTTAGAGCCGTGAGCTGGTGTTGTTTTAGAGAGTTTCAGTGTTTTTTTTTAAGCAGATCAGACAACAGCTGCAAATAAAAGCATCACTTACTTAGGTTGCTGATAACCCTCAAATATTAAAAGAAGATCAACAGCATCCTGTCATCCATGTATGTTAAAATGAAGCTAAAGCCAGCAGCCAGTTAGCTTAGGTTAGCATAGGGACTGGAAACAGGGGTTGGTGGGTTTTTCTTTGTTTGTACAATACATACAAAACTGAAGTGTCAAAATGTGTTTTTTGTTGGGCAGTTTTTTTTCTTTTACAATTTGTATTTTGTATTAAATAAAAGAGATATATGTGATGCCTAACTAATGAGCTTTAGAGGACAGGTAGGCAGAATTTGTTACCTTAAGATAAAGTCTTGCTAGCAGTTTCCCCGAATTAATGCTAAGCTAAGCTTAAGCAGCTGCTGGCACGAACTTCAGCCTACAGATATGAGAAAGGAATCAATCTTCTCATCTAACGTGACATGAGGAAAGCGAATAAACATATTCCCATATTGTAAAATTATTCATTAACTCAAGTTATGTTTACAAACACTTATTATAAAGTGAATAGTAATATTTACTTAGCATGTTGGGGAAAAAAATTATCCAACAAGGTATTGCAATATTTTGTGTGGCTTGGAGGCCAAATATTGATTTTTTACTATATAAATTATTAATATTCCAAATACAAATTAAACTTTTGTTGGCCTACTACAATAATAAAATCAGTTGCTTTACAGTCCACTAAATACAATAACATTCCAATAAAAATGACTGAAGTGAGATATAAAGACTGAAAACGTATCTTATTAGATAAAAGAAGATGCTGACGAAGTATTTCCTTAATTTGCTTAATTTTCTTAACTTGAAAAAGGGTAATAAATTGCAATATATTATGGCAAAACTTAAGATGTAACAATACATTTAAAATCGCAATAATATTGTATTGTGACCCAAGTATTGTGTAATATTGTGTTGTATCTGGGAAGTCCCATCCATAATATTTACATGATGTATAACCTATTCGCCAGAATACATTTTAGCATTGTATGTTTCTGCAAACGAAGAATATGTTCGAGAATATGAGACACTTAATGTTTCTTGACATTTTGATTTTCAATTTTTTGTTGTAACAACGCTGTGGCTAATGCATGGTAAGGTTTAGACACAAAAGCCACAACATTATGGTTAGGAAAAGATCATGTTTTGGCTTAAAATACCCTCTTTTGTTGCCAAAAACACAGCTGGAAATGTCACAAACCATCGTTAAAAATACCCAGGTTGGTCACCTAGGTCTCACGCCATCCACTATCCCCTCGTGCACCTGATGAGAAGCTCAGCTCATAAACACACAACCTGATCTACATGACTTTAGAAATCTAATATACTAATGAAGTGCAGAAACATACAACGCCAACATTTTCTTCTGGTGACTGGGGGCGGATTTAAATTTTCACAGTAAACTACTCTTAAATAAACACTTATGCAACCGTACTGCAGAGACAGTGTATTCTACTACATCTCTCCTTAAATGTACTTCCTTGCTGTGAGCCTGTGGCTAAGTTAAAACCGCTCAGAAAAAAAAAAAAATCATTTTGTTTTTAGTGTGTTCCCTGGATACTGAGCCCATCATGGCACATGGTTTGACACTCTTGCTCTAAAGTATCAAAATATAAGCAAAGGAAAGGAAGGAAAACATTTTTGGCACTTGTACTGTATTGACAGGATCAAAAGGCCAGCTGAAGGAGAGGAGGAAAGCTTTTCTGTTGGGGGGGGGGGGACTACTTCTTGAAACAGTGGATAACATCAACAGTAAATGGATGTGCACTGTGGCAGACTTAGTGTGACTTGTGGTTGATCTAGCAGACTGACAGGGTTTGCACCCACACATGCACTCTGCAGTGAGAGGGTCAGGGGCAGGATTACTGTAAGGGCCAGAATGCAAAGGTTATGGCTCAACATGTTTGACGGGCTCAGCAAAGTTCAGTGGCCCATCATTGGTGTTCCTCACGCCCTTGTGTTTCTTTTCCTCATTCTTTCTCTTTGGTAAAGAGTTGCAAATTGCTTTCAGAGTGATTCATATCCAATCGACAGTACAAACTCAAGGTTATCATCACACTTGATCTGTGTGTATGTGTGTTTGAGGGGTTGGAGATCTATTCTAAGAGGATGTTTTCCACTTAGATGGTAACTGCAGTGGCTGTATATAAATACAACAAACTATTGTAACAATCCTGACTAATCCACCACACAATATTTATTTACACGCTGGTAATGAACATTAAATCTCTGACAACACAAACTCAGTAGGAGAAATAGACACAAGAGTACCACCAGAGTACTGGCCCGAATATAAGACAATGGTTTTAGTTTTTGATGAATAATGTTAGCAAACCCCACATAGATAAGGCGGTGTGACTGATATTACTGAATCAGTGTAACCCTGCTCTATTTCTACTACTGTTACACTATGCTTTAGCCTTTACTTCTGTCTTAAATTGACACTGGCCACAGTGGCTGTTGTTCAGCAAAAGATACATAGGCTCTCACGTAGGCTGTTGAGGTTTTCTACTGCCTCATGTTAATTTTACAGCAGAAATACACTGTCATTGTTAGCCCTGAGAGACAGTAACAATTTGAAAACTAATTTAACAGTTCCCTACACTTTAAAACAGAGCTTACTGATGATGGCATGAAAGTTGATTACCATTAATTTTCAGCCAGCACGCTCAACTTCCAACTCATCAAATACGTCAACTTGGTCAGCTTGCTCCAGGAACCCCTCTAGCACCAGTTTTTGATGCTCAGGAACAGTGTGTCAATTTCCCCTTTGTTACATGAATAATGTTCATTAAAAACAAACTTCTGCTTTCACAGGAAACGTAGGTTTTGTCACCAAACTACTTTGGGTTTTGGTGACAAAACTACTTGGTTTGGAAAAAAAATCATGGTTTGGGTTAAAATGACTATGGGTGCTGTCAGACGTAGAGCCTGCTTGCTTTAATCTGAATCAGGGACTAGTTTTGTTACAAAGCTGCATAGTTGCCTAGAGTTGGTTCATGTTCTCACGGCAGCTTTTACAAGCAGACCAGATCAAATGCCTTGCATGAGAAAGCTCCTCTTGATTGGTCAGAATTTCCATGTGGGAAAAATCCAGGAAGTAAACAAAACGAAGAAGAAGAGTACACTTGCAAGATAAATGTGACACTTTCTAATGTCACAATGGAGGGACAACTACGCAGGTTTATTTTAGCGCTGGTCATCGTGTACTATATTGCTGTCATTGTTCATTTTAGGCAAACCATACAGTTTGAAAAAGGGGGCACAACTGTGGAAAACAATGTTTTGATGCATTGGATGTGCTGAATGTGCATATTAAGGCAGTACAGGAGGAGGTGCACATTAATAATCCTCCAGGACTGTAACATGCTCATGTTTAACCCAAACACTGTGTAATGTGACTGCAGTTGGTTCGGATTGAGGTCGGAAGATGTTCTTACCGCAAATGAACCGCACCAGAGTTCATAGAGTTGTAACCGGACCACCTTTTCAAGAAGGTCTTAGTGTGATTGTTTTGGTGCACACCCCAGTGCGATTACCGTGTTCATACTTGCCCAAACAAACCACTCTTAGGGGGCAAATGAACTTGAGTTTTATTGAACTGAACCAAACAGGTTAAATGTAAAAGCATGGTAAGTTTATTACCTAACTCAAATAAGTTGATGAGTGATGTACATCACATCAGTCTCATGTGTGATGTGACAGTAACAGTGTTTAAAAAAATGCAACGTTTCACCTGGAGCACTTACACCATCCCTCCCTTCTGCCCACCCTACTTGGACTTTCTTGCTCTTTATACTACATCATTGCTGCAGATGGGTTTACACTAGTGTTAGCTGAAATCCCAGTAGGCTACGTCTTATCAGATGCTAAAGGGTGCCTTGTGTGTAGGAATAAGACGCCTACGACCACTGACTGGGCTGTCGTATTTGATGCCCTGGGAATGAGAACGGGCTGCGAGCAGCAGGTGTTGCTAAAGTTGTAACAGCAACAGCAGCAGCAGAAATTGTAGAAGTGATGGTAGCAGTATAACTTTACTGACAGTAGCAGTAGTAGCAGTAATAGCGGTAGCCATGATGTTGTCAGTACGGAAGAATTCTCATCCTTGTTTTGATTAAATTTGATAACTGCAGTTCACATTCTTTTTATTGGTTAAACCTGAAATCAGTGATTTAATCAAGTTATTTGTTTTAGAAAATTGATTCACTGGTGTTCCATCATTTTCAATCACTAAAAAAAAGCTTACTTTGCTTTTTTATGTATTTACTGCATTCTTATTTAAATGCACACTACATTTAAAATATGTTTAACACAGTGTATCTGCCTACACTTGTTACATTCAGTGTTTCTCATCTTTATTCATAAGCATATGTTGCAAAATGGGAGTTTGTCTTATGTTCGGGCCAATACAGTACCACTGTTAGAACCACATGGGGAGTATTGCTCAGTGTAATAGAGACTGAGGGCTGGACTTGGGAGCTGGTCTAGGATCAGGGCAGGGTTGTGCTGGGAGGTGCTGTGAGGTGACAGGTTTGGGTTGGAGACTAACCTTTCTTCCGGAGTCCTTGCTGCCACACTCCCCTTTATCGTACCACCATTTGTTTTTCAGTTTGTCTAAGACGGCTTGCTCATTGAGTTTCAACACCGCTAGGTTTACTGGGATTCTTCCAACCATAAGGAAATAACATAAATAACATATTATACCATGTTATTTTATGTTATTGATTCAGAGACACAGAGCAGCAAATACAAACACACTTATATGCTTGAGCTCGCTTCAGAGAACAAAAACACACACACCACGAACACGCACAGACCACACACACACACACACACACACACACACATATATATAATCAATATAGCATTAACATCATTAGAAACATCAGTCAAAGTGATATGCATTAATACTCCATCTAGCTTGGTTGGCTTGCTCCCTAAGGCAGTAGATGTGTATTACTATATCACTTGGGGTAACCGGCACACTGCTTACCCTCATTTATGCAACACTGATGTCTCAATTGTATCTTTCGCCAAAAGAAGTAATTGACTAAAGTTAACAGCTCAAACGGAACAAATTCCAGAGCCTAACTAGATGGATAAACAGGCTTTTAAAAGAGCATTGAACACTGGGGACCCAGCTGGTTTAATTACTACACACTGATCAATTTGAAATCATCAATATTCATTTTGTTTAAGCAGGGGAGATGATACAAAATATCCCCCTCTGTGATTTTCAAATCCAGTCACCGAAAGCCAAATAATCACCCCCCCCTTGGCACTTTTCCTTTGCCCTTCGCCACACCACAGAGAGATTAAGTGATGCCAGAGTGGTAGTGCAGTGTGGGCCTGCTGGTTACCCCCCTCCCCACAACCCCCCACTCCCAGTGGTGGTGGGTTACCCGCAGGGTTTATCAAACTGGCTCTGACCTTGGAGTCCCCGCCCCCGCTGCCGCATTCTCCCTTGTCGTACCACCACTTGTTTTTCAATTTGTCCAAGAGGCCCTGCTCGTTCAGTTTTAACACTGCCAGGTTTACAGGGTTTCTTGAAAATAATATAAAACGATAGCCATTAGGAGACACTCTATGGGACAGATATAAAGAGATTGGTCGCATGGTGGTGGTGATTATGACAACACTGACTTGCAATTAGAAACTCCTGCATGTTACTACTGATATGAAGCAGGAGCACTGGCTTTAGATGCACATGTTAGTTGTGTATCTGCAATGGGCTGAAATGCTGTGCGCCCATACAGCAGTAGAGTCAGGTTTTACCAAGCAGGGGCCTCAGAAGGAGGCAGAGCAGACTCTATAAATGGAGATGCCTTGGATGCGGAAGTCTGTCTACAGATGGTAATTTCCTTTCAGTGGCACCAGCATACAGATTGCTATGGTAACTAACCTATCAATATTCAACCCATAACTGCATCGTGGTGAGTAGAGGCCTGTGTTGATTAATTTATAACTATCAGGACAGACAAATGCAGACAGAGGCTTTCAATGTTTTAACTGTCAGGTTCAATTCCACAACAGGTCTATTTCTTTAAGAGGCTGAGAGGAAACTGTGCGACCAACTATAGACGCAGTCCTAAATCTATATGAACCACCTCATCCAAAGCAACTCCCCGAGGCTTGCTCTCTCTCTCTGGTGAGTGTGGGTGTGTATTTCCTATAGCTGACTGGCTGTGGACAAAGACTCTCTCCATCCACAAATCACAGAAAGGCACAATCTGCAATCACAATTTGCATAAAAGAAATGAAGATTACAGCCTTTGCCAGATTGTCTTTTCCCTCAAATCAGTGTCAATTCTTCTGTGCAGCAGCAATTTAGTTTGGTGATATTCTGCCTTTCTCACCAGCAGACGCAGAAGAGTCTTTATCCCCAGCCCTGAGTGCACCACACAGCTGTAGGGAACACAGTTATCCTCAGAGCTGGTAAAACCTCTGAATTCTTTCTCAGCCCCGTGGGCGCAGACACAAAGAAAGAAGTCAAAGTGTGTGGACATGGAGACCTGCAGGTCATTGGTTAGTTTGGTCAGTTGGTTCGAGGCGAGCAGAATGTCAGGAAGGCTACTGCGCTGTATGTTAGGTGGGATGGGGTAAACAGTCAGGCAGGCATGGGGGTGGTTGGACATCATACATGTAAGAAATGAAACATTTCACAGACTGATCACAGAGTGTAGTTTGAAGACAGGCCGTCTGCGCATCCTGTAAAATGAAGGGTTATGTTATTTATGTATCTTTACTTTCAAAGTGTTGCTTTCAATCAGGCCTGCACCACAATATGGGTATTACAATTTACATATGTATAAACATATAAGCAGCAGGGACGCTCAGATCTGTCGGACTGGTTTATCACATGAAATACTTAATATATAAATATTTTCTTCTCTGCTGTTTATACAGCAGTGAGCTAATGTGGTGCATTAAAGTGCTGTTACTCTCCACTTGTGAGGCACATTAACTGCCTTTTAGCATGAAGATGGCGGTAAACTTTTACTGGGAAATTGAATGAATTTCATTCAAATGTAGTGCAAATTTTAATCGAATTTCTTAGAAAATCTGCGAAAGAAAATGCAAATTTATGCACTTTCCCATCCATTACTGTTATGCGAGTATTTGGTTAATCGACATAAGCAGTAGGTGGTACTAATTCTCCACTGAGATGCTGGACACACTTAGCTCGACAAAACTACCATCCAACTCTGAGAGCTAACAAAATAACACAGTCCATCACCTACTAAGGCTTTTGTTACACGCTAAAAACAATGAAACCCAGGTATGTGACTCCGTCCCAATGTTTTTCACCAACACAGCTGTACGCAAGCTCTACAGAGACGTGAAGTACAGAAGGAAGGGTGGCATTTACGACAGGTTTTATGAAGGTTTTGGTCAGTCTGGTTGCTTTGCATCAAATTTTGCTGTATTGAAAATGATTAAATTCAGATGAACAGACCAAAAACTTTATCTTATGAGGAAACACTGATGTTGACAAAGTTTTGCTTTGGGTAAATAATTTGCAGTTGGGAAAAAAAAGGTAATACATGGCAATATTTTTTTCCCCACAATACTCAGCATATCACAATAATATCGTATTGTGACATAAGTATCATGATATTATCATATTGCGGGTCCTCTGGCGATTGCCACCCCTAGTTGTGTCCATCTTCAGTTCATAATATGGTGACAAGGTTAAGTAATTTAAAAAAGAGAGCACTGGTATCAGATCTGTACTCAGCATTTACCCCGAGTTTAGGTATCACATTTGGCATAGAGAGAGGAAAAGTTTAATCAGTGCATCCCTTATATTCAGTACTCTGTACAAATTAATGCATTAAAAATGTATTGCAGGTATGATTGAACTCAGCTCTTTGATTTCACTGGACATTCACTGATGTCAGATCCCTGGTGAGCTGCACAAAAAGAACTACTTGAACCGTAAAAAATATGTAAATTATTCAAAATTCCCTTCCTTTAACATTTCCAATCATGATTTTTTGTTATCTGTTGATGAAACTCAGGATCTGACATCTGTGAACAGAACAGCCAGAGAATAACATACATCACTCTGCTAACAAGTAACAGAGAGAGAGAGAGAGAGAGATAATGGCGCCATCCTCAGCAGTTCAACGCTGCATCCCATTACTACATGGTAGGTTTGCATCATGACTTGAGAGCACATTCATTTCATCATTTGCCTTGACACTAAAACAGCACTTACTTGCTGTACGAGATGTAATTTGTATTTATTTTAATTGGAGCCTTTGAATAAGACATACCAAACATTTCTAGTCAGCGTGTTCTGACCTTTGGCTGTCAACCAAGGTGGAACCCCGAATGAATCCTCAGCGAGTTTGAATGAAATCTCCCCATATGGCTCCTTTCATTAAAATGAATGAGGCCTATTAGAGATAGATTAAAAGCTTCAGATGCCACCAGCTCCTGCACTCTCTCTGTAGTTGCAAGAGAAATATGAATGAGAAGTTGGTTAAGGGTGTTAATGTAATATGAAAGGACAGCTGCTGCTCTTGGACATCGATGGCAGGAAAGTACATCCAGTATGAATTATCGTTCATTACATCAATTATCACATTGAATGTGTCAAATATAAATTCAACTCTGCTGACTTCACATTCAAGGTGCGAGCCTTGGCGTAAGTGGGAAAGTAGCCGTATGGGATGTGGTCCTCTAAGCTGTAATCCTGCTTTCAAGGGCCCGGTTGGTTTGTGAGAGGTACATTTACATTTTGTATGAGCGTTTCTGTGTGTTTGAGAGGGGATGCTTCAGTTTCAAAGCAGACGTGAAACCAGCCACCACAACTGCTCATGAGGAAGGTTTAGAATTTAATTAGAGGGCAGCAGGAAAACAAGTGTCACTTAAAGAGGACGTGAAATCTCATAGTCCTACTTTACACTTCTGCTAGTCAGCTATGAATAGGCTAGCTGCATACATACATATGCAGGCGTGAACAAAGATGGCCATCAGTGGTGAAAATGGGCATGATGAAGTTGTACATGTCTTTGTGACAGTGTGCAAACTATGGACAAAAGAAACAAAAACATAAAGGAAGTACTGTAAGAATAATGGCATGCCTTCTACGTCTGGTTATAATAGACTCAAACAAGAGCAGAATACTAATGCTGATATGTTGTGTTATTCTGATGACAACAAGATGCATAAATAAATTGAAATGCATGAAGGAAAAAGGATAAAGTAATATATTCAAGTTCTTGTATGTTAATACATGATCAAACGCTGCAAGAACTGAACTTGATGGACAAATCAACAGGTGACAGATGAGGCTCATGCACAAGCTCCAATAAAAGCACTTGGAGGCTTTTATCCAGCCACGCTGCAGTGGCAGGGGTTTACCTGAGAGGGGAGCCCTTGGGCGTGGCGATGCCATAACCTTTAGAGTCCAGGTTTCCTCCCACCTTCATTGTATCACATGGTTTCCTCTGCTCTATGTACTCGTTCATTGTGGACTCCAACAGGTAGGCATATTTGCCCTTGGACTTCCTTACTCTCATCACGCCCTCGTCTGTGGTCTTGACAAACACAGACGGGTCGGCCGCCTTCATGTAGGACCACATCTTCTCAAACACAGCGATCTTCGACCTCTGACAGCCAGAATTGTTAACGAGCAAAATGGGAGGACAGAGAAAGAAGAGAGACACTGTCAGTGAGAATATTTTATCATCTAACTGACAGAGGACCCTTTATGTTCATTTTCAGGTTCATACTTGTATTTGGGTTTCTGCTAGAACATGTTTACATGATTTAATGTTCAAAAAACATTATTTCCTCATTATGTCTGCCTGAATATACCTGTATTTACCCTGTCTAAAATTCTCTGTTCCAGTGGGAAAATTATCTATAAAAAGAGCAGAAATTAACAACACAGACAACCAAGATTACATGTTTTCCTGATGTTAGCATGTAGCTACATGTAGCAGTGTACTTGCAGCCGGGGAATGTCACTTTCTAACGTAAAGTGTCAATAAAAGCTTCTAAACCTAAATCTTCATAACCAGGCATGTTCCAACAGTTTCAATAGATGCATTATCTGGAATCTGGGATAATTTAACAACATTGGCAACCAAGGTAACATGTTTTCCTGACATTATCATGTAGCTACATGTAGCAGTGCACTTGCAGCCAGGGAATTACTCTAATGGAGTATAGCTGCACTTTCTCACGTGAAGTGTTAATAAAAGCTTCCAAACTTAAATCTTCATAACCAGGCATGTTCCAACAGATACATGATCTGAAATTGGGGATAAATTCACAACACTGACAACCAAGATTACATGTTTTCCTGACGATAGCATGTTGCTACATGTAGCAGTGTAGGCTACATTGTGTAAACACTTAAAGTAATTTGCCTGGAGCAGATAACTGTATAAAGATATTCGTCACAAGCTGATGGGAGTTTGTCTTCAAAGTAGAAAAAAATGTATTTTAGGGATTACTTTTACATACATGTACATCTTTATTTAAAACTTTGGCCACATTTTATGTGAACATCTGACATTTTAACATTATATATAAGGCATAAAATAAGGTAAACCACAACATGTCCCCTTTAAATGCTCTATCATGCTGTGTGTTAAAGTTAGAATTCTTGAAATATTCATGAAACCAAATTTGGATACTATTAATGGCTGCCATGTTATATCAATAGCCATTTAATGTATTTATATTCTGTAGTTTGCTCTCTGTGCAGCAGTTTTAATTTTTAGTGGCAGGGTCTGCCATTCCTATGCTGGATTCTACAGGAAATGAGGCATGTATGTAATCCAGCGTTACTGTTTGTAGTTTTATCTCACTGATGTCAGCCTCAGTGTTTACTGTTGACTCTCCTAACACTGTAGCAGAGCTGTATTTAGTTAATGATAATGCAAACTCACCATCTCCTTAAAATCATTCAGCTGGTGAAACTCGGGGTGGATTTTATTGTGAAGAATTTGTATTTGTAACAGAGGTTAGCAGAGATTGAGTCTTTGAATGAATGTTCGAATCTTGGTTTCTCACCCTGAAGAATTCTTTGGTAGAGCCGGCATCCAGTGTTCCATAGGCGATCTCCGTCTGCTTGGCCAAATCCTCAGCACTCTCTATAGGAGACACCATCCTCTCCACTGTCAGGAAGGCAGCCAAGTTGGCAGTATAGGACGAGATGATGATGAGGGTGAAGAACCACCAGACGCCTCCAACAATTCGGCCAGACAGAGAGCTATAAACAGAAGGGCAGGATCTTTGGTTGGTCACCAACAAATATACAGAACACAATCAAGAATCAATTATGTTAATGCAAAGACTTGGAAAACAAATAGCATCAATCTTCTTCTGCCCGGCCAATTTTGCACGCAATCAAGAAGAGCAATCTAAAAACCTTGTGATGTTCACACCATCCAAATGACCTACATTGCATCACACTCCCTCTGCACTCACACACTCTTCGTTCCACCAGGCCTGGAGAGCTTAGACCAATGTGCTCAGGAAAGATAACCAGTTCCACAAAGGCCCACTCAGCTTCCTGTCTGCCAAATTAATCTCACTTTAAGAAAGTTGCCAATATGTTTCATGGAGCCACGCACATTAATTGTTGGGGATTAATAGGCAGAGTAGAACACTTAGCCACTGCTATAATTGCACATTTAAAAAAAAAAAAGGAAAAAAGAAAAAACAACTGGATAATTTGTGAGCAAAATCCCTTGAGTCAAATCCCTGTCTTTCCTCTCTCTCTCTCTTCACCTCAAGAGAAGCCAGCTCGAACAGCAACAGCAGAAATCATGTTGCGTTACATATCGGGTCCCCGACAAGTGCAGAGGCACAGAGAGGCAGAGCTTACGCAATGAAAATGACACAAATCTGAAACAAAAAAAGGCTTTCATGATTCACCTTTGCGCCGTCAAGCCAAATGGAGCGTGAACATGAAGGCGAGATTAAGTATGAAAAAAAAAAGAAAAAAGGGAGAAGCTAAAACATAATCATTTAAGATGCTTTTCAGATGACGGGTGGATGATGAAAGAGCAGTCAGGGAGCGAGAAGAGAGCAAACACAGAATGGATGCCGAGCCTTTGAAAATCAGTTGGGAGAATGCAGAGCTGTCTGCAGGGTGTGTGTGTGTGTGTGTGTGTGTGTGTGTGTGTGTGTGTGTGAATGAGTGTGTGTGTGTTTTTTGACTTGTTCACTGATCACTGTTCAAAAGGGTGTGGGTAAGGTTAAGCTTTTTCTGTGCAGTGAGAAAAGCAACATGCTTTTTTCGATACCTCAATGCATATTTAATATTAAAGCAAACAATTCTCCTGCATCAAAACTCCCATTTTAAGCTCTGTACAGTTATACAAGTATAAAAATTCTTCAAACCATCCCCAGACTTTCTTTTGGTAAAATTCATATATAATATCTATCTTCTAAACAAGAATCGTTCATCTAGAAATGTCAAAAGATAAACTACATATACACATATCATCCAATAGTCTAATTCTATTTACAAGGAGTAATCAAATAACATAAAATACATGGCCAAAGGATAAGCCAACTAGGCAAACATCACCCAGTGGGTAATTTCAGTGTCAAAGGATTGATCAGTAGCATGAAATTTAAGAACACGTTCTTAGGATTACTAGGAAAATCAAAATTTTAGTGACATTAAGAAAAAATTAATGTCTTAAAATTGAGCATTTAAAAGGAAAATAGAGAGAGCTGCATCTAAGTTTTTTCATTGCTAACTGTGTTCTCAATTAATTTAACAATAAAATGCCAGATAGAGATTAAAATGGTAAATTATAATTTCCCCAGGACAAGGTGACATCCTCCGATTGTATGTTTTGCCCGACCGACAGTCCAGAACCCCCAAATCTTCAGTTTACTATCATACATAACAAACAACAGCAGGAGATTCTCACATTTGAGCTGTTACTAGGGCTGAATATCACCACTGATTTCCTGAATTGATTTGATTTTGATTCACAAGGTCCTGATTCGATTCAATTCGATTCGATTCAATATCATTTCAACTGGGGATATTTTGTTATACAGTGACAGACAAAAGAACAAAAAGCGTGTAGTGAAAGATCAATCTCAGATCTTATGAATTGATATTGGGTCATTCAAATGAAGATCGATTTGAATCAGATTAATCGATTATTTTTAACCCCAGCCCTAGCCGCTACAAAAAAGAATGAGTGAATAAATGCCTCATCATGTCAGCTGTGCAGACAATTTATATCTGGATGTGAGTTGACTATAATTAGTTGCATGATTTTGATGTCTGAATTTGAGTTTCCATAAACACCTTAGTTACTAAGAAAAGCACTGGACTTACAGACTTACCAGTCCTCTAATGAAACCACTGCCACTATTTCTACAACCGTTGATGTTTTGTCAATAATTAGCTTTACTACCAACTAGTGGATTTTAAGATGCCATTTATTCAGCCAAGGCCAAGTGCCCTGTCTTGCAGTGCTACAAGATGGAAAAATAATTCTTGTATCCACCCTGTGATTCTGATCTTCTCCAAAATTTTATGGGTTCTTCCTCGGCCAATGCTACACCCCTCCAACTAATTTCACGGAAATCGGGCTGAAAGTTTTTCCGTAATCTTGCTGACAAATGAGCAAGCAATCTGAACAAAAAACATGACTTCCTTAGCAGAGGTAACAAAGAACGCACCTTACGATTTCGGGGACACAGAGAAAGTGTGTTATGTTGGGTTGAAACAGTGAGACAGAAGGAGAGGGGAAAAAGAGAGGAAGAGAGAGAAATGGCAGGGATGAAACGTAAACTGGATAGTGCGACCAGAGGCTGACAAACTCCTTAGCTTTGACTGCTGCTGGCCTCCAGAGATGGCAGTAAACAGCTGTCTAATCCTTCTCCTTCAGTCGTCCTCTTTTTCTTTCCCTCGCTCTTGCTTCTCTACCCTTCCTCTGCTTTCTTTTTCCTTTCCTCTCCATCCACCCTACGTCTCCGCTGTGCTCACTGCCTGTCTCTTCATGTGCCGGGGGGGTTGACAGGAGCTTGTTTTGGGCCAAGACAACAATGGCCTACACCTTGGCACTGACATTGATGCATTCAACTATGCATGCACGCACATACACACACACACACACACACACACACTCTCACACACACTCACACAAAAAAACAAACATGCATACGCTTTCTTCCAGGAGACAATGTGTGAGTGTCTGTGTGTGTGTAGTTTGTCTGTGCAAGAGAACAACCGGGTCACCATTTACTGTGTGACTGGGAGAAAGAGAGATGTTTGTGTGTGAGTGTGTGTGGGTGTGTGTTGGTTCTCCTGCAGCAGTCCTCCTCCCTAGTTGAGCAGAGCGACTGGCAAACACAGACCTGTTTGTCTCTGTTTGTTTCCTTTTGAACTCGCTTCCTTTGAGCCTCCTTTCCGCTCCTCATACATTATTGCACAGCAGCCAACCTTGGTGCCTCTGTTAAACATTAACTAAGCTGTCTTATTACAGTAAGGGAAATCTTTCCAAGTAGCACTGTAATTTCATAGTCTTGTTAAGGCAATGATTAATCAATTATTCACTCTCCCACATTTATTGCATTACGATGAAAAGGAATAGTAATGGGAGAGGCAAAGGCACCAGCTCCACAGCAGCGATGTATACAAAGATGCAGCTGGGTAGGCATATCATTAGAGCTCAAATGATTTTTGATAGTTGATTGTTTAAATCATTCAACAAGCCCCTGCGAAACTAAAATATCTGCCTCTCTTTTGTTCTATCAGAATAACATTTTAAAACATCACTATAGGCTCTGAGGACATCTTATAGAATAAATACAAGACTGATTAATCAAAAAGTAATCCGCTGTTTAATGCCTTATAAAATACAATAGTATTTGATAGAATTGTGTCTAATTTAAATCCAGTACCAAATTCAGTGTCTCTTTTTTAAATTTGAACTTATAGTCTCTGATTGGCCACTTGGGGGCAGCGCAACAAGCAACATAGACATATCATCATATCATAAAGTGATCGCAACACAACTGCTCATTTACACATCCAGTAAATATGAAGCAATGGGACCACCCTGACTGTTTCATTCCATTTCTGGCTCTTTTTTTTGTCTCTGTCAACACCTTAAGGAAATTTCTAGCTCTTTAGCTGCTATATGCTCAAATATGTTCACCAGCTTCTCGCTAACTTTGTCTGCTTGTGCTTTACAGCTGGGCGGGTAAATGTCACCCCGGCAAATACTAGTACGTCACAGAACGTCAAGGCTACACCCCCTTTTCGGGATAGAAAGCAGAAGATCCTATAGACGTCAATTTAATTTGACGTGTGTTTGGATTATAATTTTTGACACGTCTGTACGTATTTACATCTTGTTAAACAAACGTTTGTTATATAGACATGTCAAATATTTGTCATGCGACCTTGCCTGAACCTGAGCTTCATGATCCATTGATCGCTGTCATGTCCCTTTGGTCTCCCCCCATCCAAGTGGATCAATAACCTAACAGGAGCAGGATATTGCTTATCTGTACATGTATACATATTTGAATGAATCACCAGGTAGCGTTGGTTGTGTTTTCTGTAAATAAGCAACCTGTTGGTAGCCAGTTGTTTGATCTAGAGTGAGATTTACCTGGAGATGACAGTCATGCTGCTGTACTGTATGATTGTACTGCAGCCGCCTCCTACTCAAGCTAACGTTAGCTGTCCATCAGTAGTGATTGTCATCAGCATTATCTAGCCATTTACCACACTGACAGTGAAAATCTAAGTATATTATATGCCTCAAATTTTAGCATGAAAGTCTTGGTTACCTGCTACACAACAGCTATTCTGCATTTTCCTGTTTCTCTCCTTATGTAACACCGTGTTTCTTTTCCCAAAAGGGGACACAGCCTTGGTAATAATGCGATGTTGGTCTGATCTATAACTTGAAGTCAAAGCCCTTTTATCTTGCAACAACTTGGAGATCAGGGTAATTGGATTCATTGTTGGTACAACCAACAACACGGCAACTTTTTGGCATGCGTTACCAATTTAAAGCGGTTTGTTAAAGTAGAAATTTGAAGACATGTTTCTACTCCCTGTGTAGCCATCTACGCAGGAAGCTGAATTGTCTTCCCCCAAATGGGGGCATGGTGATGAGAGCCTACTCTAGATGACACACTGCCAGTCTGAGGTTCAGGGGGTTTAGTGGAATTTTAGGTCACTTGTGTAACCCTGGTTCTCTGAGTAGCTTGAGTAACATGTCTCACGATGAGGGGGCGTATCCAGCAGCGAGACACAAAATGAGCGCTGTAAAAGAAAACAGCTACTGCTGCGTCTGGAAACAGGGTTGATGAGACCGGTGAGACTGAACTAAAACAGTAAAGTTTGGACTATAAAACTAAAAAGCTGACAGACACTGAAACACTGCAGAACTGAGGTAAACTGCAGAGTCAGGTGATTGTTATCTGTGGATTTGGCACATATGTCAAATACTTGTACTTTTTTGATCAGGCAAGGATATTAAGTCTGGCAGCTCTAATGTATTTAAGTATTTATTCCAACTCAGACTGCAAATCCAACCCTAGCATGTGAGCATGTCATATATGTACGGTACAGTACAATACCATTATAAGAAGTGCAAGCCTATGTGCTCACAAATAAGAGAGACTAACACTCCTCCGTGTGTGTCTGTTATGATGGACAGCAAAACCAATTGGGCCACCTCTCTACAGCATGTCAGATCCAGATCTTCATCCTCTGCTGTACGATCTCCACCCACAGCTCCCTGAGAATCTGCTGTAGCACTAAACTCTCATTAGAATTCCCCCGGCTGGCCTCCTCTATTCGATATGGTAATTAGCAATGACTAATGACTTTAGCAAGTGTAAAAAATGAGCCAGTAATGGCCACATTACAATGGATTAGGAATTACAGAGGTTTAAATGAGAAAGAAAATGGTCTCTAATTATGGTGTGATTCTAAGACAAATCAGGGATGGAAAAGGAGTTTTCTGCTACACCGCTTTTTTTGCTTCTTAAAAATTAGCAAGACAGCTGTATGTTCCTAATGACTGGGCACAGCCACTCCCACATCTTGTCTTGGATGGACGCGACTTTGTGTTGTGCAAGTCAATAAAAAAGATAGAGCGAGAGTGACAGGCTGGCAAAGTGGAGCCTGCAAGCAAAAAAAAAGAAAAAGGCATGCATAGAAGCAGAAAAACCTACAGATGCAGCAGACACAGAGAGGTGTAAACACACCCCATGTAATAACAGCGTCTTAAGTGTTAGTGAGTATGTGCTGACTAATTGGCCACTGTTGTGGTGAATTGCAGGAAATATCCTTAGCAACCGCAGCTCCCTCGATGTGAAAGAGATGACAGAGATATAAAAAAAAGCGACAACATAACACCAGAGCATTATTTATATCAAGACTGCATCAGAAAGCATCCACTAATGAACACGGCCAGATTACAGCAGATAAAGCGAGTCTGCATTTTTATGTGCTCTCACACAAAGACCTTCCTCTGAGGTTCAGCCAAATACTGTAAATACAAGACTTAGAAAATACCGTTATCCTCCTTTGCTGGGCACATCAGTTATTTCTCCAAAAAGTTTTTGAACAACCAAGTCAGAGGCTACTGGAAAGATATTTCATGCACAGCTCTGTAGTGTACACAGTGTTCGTACTTTCATCTAATATCTAAAGGCTGTGATAATTGAGGTGAATCATCTCAGTTGCGTGATTTGTAGCGCAGGCTACTGCTTCATTACGTTCCAATGGCATTACAGCAAACATGTTTCATAATTTATTCTACACTCTGCACATGATTTGGGGCTAATGTGGATCAACAAAACATCAATTATCGTACTACTATTTAGCCCATACGTCTCATCTGTATTCTGGATTAACAGCCCTTTCAATTTGCTGACTTATATCACAGGGCTTTTGTTAATTAGTGTTTCCCCAACTATGCCTTAGCTGCTTGTAAATGCTATGAGTTGATAAAAGTTTTATTAAGCTCTTGATTCCCTATAGCCTCCTCAGCAAAAAACAGCCTGTTAAAAACATGCATAATAATGTGGGCATGTCTGGATAATTAACCAGAATGAAGTATTTATAAAAGTGATTACCTTTTTATGTAACTCTGCTGCCATATAGGTCACTGTGGTTCCCGAAACCACACGCAAAAGGGCAATTTTGTTCCTCCGCTGTGGCTTCAAAATTGAACTAAGCTCCGAGTAGACACGGCAAATTGGTTTGATGTGCAACACACAATGCTTTTAGTGCACACCAGGCCACTGAAAACAACAGACACTTTTTGAAAATGCACTTATCTGACGCTTACAGTGTGTTTGAAGCTTTCCACCACTTCATTCTGTCTCTCTCTGTCTCAATATTGCTAAATGAGGCTCTGGGGGATGAGAATGTGTTATGGCCAATATTGTTGCAAAGTGGTGGGTTTGCTTCTGATTTCTGTTTGCTTGGTTGCTTTTGTTTTGATAGTCGCACGGTTGCTAGATTGTATATTTTCAGAGCGCTTTCATCTTCAAGGCCAAACTAACATGCAAGCTTTAAGCAGGGGGCAAAAAAATAATGATTTATTAAAACGTCTCTCTCTCCTTCTCCCACTCTCTCCCGCTAAAGGTCAGCATTACCATGCCATTGAGTTGAAAAGAGAATATTATGATAATGTTGTTACCAGCCTGCAGCAACCTCACCAAAAGCTCGTAATTAAACTCATTCAAGTACGCTACAGCAAATTTGACAAAAAGCATTATGATACAAAATGCTATGTAATCGTTTAATGCATGTTTGTTTCATTAAGAAGCAGCAGAGTTAAGTGCTGCTTTACAACATATGGCTCGTTTGAGTGGTGGTGCATGTAAAACACAACAATTTAGCTCCCAGCCATTCCCAGCGCCGCTGCAGAGAATCAATGTGATTGAGATATGGCTGTAATCATTGTATCCGTGCTTGTGCACAGGTTCGCTGAGTGATATCATGGATGCTTTCTTAGCCCCATGTAACCTGAGATAAGTCAGTGCTGGCGAGCTGTGAGAGCGCTCGCTACGCGCCCACACACATACGCACAGCCTCTTAGTCACTCCAGCCAGAAAACAGGAATCCAAACACGGATACATCACAACTGTTCACTGAAAATCAATACCATCAGCGCACATAAAAACTGACTTATGGCGCGTTCAATTTGGATGCGTAATAACACAAAGAGATGACATGCATGTGTGCACTCAACTGCAGTTTCACAGACACTTGATGTGAAGCTGTACTGGCCTGACAGAAAAATCTGTCTCTTTACGGTTGCCATGGCAGCACACTCTGCACTCCAAACAGTACAGCTGAGCTGAGAGAGACTTTAGTCATCTCACTCCTCCTCCCCTCCCTCTCTCTGGCTTTCTCTCTATAAGGGCAACCAACCCTATAGTAGGATAGAATTGCTATTACAGAGTGAAAGCTCTCATTGCACCTTGCAACTTACAGAGCAGCAAACACAGGGCTGACTGATAAGCCTCTAAGCGTCATGGCGCACATCTTTCCAGTCAAACTATTGGCAATGTTTACTTTGGTCCAGGTAGATTTCCCATGCGGCCTCTGGCCTGGTGTATAATTCATGGTTGCAGGAAAGACATTCATACACTGTCACAGCTTGATTACATTAAACTCCTCTCTGCCGCTGGAAACATATGTGCGCTTCTGTGTGATTGTGTTTTAAATGCAGATTTGACTCGAGTATGCGCCTCTGAGGGGATGGTGTCTTTGTCTGTGTACAAAGCGTGATACCCCAGTGAGATCAGTGTGTGTGTGTGTGTGTGTGTCTCTCACTAGTTTCTGCAAGTGAGCGTGCATGCATGTATGATCAAAAGTTGCCTTCATGCAATCTCCAAATAAATAAAACATAAGTGATGCCGTGAACTAAACTGAACCGTCTCTTTATGAATAAATAATTCCCTCCCATCAAGTCTTCCCCAACTGCTTTGACAGCAACTCACAACACCACAATTATGTAACTCTGTGGCTCGTAACACAATCTAATTTCTCGTTGTTAATGATAATGACAACAACAATAACGCAATGTGATACTTGATATGATAAGATCAATAATTCCCTTGATCACAAAGCAAAAAAAACCCACTTAGCTCCTCCCTGAGGGCTTGTTACGCAACTAAACAGCCACTTACATTAGATCATACAACAAACACATATATACACACTGTACTAAACCTCTTGACCCGATGACTACATTAACTTTGTAATGCAGAGACTGACTGCATTAGACGCATGGATGGGAGCATTTCCCAGAGATATATATATATATATAGTACAGTGTGCTATGTAAAATTTGGGAAGGAGGAGGAGAAACACCTGCTGTGCAACAAGGTGAGCATCTTCAAATAAACAAGCACACACACAGCATCAACAGAAGAAATCTGCAGAAATAAAATGGATTAAAATAGTACCAGCAATGAAACAACGCTGGCCCAGAAGAAACCTCCGGGTGGCCCAGCTTACATAAATCTGATATACGTAAGAACAAATATATAAACTACATACAGTGTCTGGAAGTAGCAAACGAGTGAGACATCTCATTTCCTTTTCGTCTCTGTTGAGTTACACATGCACAGTACCTAGAGCTGCCCCCTAACAGTCGACCAAAAGTCGACCAGAGAGGTCATTAGTCGGCAAGATTTCATTGGTCGCTTAGCAGCAGTCAGACAGGAGTCAGGTTAATTTCCAGGGCTGGTACCTGCGGTTATTCCACAGGCTAGTTAATAACATGTCGGGCAGGAAATCCAAAGTGTGGGATCATTTTGAGAAGGTGAAGGACGAACCCAAGGTGATATGTAAACTCATCTTCATTGGTCGACTACAAACATGACGTATCATCTGAAACATGTAAGTAGCTACATGCCCATTAGCCACTTAGCACAATCATTACTACTTTGCCGACAGCGTCATTAACAGGCGGCTCGCTCAGTGTGTGACGTGCACTTGTAGATAAAATATCGGCGTTTTGTATTTCTCTGTAATGCAGCACAGTGTTAACAATGTTACTGATACTATTCTTTCTCACACTTCGAACTCAAACTGTTGTGTTGCCCCGCCCAAAATATGTAATTTAACAATGAAATTAATGTTGAAAACATGCGGGCAACTAGTTAACTAATGGCCTTAAATAACAACAAATGATCGACTAGGAAAATTCTAGCCATGACAGTACCATTGGGCAGGATGTACCGATTGGATTGGCGACACTGGCAATCATATCTTTTACAAAACGTCTCTTCATGTGACGCAATTCCGACCGTGCTTATTAGCTCCTCAAAACATATGGGCCTCATCCTATGTCTTTTTCTAATCACTTTTCCTTGACCTCAATGAAAAAACAGCATGTGGTGAGGTATGTGCTTGTGTGGGAGGGAGATGGTTACTGTTACTGCCACATGTTATGGTTCTGTGCCTTAACTGCATTGATAACTCTTTGGCATTCTGTTTCTGCACCTTGTGATGTGCCTGGTTCGAATATGTGTATATAATTTCTTAATTCTTAAGTCAAACAATAAACATTGCTGTTTTTTAAAACTGCATTCATTTGCATTTGTTTAAAATTCGTCATTACCAAAGGCGAACAATAAAAAGGGTTTCAATAGGCTGCTGAAAATGTCTAGCCCATCAACATTTTCTGGTTTTGAAATCCAGCTCAATTCAATTTGTAATTGAATAGCCCTGATTTTTTTTTATTATCTACATATGCTTAAGTGTAATACGTCTATTTTTTTGTAGATCTGACACTATTCAGACAGCCAGTGTGTTCCACTTTGAGTGCATGATGAATATCAAGTTAAAGAGAATTGAAAACTTGGCTGTGATAGATACTCTCCCACAGTGAACATTTGGGTGTCTTTGTCAAAGTTCCATTGTCATCCAGCACTAATGCAGGTTCAAGCAGAGACCATTGTGAAAGCTCCCCGTGATGTTGTGTTCAAGGACACGCTGACATCTTAAATATCAAAGTTTTTCAAGAAGCTGCATGTGACATTCAGAGCACATCTATGATTCAGAGTCTGAGCTGGGATTGCCTGCACATGGCTTTTAACAAGGAAGTGGGTGAGCTGGCGGCAAGCAGCTGACGGTGCCCACAGTGTGAGCAGTGCTAACAACGGCAACAGTGCTTATCAGTGGTAACTGCTGTGTGAATGTAGAGCGGTGGCAATTAGCTAGCCAGTCGGACACACTCAGTAGGACTCACATGCACTAACATCCATGTGTGGCCGTATCGTCTACCACAGCAACGAACAGCTCAGATTACAGCACACACTGAGGGAGCGTGACTTCATTCTGTGCTCAGGGCGCCATGACTCCACCATATCTTCACATAGCAAATAACTGTTTGCCACTATATTAATACTCTGAATGTTGCACAGAGCTCCTTTAAAACAGCAACTGTTCAGAATGGAATTACTACAAGCCATTATTGACAAAAAATAAACAACAAGCATCACTGTATGACAAAAACCTCACCCCGTTTACTATAATACACCAAGTACTCGATCCATTATTGAATGATTCTGACTGCCCGACTGAGAAATTGCTGTTGTGGCAGGCGGGATGTGAGTGACAGAGCTGATTTATTTCAGTCTAGAATCATGTAACGAGAGCAACACAGGCACAGTGGAGAGGAGACAACTCCACAGGGCCATCAGACACAGACACACCTGGGCACACACACACACACACACACACACACACGCAGACTTCAGACACAGACATAAACATCTCAAAACACATTCACTGGAGGAACATCATGAACCCACGCCCTTTTACTCAAGTTCTGCTCCTGCCAAGAGCTCCCACCCGGCAAGCTTCACACAGAAAGTGGGAGCCAAGTTTAAACCCACAAGGTCGAGTACGATACAGATCGTGCTGAATGTATATGCTGCTTCTTTTGCAGTTCGTTTATACTGTCTTACCCTCAGCTAACACACAGGAGATATGTGCCATGATTCATTGGTGCTGTATGGAAGTAAATTCCTCACTTGCAATGTTTAATACACCTGGGTTAACAGGACCTTTTGTACGGCTGCTGCTTCAAAGTAAAAGCGTTCCAACAGCATGGTGCTTTTATCAGCAATGGTTACCTCAGAGTTTGGAAGGAGAAAAAACAAATGTGTGAGAATTAATCAGGACTAAAACACCTTGTTCTTTAGATATTGCAGAAGCTCATGAAATCAAAGCCCAAACTCCAATAATTTTAGGGTATCTGAACATGCTTAGAGGTATACTTTCCTCATACAAAAGTAATCCCTCTCAATCATCACTTATAACCCACTAGAATCATGTGGCGGTGTATTCTTAATTTCCTGTGGTAGGGACATTTATGGGCCCCAGCCAATAACAGCGTGCAGTTGGCTTCCAGACTTTATACAAAGGTAGGGATCAAGTGCCAGACCGTAAGAAGTATGCATCCAAGAGGAAGCTACAAAAATTGCAGACACAGTGTTGAAAAAATGCTAATATAGCGAGGTGAAACGTCATGGGGCAAAACTCGTTCCAAAATGAGAGTGTATCATGGGTTGGCTTTCACTTACACTGGCGAACAATGATGAAGAGGATGAACAGCAACGCTGAGTTGGCCTGTTTGCTGTTGGATAGGTAAGTGCTGGTGGTTAGTTCAGTTAGCTTGCTACAGGATCGGCTTTTCCATAACAACAATTGTTACATTCCTACAATAGTACAGCAGCTTGAAGTGTACGTACAAGCAGCATAGGGAGGAGGGGCCAAGTTTGAATGCTGTGTGAGCCCGGTCTCACTCCAAAGTCGTCGAAATTCGTTGCTTGGGCAGTGACTTACGGCGTCAGAAACCAACAAAAAAAAAGGTGTTCTTTAACGCCGGCATGATATGCGGACGATCTGCGTTATAGTCAGGGGGAAACATGGTGGGACAAGGACGAAAATTAAGGCAGTGAAAGTCTGACTGGGGCAGGTGGGAGCGGTGGTGGATGGGTCCAACAAACACCGACTTTCACCCAAGAGAGCATTGTTCGCGCCCTGTAAGATTCTAAAGCCAAAAAAAAATGTCCATTTGCGGTGTTGTACCGATATAGTACATTTATTTTGAAAGAGACTCTATGTAAACGTTAAATTTCCTGTGAAAACGGAAGTGTATTTTGAAAGAAGACAATGCAAGTAACAGGCAGAACTTGACAGGGTGTCCCAGAACGTCTACAACCAACACACCCAGGGTACCTTGCGCGTCCAATGTGGATGTGGAAAGTCCATGACCAAACATCAATATGTGACGAGGTCGGAGTGAGAATGTGTTGGCTGTGTAAAAACAGTGACTGAAAATTCTTGCATAGCAGAGGTGGTTTAGACACTTTAGAGTCATTTCCTGTATCTGTGTCATGTGGATTTTGCCACTTCCCTGCCCCTTTAGGAGACTAGCGTCACATCCTGAGTCTATTCAATCCAATGGGAGAAGTGAACATGAGCACAGAATATGACAGATTATTTTAGCCCAAAGTCTCTGAGGAAACTTTTGGATACATTTTTCAGAAGCCGCTTATCTTCCGAACATTCTGACACTAAAAGGGTATTTCTCCTAAAAATCAGGAGAAAATTAACTTTGTTCAAGACCTGTCTCTGTCTCAGACGCACACTCTCACGAGCTCTGGCTACAGCTGATATCACGTTGTAATGGGCTGGTATCAGATACTGGGCTAGCAGATAAAAACGAGCAGCAAACTACGGAGACAAGTTCTACATTTGTCCTGTATCCAGTGTCTTGTATTGTGTTGAATCTGCTTTCATTCATTCACATGAATGAGGTGCAGGTCGGGGGTAGAGGTGACTGCGCCCACCTAGGTGACATGAAGTGTATAGCATTTCATACAATTGGTGCAGCTTATAATGCGTCACCTTTTGTTATAGAGCATCTTTGCTGCACACTATACCTTTTGTCCCCATGGAATTACCATTTCTGATTCTGATCTCAGAGGTTACATGAAATGACTACTGTACATAAGCTATACAATAGCACATACTGTTATTACTGCGAAAAAGATAATATCACACTTTTAAATCTCCCAGTGTGGGAGATGTGCCAGATGAAACAAGGTGCCGCAGTTGAGCAATGAGATGGGAGGGTATGTGCCACACATGACAGATTCTTTAGCAAAGACCACCACTGGAGGAGGGATCTATAAATGGTGGACAGCAGAGAAGATGAGAGGAGAGGAAGTAAATGGATGGACGGATGGATGGATGGACGGAATGGTGTGGTATCACTCTCACAGTCCACCTGTCGTCAGAGATAAACACAGGGAGGGCCCAACAGCACGGATTGGGGCTTATGGGAGGGCCTGACTGACAGTGCTGACATTTAGAAAGAGCACGGTAAACAAGGACTCACAGAGAATAAATAGCAGGGGGAGCAGGGGAGGCTTATACGCATACACACTTACTGTACACATTAATGCATGGACATCAGTGTATGAATACACTCCTACAAGCATGTATGACAGCCACTGAATAAGCACATGCCATAACTTTAGACTGGACAAATATAAGCGATACTGTTGGATAGCAGACATAGAAAATGGCAATAAGTGCTTGCTTTTAATAGAATCAGTCTATACAGTACACACACATACACACACACGCACACACACGCACACACAGATACAGGCAGACGGAGAAATTAATCCAGGACAGAGTGGATCGTCAGTGTTGTTCCTTGGCCTTTTGTCTCTGATTAAATGGAGAAGCATAAAGAGTGAGGTGCTTTGAGCTGCCTACCTCGGAGCTGAATGCACCTCTAGAACATTTTGTTCTCACCTATTAGTGACAAAGACACAGTGACGAGAGGTTTACAACCACCTGCTCAGAAATGTCAGCTAATTCAGAGACAGAATGTCTTTTACACGGTTTTCTTTTGCTTTAAGATTTTATAACGAGAATAATAAGCTACCAGAGGTTCAAAGTATTGAGCTAAAATGTGTTCAATATTATATAAAAAAAATAATTAGATATAAAATAAGTAAACACATGACTGAACCAACCACTTGTTTGTGAAGTAATGTCAGAAATGATTAAAACTTAAAAGTCTTTAGTTCAGTTTATTCCATTCAGAATTTTTTATTTCATAATGCCTTTTTTCAAAAGATTTTTTAACTGTGGCAATTTCCCCAGTGACATTTGTATTTCATGTCACATTTTATTTCAAAGTTTCAAGCTAACAACAACTGGCACCAAACTCAGCTAGTTAGCCCCTGTTGGCTGGAACAACAGCAATGTCAAATTCATTCTACCAACTTATTAGCTGCTGTAGTAAATAAGCACAGCACACAGACACAGAAACTGACCTAACATACTGTTTAGTTTGACAAAAATTGCAGATGCTACCTAGCTAGCCGGCTAACTGTCTATTCTGTCTTGTAAATTTGGACAATTAGCATTAGGGTTCCACATAAGTACCATTTACCCAAATACTGAATTTATACTTAATTTTAAGGTACCTTGATATTCCAGGGGGAAATACTGTACATTCTAGGGCTGGGGTGACGAGTCGACGTTGTCTACGGTGTCATCGACTACGTAAATACGTTGATGCGAATTATGCGTGCGTCGGGGCCGAACTCTGCCATGCGCGTTACAGAGAGCAGAGGAGAATTGTAAACGTGCGACCATGTATAGACAGAAATGGCATAAGATAAATAACATAAGGCTATTTACTTTGTTTAATAAAAGTAAATGTTCTATAGGAAAGGTAACCTTAAATTACTTCTGTTGTGATCTGGTGCTATATAGAAAATAAAATTAGCTTGACCTTCAAGGGGGGGTGGGGCTAATATAATGGTGGGCAAAACACTGATGTTAATGTTAATAATAAATGTTTTGATGTCCATATTGTTTAAATTGCCTCATTAATCAAATGATGGAAAAATAAACGATAACCGAAAAAATAATCATTAAACTAATCGAAAAATTAATCGTTAGATTAGTTGATTAAGCAAAAAAAATAATTGCTAGATTAATCGTTAGAAAAACAATTGTTTGGGACAGCCCTAGTACATTTTACTCAACATTTATTTGAAAGCTGTTACTTTTCAGATTGAGATTTTACATACAAAAGATACGATCGAAGTACTCGACCAGGTGACGATAAAGTACAGCCTACATGATTTGTCATAATTATTTGTGTTCAAATAATATAATAATATATTAGTTTCTGCAATAGTATAATTGTTGTGTGATATTTAAAGGTATACAATGCAGAATTCCCCCCACCCAACTACTGATGCCATAAAATAAATCAGTACAATACGAATTCAGTAATCAGAAGACATAGAAAAGGGTAATTACCAAAAATTTCAGTTTCACATTAAACTAGGCTTTACAAAAACACACCCACCACACCTGCTACTATGATGATATAAGTCTAATCACATACCTGGAAATGGATTAAAATAAAGTGTATAAACACAGGTTGTGCATGAGTTACCAACAAAAAACATCTAAAGAACGAAGTACAGGCTCACATTCGAAAAAGAACAAGTGTTCTCACAAAAGTCTCTCTGGATAAAAAAACTCATTCTCTCAAATCCCAATAGCCCGAAGGCAACGGTACACCGTGTTCATATGAAATCCCAACAACAGAACATGTGAGGTTACGAATACTACTGCTTTCATCTGACAAAACACGTGTCCCTTTTAAATCTAGCAGGCGCTCCTTCTAACGCTTTAGGAGATACATCAACATGCACCTCCGTGTGTGAATACGGGCTGTGCTAACTAGAGCAACTAGGTCACCCAAATATTCAAGGGGAAGATGTTTCCTTCAGGGCAGTATTCAGTGGGGTGAAACATTCACTGTGTTGGTTTTCAAGACACCAAGCAGACTCCACCATCCGAATCGTTACACTGTGGGCTGCTCACACGCTAACCGACTTGTGGTGTTTTTGTTTCTTTTTTTTTTCATAATGCTGCCATACTGACTCCCAAACAGTTTCTGTGTCACCAAAGACACAAAAAGGGACAATGAGAGTCACCTTGAAAGGACACTGTAAGAAACGGAAGACATTTGAGTCAAATCCTTGGAGGGTAGGAGCCCTTAAAGCCTCACGGGTTACACTGAGGAAATCTTCTGTTCTATTTAAATAAGAACATACAAAAGTACCAAAATGTTCCCGTTACGTGCTGCCATTTCACATCTTTTTTATCTATGTCAGAAGGGAAATGTGACTTTAGGCCAACAGTCAGGAGATGAAATGCAACATGTCTTACGTCTGGTTAATTTGCAGTCAAAGGTGGCATCAGCAGAACAGCCGCAAGTAAAGAAACAATCTGCTTTTTCCTCTTAAACAGTCAGTGAAACGTCTTGCATCAGCAGAGACTGCTCCCCCTCCCCAGGCAAAACAAATGCAAATCTGTGCAAATATGCATGAACCCATGTCGGGTCAAGCACGCATACAGAGACATACACATAAATGTACACACACACACTCACACAGAAGTGTGTGTGTGCATACAAAGAAAGACCACAGGGAACGGACAATTTGCGGATGCATGGTGACATTCTCTCTCTCTCTGCGAGGCGTACGAGGAAATCAATAGTTATTGAAGATGCATTTTCTGGCTGTAAGAGAAGAGCGCTTGGACAATAGGCTTCATCCTGCAAGAAGCACAGCGGAGTCTCCAGGCAGAAAATGGTAAATGTCAGGTGAAGGCCCGTGGGAGAGGGGATCCAGTACCTACATCATGTACTGCTGAGCATCTACAGCATGCAGGCCTGTAGGTGCTGAGATTTCCTCCCTTTTGATATTTGTGTAAGGTAAGCGCAGAGTGAAAATACATTTTAAAAATGTCACAAGATGGTAGCCAAGATAAAAAAAAAAATGGACTGCTACAAATTGCTGAAATTTCTTTAACCTTCAGCTGCTCAATCAGAGAAGGTTGACTGAGCACTGCTGCCTGCAGTCAGACCGGGGAGCCTTGCAAACACAACACGTCTCCTGTTGTCGGTCACTGATCAGCTTAGATGATGCAGAGGTCAGATCACCCAAAATACAAGAGAACATGCTTTCTAACCTTCCTCTGGTGGTATCCAGCCGTGCAGATAGATTTGGTTTTATTTTCTCAGGCTTATCCATTATCCCAGATACAATACAGGTGAATAAAATGTGTGTATGGTGCTCACAGCATTGAAAAGTTATAAAAGAGAGTTCAACAGTCACGTTACACAATGTCCTGAACACTCTGGACTTGTGTCAGATGTGACTGTGAACAGCTTTCACTGAAACTGCTTTTCCACTGTTGGATATTGTTACAATATCCAATGTTCTGGCTGATGGTCAAGCTTCAGACTATTCTGAATCATCCGTTGCCAACGTTTTTTCTACTTAAAGCCCAGTTCAGGCCAAAGATTCCCAACGAGACAAAATCATTTTAAACCATTGCAGAGAAAAGTTTCAAGAGTGAACTGGCCGGTCTCAGCTCCACTCAAGCAGCCTGATGGCGTCACCTGCAACTCAGTGGCTCAAATCACTGCCATCTGGTTTCAGAGCGCAAAGCTTGTCACCTGTTTCAACATCCAATCAGCTTGTAGTGAGGTCCACTGGTCAAGTCAAAATGACGGAATGTTTGCTTGCTACAGTAGGTGCTCCATCCCCACTGAGCCCTCTCTTTCCATCTTCACCTGTGCCGGTGTGGGATGGTGGGTCACTGCTGCTGCTCGCTGTATGTGCTTATGCCGCCCCCACCACACACACACATTCTCATTGACTGATTAATTGGAGCTGCTTACTTATATTATTGTGGTGTATTTATTATGAATACAGTCGATCCAATGCTTGTTTTATTCATGTTTTTGCTGTTTCATCACTACTACAAATGCAGCTGCTGCCAGTATCTCACTATCACTATCCTCATTTATATTTTAAGATGCTACAAATCATATTCAACCACAAAATGAGCCTGAAAAGCTGGAAATCAGAATCCAAGTACAGAGAGTTGTTGCACAGAGATGATACACCATCTCCTCTATTTGCATTGGTGTGAACTGGCAGGTTTTTAGAATGTTGCTGAATGGCACATTGCAATTAGCTGCAAGTTTCAACTTGTCTCATCGCAAATCTTTGGTCTAAACTGGGCTTAAAAGACATGCAACACATGACCAGTTTCTTTATATGGTCACCTACTTCAGGCACACTACTGCAAGTGTTTACGTTACGTACACTGCTACATATACTGTAGGTATACAGGCTGTTCCTATACCTACGAAAAGTAAAAATTCGTATATATCCCACGTAATCACGAGCCAGTAATTTGTGTATAACCCATGTATTTCAGAAGGCTGCGATCACGTGACCAACGTGCTGACAGGAGTAAGCAAGGAAGTAGTCCACGTAAAGAGGCAGGGTTGAGATGGTGGATGGGTCACAAAACACGACTTTCCCCCAGGAAACTGATGTTGGATACCGTGTGAAATGAACCAGGTGAACTTTGAGTCATTAAAGTGTTGTCACCATGTTTCTTTTCCTTTCCTTGCCCAAACCTAACCTACATAAATTTATGTTAAGTACGTAACATCATTTATGGGGCGCTAACTCAGTTAGATATCATACATATCGTTGTGAGGGCATTTTCAACCATTGTATGGAGATACGTTGAGCTGCGTGCGTATTTCAGAGTATATTCCTTCTGGAACATCTCCAGTTGTAAAGATTTTGGCTTAGAAGCTTTTGTGGGTGATTTTTCATAGTAGAAAGTGTTGCTACTTCCCATTACAGTCCCTCGGCTGCAATGACAGCACAGAGACACCAAGGTACAGAAGAACTGGAGACACTGACCAAACAGCGCAGACCGAGCTTTGTTTGGAAGGGGGGTTTATAGAGACAGGCACTTGAACGGAGCGTTTCAGACATAGAGTGAATACAAGTGTTCCAGCACAGACAGTGAAGGAACATAAAGTGTTCTTTGAACATTAAAGCATGTAAACACGTTCTAGTAGAAACCCAGAATGCAAGTATGAACCTGAAAATGAGCATAAAAGGTCCATCACAAACTAAAAAATTCATTCATCTCCACTGTATTGGAGTGGAGGCAGGAATCTTAGATATTTGATCATCTGAGCCCACTAACAGCTATTCTTCGAAGCAACAGTATCAGCCGCTCCATCCTCACAGTATAGTTAGTAGATGTATTATGCATACTTTCACCACCACACTGCACGTATACATAATGTATGTGGCTTAATGTTTAAAGAGACAAGACGCTCTGTGTCTATCCATGACCCAGCATGTCTCTGCTGGTTTAGAACTAACAGTGATAACACTGACATTATCCTCTCATCTCCTCCTGCTACTCCCTCTGGAAAGCTCAGAAAGTCGACCTCAGTGTCTCTAATTTCAAACACTTAATGAGATTTTTAATTGGTGACCTTTTGAGAATGGTTTCATACCACAGCTCATGAGAGCACTCGAGGGGAAGCTGACACATACCACTCAATACTCACGCCAGGATCCTTCAGAACAATCTCCAAAGGCTCTGATATTTACCTTCACCCACAGACTGACTGATCGATACACAGACCGGCGCACTGATAGATAGTTTTGAAAATTGGAAAACACTGGAGAGAGCTACCAACAACAAGTTTTTATAGTACTAGAAGTTCATGGCATGTTTATATCACCACAGGAAGTATCTGGAAACAGGAGGATGAAAATACAACACTCTGCAACATGACCACATCATAAACTCCCTCTGCTGCTCTTCATCAAACTTTTATCGTCGCTCTGTATGACAAGTGACTAGCAAAGAACAAAATCTCAATAAACAAAGCCCAACTGAGTTGAACAAAAAAGCAACACACAATGTTGAAGCGTCGGTGTGGCAGACAGAAATATATTGTACGTAGGTGGCACTTAATGTCTCTTTGTGTACCAACAAACAAAAGCAGAGACTCAAAGCACTGTGGATGCAATACATCAAAATATGCTGCCTGAGTTTCTTACCGAGGTGAGATATCGCAGCCCTGTTGCATGAAGGCCCCAAGTGAGAACCAAAGGGAGTTGAAGATGCCGAACTCATTGGTCTGCTCGGGACTCTGCTGGTTGGTGTTCTGTTGTGTTGGTGTCTGGCCCTGCTGCACCCCGTTGGATGCTGATGCTGCGTCGGGAGTCTGCGGCTCAGCGCCCTCCTCGTAGTCCTCAGCGTGCCACTCATACGGGCTGAATCGACTGACAAGGAACAGAACGACGCTGACGCCGATGTAGGCAAACACAATGCACATCCAGATCTCATAAGCCAGCGGGTCCAGGAACGAAAACACGCCAGGTTTGGATTTGGTGGGTTTCTTGATCATAATGGAGATACCCAGGGACATGAAGGGCTTGGAGAAGTCGATCACTTCTTCACGGACCAGGGTGATGGTCAGAGGAGCCACAGCCACATCTGCTTTCTAGGGAGGGACAGAGGCAAGCAGCCATGTAAAATGACGTACACATCGTTTTTTTATGTTCTAAAATATGCGTGTCTTAATGGGGAAAGCACAAGACTGTCTTCACCAAATCACTTAAAGCAAAGAATCTAAGTAGCAGAGTTGATTTCAGGATTTTTCAAATTAGGTGGCAGGAGGGGGACCAAGAACTAGTCGGGGGGAGCCCCTGGGAAATCAGAAAATTCTATCTGAAATAAATATAGCATTGAAAAATGGCTTTAAAAAACATTAGGCACGATTTCAGGCTCTTGTGCAGCGCCTTGTGCCTCAAGACAGGAGGTACTTCATGAAAAGAGGCACGGCACAAGGGCCTGAAAATCATTTTGTATTGAAGGACTGTTTTGCATGGGTAGGACAACAGAGGTTTGTTCTATTAAATACAAAAACATCACATAAATTATTCATTTAACTTGTTATATTTTTACAAATGCTGCAGCATGCAGATTAACAGTGCTCTGATCCAATGACATTGGACACTGTCAGACTGACAATATTTATAGTAAGGGGTTAGTAAATCTAGGAAGTTTTCTGTCTTTAATTACTATTAAAATAAAAGTCTTAGTCTCTTTAATTTAATGGTTTTGACAATGTTCACATCAGCATGTTAAGGCTAGACAGCATTCACATTAGTCTTTTAGTAGTTTATGTCTGTTATCCAGTTTTAAATGGGGAATAATCCCGTCCACTCACCCCATACACCAGTTCTCCCACCATGCCATTCCACATCTTGGTTTCCGGATCCCTGGCTCCATATTTGCCATCTGAAACAATCTTCAGTTTGTACTGGTAGCCCACATGTTTGGCTATCTCTGCAGCCAGCTCCACAATGTAGCCCTCGTACTTGTCATTTCCCACAAGCTGCTCGTGGTTCTTCTTCAGCATCACATATGGAGACTCCTGTCGGACGTAGGGCAATTTTAATGCAATTACACCCCAGTGTCAAAAATAACATACAGGAAATTACAGAACAGTTTCTGAAATAATCACGAATTTGCTGATGTGAAAACAAAATGTGCAGATATGCATCATTTCTTGTCACAAGCTGTTGTGACTGTAAGTAACATTACTTTACGGCTGGGCAGTTTGTTAAGCTTATCTAGTCAGAGACAGCATTATGGGTGATAATAAAGCTTTAGCATGTAGTTAAGTTTTATATTACTATTCAAAAATTTGGGAAGGGACTATGGGTGCATTTTATGCTTCAGTACCATTCATCACTTATCTTTTTTTACCTCTTGTTCCATAGCTGAGGCTTTAGAAAAAAAAAATCTTAATGGGCCAAAAATATAATTGTTACTCTGAAAGGTTTGAAAGAAAAGATAATTACATGAAATTACAAGATATTATTTTGGCTTTGTTCCTTGGAGGTATGGTGTGTAATTCAAACACAAAAGGTGCATAAGTATCATCATTACGACAGCGTTTGCCACATTGAAAGGTGCGCTGATAACTCGGAGCAGGTTGTGAGGAAGCGGAGGAATTGGACAGGGTTATTAAAGCTGAGAACACACTATATCTGAGAAGAAGGAGTCCCTATGTGTGTGCATGTGTGTCTACGTTTGAGCCATGTATATCGCTGACCTCTGCTCCAGGGCCAGGCTGTTATTCTTGTTATATTGCACCCGCATTTGTACATCTCACACTGATTGGGTGTCCTGAGAAATTACAGCTGACATGACACCTGGGGCCCCGCTTTACCTTAAGAAAAATGTATTTCATATAGACTTCCAGTCAACTCCGTCTGCACTGTCCACCAGCACTTGGAGGACCTCAATTCCCACAAGTTGTTATGTGTGCCTGCTTTTAGCTAAGGCTGTGCTGAGCGGAGCAAATCCTGCCATCATATTTCATCAGGGTCCAGTGTGTGTGTGTGTGTGTGTGTCTTGGGGGGGGGGGGTGTTCCTGTGTGTGTTACAGTTATGTGGGTTCTCCTGCTCTCTATGGTTGAGGTGAAGGTAATCATTGTTACACATGGAAACCCGAGGCCCACTGGTAGGGAAACGGCACCCCAGGGAGACAGTGGTGAGAAAGGTCTGGCGTGCTGCGCTTTGACAGGGTATACACTTGCACTCGCAGTCGCAGACAGATACACACACATGAGTATGCACGTGTGCCCTCACACACACAGACACACGCGTGCACACTGAGGCATGTCATGGCATACAGAGGGTCCTGCAGGACTCAGTCTCATTGCCCTCGAACAGTTCCGCTGAGATCCGCTGTCAGTCAAGCATGTTGAATGTAATACAGAGACACGCAAGAACACATTTCAAACAAACATTATGCGCACACATACAGACGTATACAAAATGCATGGGAATGAGTGTGTTTGATTAGTTTGACCATATTGCACAAATCAGCCTCTTTTATTCCTTTGAGAGCAATTTAAACAGACCAAATTATATAATTTGCCATTTAATGCTGCCATTTCTTGCTGAAAGCCTAATAAAGTAACTATTTATATTTTCATGGCTACACACAAGGTGTATACCAATAATAACCAACATCTAGCATGCTTACAATAAATCTTAAAATTCCAGCCGTGGCCTGGTTTAAGTGTAAAGCCTCGATCGTGAAGACACCAAGCGCCAATTTCCCATTAAACATGCTCTGCTTCACTCCTCCGAATCTCCCGTTAACCCCGGCCTGGTCTGAAAGCAGCGGCTGGGACGGTAGGGATTGTGGGAAAGCACAAAGTGAAACCTTCACATTGGCAAAACAACACACTCCCCCAGGCAACGAATCAGCGACCACAAAAGTTATACGGTGTAAAACTCCACTGCTACCCCGCAGCCCAATAACTGTTCACACCTTATCTCTTCTCTTAGGTTCCAAGACAGAAAACCAATTTATCTTCCAAGAAAAGGGGACACTGATAGGAGATTATGTCAGAGAGACTTATTTTAGGTCCGTTCTCTTGGGAGACTGCAACCGTCGGGTTTAAATGAGGATTTTCACGTTTTTTTAATTAGATGCCAGTCGACTACATGTTAGGATTCATGTACTGTAGCATGCCCAGTGCTCTGCATCAGCTCCTTTTTTGTCTCATGTATCACCAGAGTCCTGTCAGAAAAACTGAAATACCCCTTCATCAGCATCACCTGTCATTTTTTAAAAATGTGCTCAATTGACTAAATTTCAAACTGAATGTTATTTATTATTTATATTTATCAATTACTTTCAGCTATCTATTTCACTTGAAGAAAACCCTGCACACTGCTGTTGCTCAGCTTCGCAATTCATTAGTAACACTAACGTTTCAGTCCTGCTGGACCTTCGTCAAGAGTGTTCAGCACCATTATTTCCAACACTGAGCTTAAATAGTAACTGCTCCACCCACTTCATAGGTGTGAACAGGTGTGGGGGAGTTAATCAGATGTGGGTGTGTGTTTCTGAATAACTGACAACAGCCTGTGCACCATATGTCACATATCCCACAAACAAAAGAACAAGGGAGCAAGAAAAACAAGGGAAAAACCTCGAAAACTCAAGCTCCTTACACAACAAAAGCTATTTACGAGATTTGTCGGTGAAGATTCTCAGTCATCCAGGTCATGCTAATCAAAAGTGCTATATCGTAGGCAACTGGACTTGACTTGAGTTTCTTGAAGACGTTTCACCTCTCATCCAAGACAACTGAAGAAGCCTCATGGATGAGAGGTGAAACATCTTCAAGAAACAAAAGCAAGTCCAGTTGCCTACGATCTAGCACTTATATTTACATTTACACACAATTATTTACAAATAAATGTTGATATTCTGAGAGAGCACATCAGCCTTGCAGCTTTCATAAGTCACTCAAAATGTTCAACATTGTATACTCTCATACCCTGTATCATAAATTGGTCTTTGGAGATCCCCAAATCCATTATAGCATGACCTGCCATGGTATCTCATCATTTAATCCCTTGGGAGATAGACTTTGCAGATTAAATATCCAGTATACTTCTCTTCTGCTAAGTATTTCCTCCATCTCTCTCTGGCAGAGTAACTTTTTCAGTGCCCTGGAACCTAAATGATGAGATAACATGTTTGAAGTCACTGAAATGTACTACTACTGTGTAATCTCTATAATTTCTCTTTATGGAGCTCTTGTGTTCACTTACTCTCTGCTTCAGTCCACGTGATGTTTCACCAACATAGCATAACCCACAAGGAGGTTTAATCATATAAATTACATGCATGGTGGAACACGCAATGACATCGTTGATGAAATACTTTTCCCAGTGTGTGGATGAGTGAAATAGTTCCCTTTGGCCATATTGTTATATTGAGCACATCCTCTGCATCTGTAACACCCAGGTGGAAGAGGTGTTAACAAAGACTACTTTTTTCCTCGAGTTTTGCATTAGCATGTACCAGGCTGTCTCTAAGATAATGTCCTCTTCGGTAAACTATGGGTGATGGTTCTTTTAAATCCATGGATATCGTTGGGTCTGATGATAATATATGCCAATATTTTTTAATTATAGAGCTCAGTCTGTATATGTTGTACGCAACTCCATCTGAGACAGTTGGATGGGCAACCTTTAGCTTTTTGGACCATCTCTTTCAACCATTTATCCATTACTTTTAGCTAACTGAACACTGTACACTGCTATTCTTGTATACACCCCAAATAAATGTCAAATTAGCCTAAACTAGCTAGTTTCATTGTGTAACATATCTCTTGCCCTTTCCCATTGAGTTAAATAAGATACAAATAAACAGTGTGTACCATGTCGCTCTTTTGTAATGATCTGAATTGATTGTATTAGAGTAATTGCTGGGGTGTATTTAAATTGAACTACTCACTACTGCAGTCACTTTAGCACCAATTTGTTATCACTTAAGCACCTCTTTTCCCCAGGTGGGAAATACAGTTGCCGTCATGAATTTCTCATATCTTAATTATCAACTAAGACGTTGATGTGAACCGTTTTTCCCACTAGGGTGCTTGTATTTACGGTCTGTAAGATATGACATGAATGCAGCGTTAGCAGACGATTGTTTTCGGTAGTGTCACAATATATTGTTGTGTTCAGCTGTTTTCTGCTGATGCTACAAGGTCCCTGACTGAAAGCTTGCCTCTACAAAAAGATTGCTCAGATTGGAGTGTTTTTTTCCATTATTCTCCATTGTCTCTCAGCGACATCATCTCCACCAAGCCTTTATCTGGTGAGCGGTGAATTTCCTCTTAAGGGAAGCACATACTGTAGTTGAAATACCCCATTAACCCTCGTGGTGGAGATCAGCTGCACACATATTGCCCTGCTGGACCTTAAGTCTGCTGCAGAATTTTTAAAAAACCAGCTTGTGTTTCAGTCGTGCATTGGATAACTATATTTGCCTCAAGTCCCACAAAATAACATAGTGGCGGTGATTCGCAGATAAAAGACATTTCCACTTGAAAAACAATACCAGGAGTAAAGGAAGAGCCAGCGCTGGGCTCCAGGCATCCACAGACATGGAATATTCTCTGATATTAAATTTTCAGCAAGATGCAGACACTGAGAACATCCTGTACCTGTGAAGATATACTACAATATTTATTATCGCCTACTATATATGAGCCAGGCACCGCCAGTCATGTTTCTTTCTTTTGAGAGAATGTCATGATATCCTAGCCGCCATGAGAGCTAATCAGATTGAATCTTTGCTGCCATATTCTCAAATCCAACCTCATTCACAGCTCCATCTCAGTAATGTAGGCCAGGACACTGAACAACCTGACCAAGTCGTGTTGAACGGCCTGATGGGGAAAGTTGAGCCAAATAAAGGGCATGGTAGCAGAGAGGAATGGAGGAGACACTGACACTGCACAGCCTCAGAAATGAGTGTTCTAAGTACAGGAATAAACATAAATGCACTATGGGTCACTTCCAGTTTTTCTTTTGTTTGTGTGCTGTGTCCTTGTGCTGTCTCTTAAATCTATCGTAAGTATGTGCAGTGGAACTCCGCAAGTCAGTAAGCCAGTGTCCCCAAGATAAAATTCTGTAATGCACTTGCCAAATTAAGTGATAACAATTGTGATTCTGAGCATGCACGAGTCAGACAGAGGGAAGTTAGCAGAATAGAGTTGGTAAGGAAAGGAAAGGAGGAGGAGATACAATCATAGATGTCGGCTGAATTCTTTCTGGGGCCCTGAACTTTTGGGAACTCTATCATAAAGGTAAAATGGAAAATGTTACACCTCCCGTTCTCTGTCTCCATCTCACCACATCTCACCGGCCCCTCCTCCCCGAAAGTCCCTCAACCTCACTATTTCACTTACCAAGATAGTGGTGACTATGTAAGTTCTGTTCTGCAGGCCGTAAGTATCGTTGCTGCTTCTCGTCAAGCTGGCGGTAGTCACGTACTTTTCATCCTCATTCCAGTAGCCAACCTAAGACAAGGATAATATATGTCAAAAAAAGCTTTAAAAAGTACTTTCAGTCACACTGAGAATAAATGCTATTTATCTAATTTCTTATGACATTTGAAACAAGGGTGAGCACACACCTTCTGAGACATGTTTTAATTATAAATAGGACTACTGCGGCTTCCAAATGAGTTCCAAAATAGCTGCCCACAGACGCCATAATGGGAGATATGATGAACTCACTGTCAGTCTTTGGTTTAGCTTACTCACTGCTTGATGATCCAGGGTGCTTCAGCTGGTTTAAGAGTTGATAAGATTTGGTTTGCAGGGTGTATGGAGAGTTGCAAGATGACGCTATGAACGAACTGTCTTGACTGTCGTGTTTAAAACAATGAATACAAAAATCCCCAAACAAGCATTCCCCAAATAAACAAAGTACAAATGCAGAGTTGAAATCAATGGGGTATTAAATGACTTCATCAAACAATGAAATACTAAGATTAACCAAACAGGCAGCGGTTAAAGAGTGTAACCCCGTGGTGTCTCCCACGCTTCACACTCACTTCAGCACACCTGCGTTTAATTAAAGGTTCCCCAGATGCCAGGTCAGGTGGCACATTAAAGTGACTCAAAAAATAATAGGAAACTAGGACATGCTAGAAATGGCTCTATCGAGGACATTTGATTTTAATATTTGATAGGATGTTGATGTTTCATAGGGGTGCTAACAACACAAATAAAGCTGATGTTGTCACTTTATGTGCATCTTCACTTTTTACACTCCTTAATGTGGTAACAAATTGTTCAAATTATTAAATTTCTCTGATATACGTTGTCCATCTGCAGCAGTATTGGTTTTCTTTTTGTTTTCCTTTCAGACAATTCCCATTTATGTCATTCCTACTTATATAGTGATACAATTTACAATAAAAATATTACATTGTTGCTGATTTCACATGTAAATTGGCAATGGAGATATTCAGGATTTTTTAAAGGATGTAGGATAAATCCTTGTCTCTGACTTTTCCTAAATCAAATCAAATCAAATTAACTTTATTTATATGGCACTTTTCATACGACAGTAATACAAAGTGCCTCACAGAGGTTAAAAACAACAAAGAACCAAAACAGAAAACAAAAAAGAAAAGAGAAAACCCAGTCCTCCCACACAGAGATACATAAGCATACACATACGCACACACACACACACACACTAGCTATCATCCTACTCAAAACATACCTGTGATTAATAATCTGATCACTCTAAGATGTTACTCCTTATCTTCAGTGTAAATAGAGGTAAGTTACTTGATAAATGTGTCTGATTTTTTCTGTCGAGAAGAACTTCTTTACTTTCAAGGAGTCTCCTCAGAGCATTCTCATGTGTAACTCTCATTAGTTCGACAAATACGAGCTCAGACCTTTCTGGATTTATTGAATACTGTGTAAAATGAGCAGGCACAGTTTTTAAACAGAGTCCTTGAGCAAGAATAAATATATTAAGTTGGCGCCTCAGGCAACAGCCTTACCTTCTTTGGTCCAGAGGGGGCCAGCTCCATGACGCTAACAGTGTAGTTGGTTCTGCGGCCTTTCTCATTGAACTGAATGTGACCAGTCAATCCATCTATGCGGACCTGTAATGGAGTCACAGATATTGAATAAGTAATTCACAGGCTCTGACGGATGGGTAAATAATGGCTGCCATGAAGCATGATACTCCTACAGTCCATTTTCTTCATGTCTGTGTTGGCAGCGAGGATTTGCATAATACGCTTACACGCGATGCATGTTAAGCATAGCTCACACGTGTTCGTATAAGTATTCATTTGTGAAAGTCCACAGCGCCTGGTCCCCATGGAAGTGAATGACAGGCGGTGTGCGTGCATGTGTACAGTGAAATGTGTTTGTCTTGGCTGTGTGATGGAGTTAATTGAGCAAACACAGCTCAAATCTCCAGTCCATCCGCAGGCAGATGGCTAGATTGACACTGAGCAGGCCTCTGCACAGCCACTCTGCAGACAGAGCCTCAAGCTCTGCACAGACACACACACACACACACACACACACACACACACACACACACACAATTACAGATATGCCTTCACAAACAGTGCATTTATTATACCTACACACTGAAAATGCCGTTTCAGGGTACAAAAATGACGTGTGACTTTTAATTGTGTTTTCAATTGGCAGTTGTATTTCTGCAAAGTCACATTTTTTAGAATATAATTTTAAATATAATAAAATAATTGACCTTGTTCCTCAATATAATTGGTCTTACATGCATGAGTGTGTTTGTGTCTCCATGAGACACTGTGAAGTCTCAAGGCCAGTACAACATTTCTCTTTCTATCGCCAAATATTACATTTCTAAACTCAATTGTTGATGTCATATTCCATGATGATCACTGCTGAGCGTTATTGCCTGCAGGTTTTGTTTACGAGCCATGATGTCACATTTGATACTGGAGAGCTCTCCTACGACTTAATGTGAACTTTACACGACAGAATGAGACCTAATTTGTTCAGCCAGCCCCAACTCAGGAGCTGTTAGCCAATGTGTCATTCAAGAACTTGCGTGAGTGTGTGTGTGTGTCTATGTATTTGCATGTTTGTGCACGCAATGGTGTGTATCTTTGTACGCGCACAGACCTGCTGCAAGGCTCTCTGGATGTCTATGCCCTGTCCCCAGGGAGCTGGTGGGTTGGCAAGACACTCTCCAGCGTTGCCCCTGCGAGAGATGTCTATCCTCTGTCTCCTTAAATTCTGAAAGGCCGTGGACATGACTTTCACTCCGTCATATGTTAAAGCGCCTGTGTACTGTAAAGAGAGAGCAGACAGATAACACACAGGCCCAGTGTTAAAAAACTAATAAAGGTCTTAGTCGAGGAAAGGCAAGGCAGCAATGAAAAAAAAATTCAATGAATTCCAGCATTCCCCAGCTTTGAGTTTACACGAAAAGACATCATTTCTATTGCTTAAGTTTTCTGTTTATTTCTTGACCCTGCAAAAACAATCCTTTATCTCAGCTGGCTGGACTGTTGTTATGGCTAAAAATCAATAATCATTTAATAGCAGAAATCCCACATCTGAATCACCTAACTCAGATAAGATCAGGGGTTATCTGTCCACCAAATTTAATAGAAACCATTTCATGGCTTTTTTGCAATATGCTGCTGACAGTCACAAACAAACTAACTGACTGACGAGGGAAATAACAACTTTCTTGGCTTGACCTCACACAGAAAATCAGTTATTACAACTCCTCCATCATGGTTTAGTTTTACGTTACTTTAAACGTGACATCTTAGCATATGCTGTGCTGCTTTATGACTTCTTGTATTAATACTTTGAAGATAAAGGAAGGAAAATAAAAGATGGACAGTTAAAGATGAAAAAACAACTGGCCAGCTCCCTCAGTGTAAAAGTCCATAGTACAGACAGGCAGTCCAAAAATGCATCCGAGGCACCCTGACTGTAGTTAAAGATCCTTTAGTAATACATAGATTACCAACACGTTTCAACTAGAAAGTCTGTATTACGCTGAGTGAGCTGGCCAGTCTTTGTTTTTTATCTTCAAGTGACTGCCCCATCCTTGAAGAGCACCTGATTTTCTTTTACAACTAGCTACACAGAGCCTTAACCCAGCGCAGCACTCCCTATGTTGTCCCTCATTATCAGTGACTAAAAGACGGAGAGTTCAGAGAGCAAAGCAGTAGTACTTTGAGTCCACTCTTGGGCACTTTGGAGTCTTTGTTGTCAAACTCCATCCACTGCTGGACCACACGGCTGACGGTGGGCTCAGAGTTGTTGACGAGCTGGAAGCCGGTGATGTTCGCCCCACCTTTCCTCAGGTCCGTCAGGTCGATGTCCAGGAAACCCTGAGAAAGGAAGTGGACAGGCAGAGAGGTAAACTGAGACATGCAGGTAGGTAAAAGATATGCATATTGGAAATATGCAAAAACAGTTGCAAGCAAAGCAGAGTCCTCAGAGGAATTCACCAAAATTCATGGCAGCTGACACTGAACCATATTTTCCACAAAGATAAAAGGGAAAAGAGACATTCCATTTAAGCAGATACAGGGCTACAAGACACTGTGGACATCTTGCATTGCTTAACCATGATTTTTATTTTAATGTTGGCTGGAGTGACAATCCCAAATCTGAGGTCTCACTAGATCAGATCAAAACTTTTTGGCCTGTGACCCCTTCAAACAAATCAATGGCTGCTTTGTAGCTTCTTGTCACAGGTTATGCCTCATGGCGAGCTGCAGCTTTGAGTACTTTAAAAGTCAACAGACCGATTATTCCTTTATAGATTCTTTCATTTGAAGGATTTTAAAAGGCCTGACGAGGTCAAAGTATCCAGCGTTTTACCGAAAGAAAAAGAGGAAGAAAAACAGCAGGAAAAACAAACGTTTTGTGAAACTGAAATTTGTTTTATTTTCTGGGTCCTGCCCTCAGGTTGTGAACCACTGGGGGATAGGAATCACATGAGAGAAAAGAAACCTATTTATGCTGCACCAAATCTCGGAAGCTGTTGCCTACCATCTGACCACCAATATTTTGGGGGTTCCAGTGTAGCCAGCAGATATCTGGACCAAGACTTATTCTTTCTGTTATCACTGTTTACAGATCAACTGACCTTATGCTAAGGCCTGCCCCTTTGTGATGGTCCAACAAGCTGTCGGAGTAAGCACGAAGCCCACACTGTAACTAACTGCACTCCCTGAAGAAATATTATCATAGTTTTGAAGCAATGAAACAGTGATTCCAGAGAGAAGCAGACAGAGGGGTCTACAGTCTGTGTTTGAAGGATATATCCAGGATGTCAAACTGACTCAGCAGCAACAACAGGTTAAAAAGACAAAGATAGTTAGAAGCTAAAGCCGAACTATAGGCTACAGATCACAGTGTAAAAGTGAACCACCACATCACTGCTGATCGCCACAGAAGACAATGAATATAAAGGGAAACTTTGCTGATATTGAACCAGCTGTGTGGCATCGCAGTGTGTGCAGATGAACGGGTTTTGGCTTCACCCTGTGCCGCTGCCTGAGCCCAGACCTCTGCCGCCGGACAGGCAGGGATCTCAGAGGGAAGTCAAACAATGTTTATCTGCACACAATGCGATGACACAGAGCTGGTTGAATATCAGCAAAGTTTCCCTGCTTCCCTTCACTGGTTCCTGTACAGCAGGGTCGGTCTTTTTTCATTGTTATGATCATTAAAAAGCAACAGCAGCGTGTGTATACATTCAGTAGGCTATATCTTCAGTAGCTAGCTAGCTAACCCTACACTTTTCAGGGTTTTTGAGGGAAGAAACGTATATCTTTTTCCAACCTCTCCAGGTAACGACTATCATTAATACACAATGTGCCCCAGGCACAACATTTAGCTCGATGCCCACAAAACCAGCCTGGCCAAATTTGAAACGACTGCATTAGAGTCAATGGAGCACAGCTGTGTTGTTGTTATTGCTTGTTCTACCTTTATGCTACATTATGATTGGCCAGTCTGCGTCTGGTGGTGGGACTAAGCGAAGGGTCAATTAGCAAATTGAGACAGGTCCAGACAACATTTTAGCCTACCCCTCTAAAACAGATATAGTGCAGATATAGAAGAAAAAATACGATAAAAAGCTAGACAGTCATCAGACAATAGCTGATCGGTTCCTAGACTGCATTTTGGCCAATGTGTTCCCCCTGTTATTGCTCTCAATACGGACTGTTTATCTGCAGGCAACCAAAGCTCATTCAAACATGATTGGTCAATACCACTCAGACTACAAATGGAAACCAGAATGCTTCTGATATCAAAATTTTGTCCTGTTGCCTTCAGATACTGCATACATATTCAGATATCTATTTATAGAGATTATGCAACACCAAATCATGTTTGTTTTGTTTCTTTAACCTTTACTTTTATTTATTGTGAATTGGCAGATAAGTCTAACTCTGACACTTCAAATAAAACAAGGGAAACAGGCAGACATTACTTTGTTTCAGGAGGTCACGAGTCTAAAAGGAACCAGTGGTCTAGTGGTCACTTGGCATTAGAGGGTAATCCTGCAAAATGTGCTGCACTCTGGCTACTGTTTTAACTCTGCCATCAAAAGTGCAAGGGTTAATATCATAATGAAAATGGCAAATCCTCCTTTTTCACTTAGAGAGGTTATCCCATTGAGCATACTTCATCCCCGTCTTTCCTGAGGGGCAGGAGAAGTGAGAAAGAAAATAGAAACCTCATTTCATGTCTGTGTTCAGTCCGGAGCTAATCTCTGATAGACTGAGTCCTCATAGGCTACTGTTAACAATGGAAGGATCAAAACCTTATAGGCTACTGTGAACAATGCAAAGGATGCCTCGGGCAGAGCAGAATGGAGAAAGAAGCGATTTACTGTAATGGTATCATGTATTTTTCCCCCTGACTATTATGTGGAGAGAGCAGAGCGAGAGAAAGGCAGAGAGGCAGATTCGGTCTCTCAGCAGGCTGCCTGTCAGCGCCGGGAAAAGGAAGAGGCAGACAAGTGGGAATGGGTGGGAGTAGAGACTGAGCAGGAGTGGAGGAGAGAAGATTTGTCTGTGATTTGTGTAAGATTTAAGAGTAAAGTTTTGACTGATGAAAAGAAAAAGGTGTCTCTGGTGTTTCTCCTGCTCGCCAGGCATATATCTGACAACACAAACCTTTCTATCCTTTCCCTTTCTTCTCTGCCCTGATGTTATTTGTTTCATGTCATTTGAAGCTTTGGCTCTCTCTTGGCCATATGTCTATCTCAAACTCTCGGTTGTTTACTGTCTCTGATGAAAGACAAATAAGAAGAAAAGACAAAAAAAGAAATGGATGGCTGTTAACTAGTGGTGGAAAGTACCTACAAGTTACCCAGTAGTATATAAGGTTTAAGATGGTTGCTGATTGCATCCAACAGTGCTGTAGAAGAACTACAATGGCTGACACAAAAATGCCAGTGGCCCTGTCTAGAGCCAGTGTTTAATTGTCTGTTCTGGACTACTGCAGAACAAAATGGCGGACTCAGTGGGAGAGTTCCCACTGCATATGTGGATATAAACAGCTCATTCTAAGGTAACAAAAACACAATGATTCCTAAGCCCTGTTTCCACCAAACACTTGGTACCTCTGGAGCCAAAAGTAACCCTTCAGACATGGTACCTAGACCCTAGCATTTCCACTGTAGACTGCAGTGTTTCTAGCTCCTACCAGATCTGTGTGTGATAGGTACCCCAACAGAAGGGGTACCAAAAATGGGCACAGTACAGAACGGTCCCATTGGTACCATCCACAACTTTTTTACCGTGGAAACAGAAAAATGCGTACCGACCTGAACTGTACTGTACCGTACTGCTTGGTGGAAATGGGGCTTTAGTTTCAGCAGGTATTTGTACGCTAATGAAAACATAGTTATGAATATTAGACATCATTTCTGCCAATAGATGCCCCTGAATCTTACACATTGGACCTTTAATGCATCAACAATTATAATACAATATAAAATACTCTCAAATGGGCCATTTCTGCATAATGAGTACTTTTGCTTTTGGTACTTTAAATATAGTTTGATGGTAATAGTTTTGTTCTTTAAGTAAAATTTCGAGTACAACAAAGCATTGCTACTTTTACCTAAAGAAGTATTTCACCAGACCAACAAACGCTCTCATCGTGGGTGACATAATGCAAGCTTGGATGGTTTTCCACAGGAAACAATGTAGTAGCTGGCTGGTAACAAACAATGTTGAATTACAGTTGCACAGTAAACTAAAATATGTTTCTAAAAACATTTGAGGTGAGACACAGGCAACACAGTAACAGAATCTTGGTTCATATTTGATCGGCACTGCCTAGTTTGAGCTCAGTATTTTCAGCCTCTGCTTTTACAATACAGGAAACAGTTTGGCACCCACTTCCTGTTCACAAATTCTCATGTAACAGCTAAACAGTGCACTAAAATATGTTTCTGAACACATGTTAAGAAAGAAAAAGGCAATATCGTAACAGATTTTATATTTGATCAGCACTGCCTAGTTTTACTGTTTGATCTGTTTGAGAGAGAGAGAGAGACAGAGGTGCTGGGTCTCATTTATGAAATGTTAATAAATCTGTGAGTAGATTTGCACATAAAAAAAACCCTTGGTACTAAAAACCTACTCTGGATTCATGAACGCCGCGGAAAACACTGGATTTGATTGTAGGCACGTGTGAATGTTCATGAATGCCAATCAATCATAAATTGAAATTGCGCTCCCGCTTGTCAGCAATAAACATCCATCCCCACCCATAAATAGCCAATGGCCACCATAAATGGAGGTGATAATTACTATGGATAGGTTCTGCATTTGCTCCTGCAAACATGGAGCAAACAAAGAAAGAGAAACAGAGAAAAAGAAAAACATCCGTCTGACGCTGAGACTGAAGTTATTTTAGGTGAAGTTGGGTTGATTAGTAATGTGACAGAGACAGGTAAATCAAAGGCTTGGACGGAGGTAAACGTTAACTCAGTGTCATCTGTTGTAAGAACCATCCAAAAAGTCAAACGAAAATGGTTCAACATAAAGCTACAAGGAGGCTCTTCCCAGTCACAGTTCTCAGCTGCAGACCAGCGCAATGCTTGCATCATTGGAGAGACCTCTGTCAGTTTGTCCTCAGCACTGTTTGTCACTGTTGTGAAAATAAACCACACTAACCCAACAAGTAAGATAGTCTGGTGTGAAACCACATCATCTCCCTTCAGCTCTCCCTCAGATTCGGCTTCACCAACTGCCCGGCGTGAGCAGAGACAGACGCCAAATTACTTTCCTACATCCACAGGTCTTATTAAACCAAAACTCAATTTAAAATAATGTTTACGTCTCCCATGTCGCATCTCTGATATTTAACAAAAATGACATGCAGTTTGGGGCTGCATCACGTAAACAGGGCAGAGGGGTAGAACAGTGTTTTTCGGTTTTGTATAAGGTCGATTTAAATACATGTTTCAAAGGCATCTGTGTACATAAAAGAGCACAATACAAAGTAATAGTAATTTCTAATAATGACAAGCATCATTTATGTGCAATATCTTATTTACACAAGCACTGCAAGCAGTCAGAAACAGGTGTAGATTTTGTTAGTACCTATGAAAAGATCGAAGTTACTAACATATTGATGAATGGTGAAATACAGTTTACAGTTTACACACAAACTTTTCTGCTCATATTAAATGAATGAGACCCTTTGTGTGTATAGTGGAAAGCATACGACACACGGGAGTAAGATCTGCAGTATGAGCAACAGCCCTAGAGCCAGTGCAAATCTATGTTTCACATCATCCAGCGGATTTAATCCGGGGGATGAGCAGGGAGATCTGGGCGCTGGTAAAATGGAGGGAAGGTTACCACAGTTCATTCACTATGCGTATGGTTATGATACAAAGCTGGTAGAAAACTGTAAAAGTATCCCTTTAAGTAAAACCTCTAAATACTTCCTTCACCACTGCTGTTAACTAGCTCTAGCTCAGAGTTCAGATTGTTTCCATTTGGTGCTGAGGAAGGTCGGCGGGGTGGCAGGTACAAAATGAAGGCTAGCTCAAGCTCCAGGAGACAAAAGCAAGTAAAGAAGAGACATAGTGTTCAGCCTCTCTCCCTCCTCTCATTGCCGTCTCCCTAATGTACCTGTGTGCTGCCAGGTGTCCATATTTCTCAGCTGAGCAGACAGACTAGTGTCTTTTTTTCTGCTCCATGTATGAGCTAATGCAGCGCAGTGAGCTGAAGAGGTTACTATAGAAACTAGCCTTTGCTAACACTGGACATGGAGGGTGGTATTTCTGACAGATATTTCATCCACATTTTAACCACTCAAATTCTTTTGTGTATGGCTCTGTCACACTATGTTTTCACACACACACACACAGCTGCAAATGTACACACACATAAGTAAATTAAGAAAATTCTGAAAAGGTGCAAGGACATAGAAAAAGTAATTTTTGTACAAACCTTTTAATGGGCCCATTATAAATGACTGTGGCCACTTTGCGTATCAGCTGTTATTACCGTCCGAGCCTTATCATTTAAAATTAAATCTGGCAAACTGGCCCGACAAGAGAGATTGAGCCAATCTAAAACTCCAGCAGTGAGAAATTGTTCAAGCCAGCAGCTGCATATTAATGCTGTTATTACTACAGCTTCGGTTGATGTCAATTTTCTCTTCATTTGGTTGCATTTAGTGAGTCTGAGCAGTGCTGAAGGGGTCCACACACCATTTGCACTGAGAAAATGGCAGCAGACAAAGCGAGCTAATGGATATAAGCTTGCATACATTGGCTGCCTGACCTTTTTCTGTCACTGTGAGTCTGCATAGATTTCTGACTGTCACACATTCCCCTGCCTGTGCTTCACTGTGAGTCTACCACTGTGCTGCTGTTATGTCTGCAGGTCTGACGGCGCAGAGGAAGAATATATGAAGTAGCTGAAGAGGAAAATGGGATGAGAGAACATAAAAGACATAAAACCAGATAGTTTTAGGCTAAATTATTCGGCACATGCAAGTCCATTAAACTGGCAATAAAGCAAGGAAAGTCTGGAATCCTGTTAAAAGCCACATTTAATAGCAACGCAAATTCATTCATCGAGACATGAAAGTGTGCAGACAAGTATGGACATTTTTCAAAGACAATCTAAACAGATAAAAATGCTGTGATATAATGATGATTCCTTACCAGGTTAGCCAGGATGTAATGGTAGCTCTTTGCATTCTTGCCTTGTTCAACAATCTGCAAGACAAGGTCAGAGGAGATAGAGAGAATAAAACGCCTGTGATCCAAACAGACTGTTGGTTTGTGTGTGTGTGTGTGTGTGTGTGTGTGTGAGGCTTTGACAGTGTCTCAGCAGTATACCTGGTACAGTGCACAGTGCTCGACCTTGTGTAGGACAGACAGAGAAGAGGTTCACAATGTATCAGACTAAAAGGACTTAACACTTAACATTAAGAAGAATACAGGTGAGTAACTTAACAAAAATCAGCTTTAATACGAGTAACAGGTCAACATGCCAACAGATTACGCACTCCGTTTAATAAAAGACATCAACGTAGCTTCAAGAAAATGACAGTTATGGAGTTTGTTCAAAAAAACAATTAATAAAAAATGCCATCTCCTTTCCTCTCAATCGTTGTTTCCTCTTCTCCTCCCCTTGCTCATGTCCTTCTCTCCTCTATTCTCCCATCTCCTTCCCTCTCCTCTCCCATATCCTCCTCTCCTCTACTCTTGTCTCTCATTTCCTCTTCTCCTCCCTTCTCCCCTTCCTTCTCATTTTCTCCCCTTCTTCACTCCCCTCTCCCATCTCCTTTTTTCTCCTATCTTGCTTCTTCCTCTTTTCTCATTTCCTCCTCTCCTCTCTTCTCTTCTCCTCTCCCTTTTCCTCCTCTCCTTCTCTCCCCTTCCCAATCCCACCTCTTTCTCTGTCCTCCTCTGCCCTGCTCTGCATGGCATTTCTTACAAATTGTTTGACTTTGGCCTCGCCTCTTCTTTTTCTTTTCCTGCTCCTCTCTCCTGTTCTTTTCCCCCTTTTATTTCTTTCCTCTCCTCTCCCCTCTTTCTCTCATTCCCTCACCTCCTCTGCTCTCTCATCTCCTTTCCTCTCCTCTTTTGCTTCCTCCTCCTCTCTCATTTCCTCCTCTCCACTCTTCTGCTCTGCTCTCCCGTATCCCCCTCTCCTCCCCTCTCCTCTCCAATTTCCTCCTCCCCTCCCCTCCCCTCCCCTCCCCCATCGCCTTTCCTTTCCTCTATTGTGTCATCTTTTTTTCTGCTCTGCAGGGCTGTTTTTACAATTGTTTTGCCTTTGGCCAGACACTCACTCCTGTAAAAACATATTGTCTACCGCTCACAAACTCACCACTTCTAAGAAAAGCAACTAAATAAACAAACTCACTTAAATATTATAATTATGATGTGCAGCTACAAATAAAGGCAAAGCATGCCCTGAAACAACCCGAGCTGAACGTTTTAAAAGCAAGAAATTATAATTATTACAATTAAGTGAAAATAGGAAGGACAGTCAAATGACTTAATAAAAGGATCAGAACATGAATGAACAAATAAATGAATATTCAACTCTTAAATGGAAGGAAACTATACATAACAAATCGCACTCCACATCCTCTGGGCTTTTACGTGTCACCGATTTGTAAGTGCTGTATATATACTATAGTATATTTGCCTCCCTCCTCCTCCACCTCGTCTGTGTTCCCCTGAGGGCTCAGATTTGATCTTTGATCTAATATTGAAATAACTTACAATATTCCTGGAACTCCACCGCCAGCTACCAAACGTCAAATAATAAAGTCTGTCAGTGCTGAACTGTGCACAAGCCCCTCTCCCACGCCTGTATCTCTCCTCTGCCTGCGCTGCTGTCGTTCTCTAACTGCAGGCGTCACAGGTCAGCCGAGCACTGAGGGTCAGCACCGTTTGAACATCACAGAGAGGTGTGTGCCAGAGCTGGTTTATTTATGTATGAAATGGGCACATTGGACACAAGTCTGACTGACGTTTGACTGTAGATGTGGTGTGAGATTAAAAGAAAAATCCCCGTTGGTGGCACTCAGGGCAACTGTCTAGTTCGCCTAAATAAAGAGCCTGCTGTACTGTACAACAAATGCGTGTGTCATCGCAGCATACTGGGCAGTCAGTTAGAATAAGGCAGAGCGTGCAGCGCTTATTCAAAGCCATGCACCATCCAATTAATAGCCTTAGGACAGCGGATAAGAGGCTCATTCCACAGTCTCTGTTCAGGCACTATGCATGACCTCACACATTTTTCACTCCTCTCGCTCTCTGCGAGCATTTTCCCTCGCGTATACTTCAGGGCGTGTACTCATTTGTTTCTGTGTTATGTGTGTGTGTCTAATGATGCTGTAGGTCATGACAGAAGGTGGCATTTGTTATTAATGGTGACCCCAGCACAAGGCGGGCCCCACGGCTGAGCCCTGGGCAAGGAAAAACTGAAGGGAAGGAGAGACACCAATTCACTCGACACTGGGGGAAAACACTTATTACTGCCACAGTGGACCGTCAAATGGAAATGTTTTGGATGTGAGGAGCCTTTTAATTATACATGCAGATTTAAAGAGTCATTCAAAGTTCAGCCCCAAGAGAACGGGTCGCGCTTTTGTCTCTCTGCTGGAAAACGCACTTGGAAACGTTTTTGAGGTAGCTCTTCTGTCACAATGAATGTTCTCTAAGGAGACTATATCAACATTCAGTTCATGTGAGAAGTCGCCCTCAGGAAACTGTCAGTGACATTATCGTAGGAGAATCTGTGTACTGTATGAGATGAATGAGATGAGCACAGGAGGGGGTGTAAAGGGCAAAAGAGGCAGGGGTGTTCTGTGTGTGTCTGTGTGTGTGCGTTCGCCATTGTTTGGATGCATAGGCGGGACGGTGGAGGTGGAGGCAGGGAGCAGATGTGGGTGATTGATGGTGGCCGTCTGAACGGAGAACTTCTCAGGCTCAGCTCCTGTAAACTGGTAAGAACTGATGCAATAACCTTAACTGTAGACACCGGGCCATCAATAACAGTCACGGAGCAGCCACAGCCTACACATATAGATGGGGACTGTGTGTGTGCATGTGTGCGTCTGTGTGTCATGAACATGTGTGTGCGTTTTTTTTCTTTTCTTATCAACAACAATATACTGAGCCAGAAAAGAACTATTAAAATCTGACTGAAAAGTCATAAATCACACAAGTGACATCAGCAAGCAAAACAATACAAATATGACAAATGTGTGGATATTTCTGAGGATACAATTGCCTGTGCACATAAAATGTTGCTGTGTCTGTCAAGCTCCTGTTCTTGCACGGTACATTTCAGTTTACAAGACCTTTTTGACGGCAGATTTTGACTTATCATAGCAGGAAAAGCTCAGGTGAAACAAATATTGTTTTTAAGATGGCTCAGTTCCAGTGTTCAGAAAGGAACCGTTCATTATTTATGAGCAGGGAGGGGGTGGTGCAAAATGGGGAGGCAAGTCAAATAATTTTTTAAGCACTAGGGAGGGACTTGTGTTTTTTATTTTAGCTTAGACAGGGGACATACAACTTTAAATGCTTGTATTTTGTATTTTTTTTAAATTCCCCTTGGAACCTCAAATCCTGCTAGTGGGTTTAAAAAGACATGTTTCCTTTAAAAAACACCAAAATTTAACCATTTATCATTGCCTGAAACTTTAAAAACAGATATTATCATTAGCTTTTCAAATTACTACAGGCCTTGAACACATCATGTGCAATGAAGGCTTCCGTCATGAAAATCCTTTAATTTAACATCTCATTTAAAATTTCGCCAAAAACAAACTGCTCGCATTAACATTAGATTCTGCCCTCCTGCATGCATGACAACAGTGACAAACCAAGGCTGGATTCAGTTCCAGGATTTCATTTTCAATTTTTAACTTTCAAACATCAAAGGGTAAGTTATAAAAATCTCTTAACGTCTGCTGTGCCAAATTACTGATGCTGTGTTCAGTTTTTGGGTGAAAGCAGTCATTACATGCATCCATATTCTGCTGAGGTGCACACACAGCTTGTGCAATGATGTGATTTGTAAGAAGAATTTGCATTTTACTTAAGAAATTAGCTGTTTGTTTTGGTGATAACTCTCACTCCCTTGCTGTTTGCTCATTGCATTGGCTCATGTACGTACATTTGTTGTAAATATTAAAAAAAATATATGGTTATTTATAGTAGAGGGAGGGTCATACTTTCAACAAGACAGTCAGGGAGGCTAAAGGAAAATATATCTGCAGCTTCTAGAAGGCTCGAGATTAAAAATATAAAGAAAGAAGTTGCATCCCTGTCATCCCCCTCCTCCCTCCTCTGATAAATAAAGTACAATCCCTAGGCCATGACAGTGAGCCAGCATCATAAATACCAGAGCCATGGAACTAGCTCACCTGTATGAAATGCACCCTTTATAAATTTCAATAATTATACCTTTGCTTTTCTTGCTACAATGCGCCAAAATGTCTGCTGTGAAAAAGCCTATAATCACAGTAGCAGATTTACCGCTCAACATTTTTAGTCATTTTTAGAAACAATGGGTGCTAAGACAGAGGTAGCCAGTTGGAAAGTCAACTGTCCCTGGCAGATTTTATCAGCTGTAGCTAGCTAATTAAGCTAAGGTTAACTACATGAGTGGGTTGAAAAAGCTGACTGCGGCCGACTATTTCATGTTTCCACCTGAATCGTTTTAAACAAGAAGCCTAAGGGGGGTGTAATATTGGTAATGAATGGCTACAAGCATGATATTGTGATTAAAGACTGAGGCTAAAGCTATGTGCCCTGGGCAAAAAGTTAGCATCTTCACCAGTTGATTATAACATAACATTCTAAGCTCTAACTCTGTCGCTCTAACATAACATTCATAGCATGCATATGTTTTTGTTTTTAAAACGTATGTTCCAGTTGTAAAAGAGAAAAAGCTTTTAGGTTGAAAACTAACGTACAGTTGAGCACGGTATGCCAGCTGCTGTACCTGGATAAGGAGTCTGGGTGAGACTAGTAGGACAGAGTTGCTAACGTTACTTTAAATTCTTCCACACAAAGAGGATGTGCTATGCATGAAATTATTTTTTTATAATGTAACCTCTGACACCATAAAATAATGTCGCAAAATACTTTTTGACTTTGGAGTAATCCTCTTTTAGGCTACTTCTGTAGGAAGCACACTAGTTAGCCTGACATGCTAACAACTGCATCTTCTCTTAGAGCACACAAATGCTATTTATTCATTTTTCACACTTTCACTCTCATGATTTTGGTTTTGTAAATTGTACAAAAATGCGCCACCATCAAAACTATTTAAAGTGGAAACAGACAACTTTTCAACTTCCTCCACCCCTAGCGTTTTTCCAGGTGGTAGCCTAGTATTGTTGGCTCAGTGGCAAATACAACCGGATCACTTTACATTTCCATCAAAGCCTAGCAACTACCAACAACACTGGACCCACTGCATTTTGTTTTCTACAGTGACTTTGGTTGTTTCACCATCCGCCATTTCTGCAACTGGAGACAGCTAAACAAAAGCTCTATCCGCTTCCTGTTTGGTTGCACAATCATTGATGCTCTTCCTTTGAGCTGTAAAGTAAGCCTTCATTTTCCTGGGAGACTGTTCCCGCTGACAGGCAGAATTACATAGTGAAAGTAAGGCTTAGAGGAAAGCAATCTAAACGCTAATGGTGTCATTATTCTATAGCCATTACATTGTGCAATCAACACTGATTCCATTATAATAAGTTAAAGCAAAAAACATGTCTGTTTCCACTTTAAATGCTGAGGCACACTGCTTCAATGTGCAGTAAAATCCAAAGCTTGACAGGCCTGTCATGCCTAATTACGGTTGCTAAGCTTGTGATTGGGCAAACTGTGTTTGGGGGAAGAGGTTTAGCCAACAGTCGATTGTGATGCCAAGATCCGTCTCCTTCCAACCACACAGAGGTGAGTAAGTGATGATCCTATCACAGAAGAAGTGCCGACTCCAAATGCCAATGCTGGGTTATTTATCTCTCCTGTCCTTGACGCTCCAGGAGACTAAACACCACAGCAGACCCCCAACCAACCCCCACTCTCCATTTACATCCCCTCCTTTCTCCTTTGTTTGTCTGATTAAAACATGCACAGCCTTGTCCTACAGTGTGTGTATTTTGAATTTCTGAAGAAGTCCTTTAAACGTAACATGCAGGCTAATTACTCGGTTTATAATAAGCTTGATGTGCTGATCATGTAAGAATCGTACTTATGTTATTGGGAGCTACAGCATTACATGCATGGCTTTATTATGAGGTTGCAGCCTTTCAGCTGAAGTTGCATTATATATTGCAACATAATTACATAATCCTGTCTCATTGCAAAAACAGAGAAAATCTCTTCACCTTTTTCAGGATGCCAGTGAGCCTCTCTGTCTCACAGTCGATGATAATCTGGCCCTCCTTCCTCTTGTCCAAATCCTGGAACACTTTCAAGAAGGAGGCCTCCGTCATGGTCTCCACATTGACTGAGGTCACCAGCCAGTTCCTCTCCGCTGCTGTGTCCAGGACCTTCTGCAGCACTGACAGGCCTAGACGGAAGAGTGGAGAAGGTTAAAACTATCAGTGCAAGAAGTGCATTCTGACTAAACTGGGAAAGAAAAAAAAACTGTGCAGGTGTTTCCAGAAAAAGTTCTGCAAAGACATTCAAGATGAAGTGATGAATGACTAGCACGTACTGTACCGAGGGTGATCCATAAGTGTCTGTATTTTATTAGGCAGCACGAGACATAAATTATGTGCAGGTTAATGTTATACAGTGTGTGGTTATATTATGAGCTAAAAGATGAATTAAAACAATTTGGGAACAAAACAGAAGCTGTGCAGAAAACCAAACCGCTCTTGATAAGCTTATCCATCAGAACCTCCCCTGTAGCCTCAGTGATGAAGTGTAACGAGTGGGACAGTCCATTAAGCACTTTGACACGTACAGGTGTGTTTTTCCACTTCATACAGCGTGGGGCTAAATAATCACCACTTTCACACTAACAAATAACCAGCCCGTGCATCAGCGCAGACGACGCACTCACAGCCAGCTTTACGTCCTCCGAGCACCAATTACAGGTGGCGTTACTCGATTACACTGTCTCTGCGGAGACACTTGTGCATCACAGAGGCAGAGGCTGAGCAGCCAATGAGCTTAAGGCACATGCTCAGACAGTAAAAAAAAAAAAAAAAGGCGATTAGGGAACACATTGATCTTGAGCTCTGATTTACAGTCTGACTCACTGTTGTACTCCTTTGCTGCTGGCAGTAGACCAATCAGATTCCTCTCGAGCTGGCAGCCACAGTTGTTCCACCGAGTAAATAAAGTAATTTCACCCGCAGCAGACTGGCAGACATTACCCAAATGAATTACAGCAATTACAAAAATTTAGAAAATGTAAACTAATACTTGATTTATCTGTATTTGTTTTACCACCGCTAAGCTGGCAAACACTGCTGGAGTCACCGTGGGCCTACACATAATGTGTTTTGTATATTCCTCCATGCTTGTTTGTTCATGTTCATACAGGCATTTTATGCATATTGAGCAAATGTAAATATGGCTTATCCACAACAACAGCAACACAGACCCCGTCAAAAGAAGAATGAGAGAGGCACTCGCAGCCTTTGAAAGATGATTGCCTGGCCTTATTAAAATGCACACCAGCTGCTCTCCAGGCAATCCATGCTGCCGATTTGACACCAGGTCATTAAGAAATGAAAAGATGGATGCTGTTTCACCTCCACACATGACCACAACACAGTACATGTAAATAAAATAGACACCCCCCCGAAAAATGACGTTTGGAAATGTACATGGAGACATGTAGCTCCTTCCGTGGTGTCTCTATCCATTCTCTGTGGCTCATGAGTGAATAATGGTAGTCCTTGGTGTTGACAGATTCAGTAGAAGCTGTGAAACAGATGATAGGCATGGGAACACAGGGGGCAGTTAATCATGGCCGTGAATAAGGCCAGTGGGCTCTGAGGAGAGTGGACAACTTCCTCTGAACGGAGTGAAAGGGTTCAGCACCATGGACAGCACCGTGCACCGTGATCTGAGGAAGCTAAAGCTCTCTCTATCTCCTCATGCCTTCTCTTTTAATTATCTCACCTCGTCCTAATGTCTCTGTGTGTATTTATTTGGTAATCTGGTTTTGCATTATGTACATTATGTTCCAGCACTTGAGCAAGACCAGTTAAAATTAGTGCTGGAATCTCATTAACGCTTGGTGTTGAGAATGTTCTGCACTGTAATGTAATACAGCGAGACCTGGCGTCAACTTTGCTTTAATGCTATCTGTGTGGCTGGTCTATTACATTTCTTATCTTCCATCTACTCTTCATTCCTTCCCTGCTTTCTTCCCTTTTTTGTCTCACTCTGTTAGCACTGAATATCCTCTCGCCTTTTCAAATGTAGCTATGTGGCTGATGCACCCCTATAAATCAGAGCCAGCCTGACAGTGAGGCTCGTGAGACTGGCCAAGGTAAAAATGGTCCTCCAAAGGCATCCTGGAAGAGAATAATATCATAATGGAATCTGGCTGTCATAAGCAACCCTCTGGCCAGAGGCAATACACGGAGACCCGGGCACCAGGCAATCGAAGGTAAAGAAAATAACACTTTGGGGAAACCATTTCCTGAATATTGTTTATGATAGGTTTAATGGGCTATCAAATTTGTTTTCCCGTGCTTGGCTTTTGAAAATAAAAGGAGAGGCACTTTTATTAGCAGTAAGACAGCAAGATAGATGTTAATAGGGAAAAAAAAAAGGGGGGGGGGGGGGGGGGGGATATTAAAGTTGCAGAAGTGTTAGGAAAGTGACACTGCATATGGTATATTTTTATGTCCTTGTCCAATTCACATAATGGATAAAACACTGAAAAAATCTCAAGTATGAATGCATATAATATAAATATATATATACTGTATACATTAGAGAGCTTTTAACCTTTTTATGGGCAATATCACCAACGAGTGCCAAATACAGATACTTGGAAAAAGCACAGACTATAGGGGGCGCTAGTAAGAGGCTAAAATTATAATTTAAAAACCCTTTACCATGTGTAAAGGAGACAACACAGAAAACTACACTATGAAATGCACCGCCGCTCCGTCAAAAAAAGACAAGGTCTTCTTGGAAGCTTCTGAAATGCACTGTTGCACGTCTGGTAGAATCACAAGCATTGCCTAGAGCGGTGGTTCCCAACTGGTCCAGCCATGGGGTCCAGATTTCTCCTTACTCATTAGTTCATGGTCCACACAGTTTAATACATTCAGTGTCATATTCTTGTGTTTGGCCATGTCGTCAAGGTAGTTTGCCGTCTCTGTCAAGTAGCTGTCACTCTACAGGAGGTAACGGCACTTCAAAATAAAAGCTCTGTGCTGGAAATTCACTGTACTTAAAAATAAAGTGGCTTTTTACAAACTTGACACATTAGCGAGTCACTTGTGGTCCATTCAGAATGGACCCGCGACCCACCGGTTGGGAACCACTGGTCTAGAGTGGCCACGATCAGCTCCGGCGACTGTGTTGCAGATGAAACGCGGTGCAGCTGTGCCTGGTGGAACTCAGAGCTCGCGTATCTGTTCATTTCATGCTTGCTTTGTTTCATATCTGGTGTACTGTCTGCAAGATATGTGTACTACCCAGTTGTTAGGGTGGAAAAAAAGCTATGATTATTTTCATTTTCAACTTGCTATGAATTATTTCTGTTGTGTTGGTAAAATATATTTCTAAAAAAAAGGTCATAGTTCGTACGGGTTTGAGATCTGTGTAGCCACAAACAACCTTTTCATTCAACCTCTGCATTCATATGAGCAGTGACTGATCCTCTTAAACAAATAACAATAACAAAACAAACATCTGTGAGTGGTAAAGCCAAATTGACCTCAGGATAAATGAATGTTAATCTGTGTGAAGAATGATAATCGGAAAATTGATTGTAATTTTGTGCGAAATGCTCACAGTTGATGGAGCTGCCCATGGCGCACATGTGCGCACACACACACACACACACACGCCAAACAAATTCCTCACAACTAAACATGATTTTTCTTAAAGGCTTAAAATAACCCTGTAGGAAGGGTGACTACAGCGTAGTATCCAGGCAACAGAGGACTACTGATATGGATTCCACTGGCTCCATCCCACCACTCAATCACACAGGGGTGACCCTGCACACACACATTCATACACACACACACACACACACACACACACACACACACACACACACACACACACAAACACACACTATCCAACAGTTTGTCAGTTGGTAATGAAAGGATCATAGCAGATAAAAAAAATCAGTGGGACATGTGTGTCGCTACGGCCATCATCAATCAATAGGGCTAGAGACCACTGTGAAATCTCCCCTGTCACTGCGTGATCGTGTGCTTTGCAGAGTGACATGATGGCATCTGTCTTTTAAAGCTGACTTAAGTCTGCTTATGTCTCTCACACAAGTCAAAAACTCCAGGAGGGAAAAGTTGCAATAATGTGCATGTGCAAAATGTGCACACAAAGCATGCACACAAAATACACCCACACAGTCATGCTCCAAAACCCTAAACACCTGGGACAGATGGCACGGCATTATGGGAAAGGGTACAGCTGATTGGTTAGAGAGGGGAGGAAGAGGAGGAGGCTGACAGGTGTGCTGCTTTATCTCTGCAGAAATGTTTCGAAGATGTTTAAATTGTATGCCACAGCAGTTTTTGTGCTTTTCTTTTTTTTTTAGTATGCGCCTAATAAAGGGACAGTTGCAACAGGAGTTACTGCTGAGAGCTGCTCCATGAAAAGCTTAATCTTTTGTTCCATTGTGTGATTTATCTGCTACTCAGCACAGGTCAATGTTTCTTTTATGTGTTCTCCGTCTGCACAGAGACGGTGGTCTGAAATAAATGTTCTGATGGCAGCTCATTGCAGCACAATGGCTATGATTGACCCCATTGCTGTCGCCATGGCAATATGAAGACGACTAATGGTGGCTGGTTTAACGACTGGTTTTGCCTGTGAGTGTCTTCATGTGCATGTACTTGAAATGCTTTTGAAAAGAAATCCCACTGTGAAAAATGCTGATATTCAAACATGAATGAGGATAATGACACATTGAAGATAAATGCACCTGTTTATAACTGACAATCCACTGAAAACCTTCATGTGAAATATTTGCGAAAATAACCTACATGTACACTCCAAGTGGCTTGGTCCACCTCACAGTCATTTTCATTGTGAAGCGGGAAAGCTTAAAGCATATAAGCTTATCAAACATAAAGGTGTCCGCTTAAAATAATATGTTAAATACATATTATGATGTGAAATTAAATACACGAGTTTCCTACCTGAGTCAGAGCTGTACATGTAGACAAACTTGGTCCACCCGTAGTGGTCGATCACTCCCACCAGGGCGTCCTGGAGCTCAGGCCTCAGCTGGATGACAAACTGGTTGGCCGTCTCGATGGGGAAGGATGGCGTGACGAAGCAGACGTGCAGTGCTCCGCAGAAGGACATGAGCATGTTGACTGTCTTCCTGTCATACAGGCCGATGATGGCGTACACACCTTTGGAGAACTGGGAGCAAACTGCAAGAGAGAAGAGAAAACGGGGAGAAAGTTAGTCTCTGAATTTACTGTATCTGATCAAATGAAATGAATGCAACATATTCTCATCAAGTAGGCACTTGCTACTTTGGTGGACCCATGATTTTTTGTACAATAAACTACAAAATATAGGAATTTTCAACACTGGAATTTACCTGCGATTCACATTCTGCACAATGCAATAAAATGTTGTCTGATTATCTGTACTGTCTTGTCGCTTGTAAATAACGTCCCATAGATTTCCTCATGTAGGAAAAACAAAGATGTATTGAATTAAAGCTAAAATGATTCGTCAGATCATTAGACAGTCGATTCCAGCTTCTCCAATGTTAAAATTTGCTGCTTTTGCTGCTACAGTTAATTTGATATTTTTGAGTTCTGGTGTTTTGGTCAACAGATTCTTCCGCGCTCTGGGAAATTCAGATGTTAAATTTCACCTTTTTTTGATACTTAACAAACCAACTACTAACCACTGATTCAAGAGCATAACAAACAGTTGATAGTTAAAGCCCTGCATTGAATAAAATTGAATTCTAGATCATGTGGATGTTTCATTTTTCTTTTTTCTCTTATCGTCCATCACCTAAATACCCAAATGCATATAACAAAAGCTATCCCTGATGTTAAAAAAAACAACAACTGAGATTCTGAGAGAGAAATCTGTCTTTACTCACAATTTGTTTTACCCATTCAATTAAAACCTGAGTCATCACACGGCGCTTCCAAATTTTTGTTTAAAGTAGCTCTTATAGCCTTGTCCTCACCTCCATTCAACTACTCTGTGGCATGTTTATGCAGAACTGGCCAGTTTGTCCATCTGTATACCACCAGTCTGTGTGTTTGCCTTCAGTGAGTGGTGCAGCGGGTGAAGGCAGATTAGAAGTGGAGAGGTTAATCAATGCATCCCCAGGGTTCCATTGACATTTTACTGGCAGCAGGAGGCGGTTTGCATCTCTCATTTCCTTTCTCTCCCTCCGTCTCTCCATTTCCCTTTCTCTCATTGTCTGTTTGTCACTCTGACTTCCTTCACACCCTCTAATACCTTAAAATAGCTAATTTATGTTCACAGTCTTCTCTTCGGAAAAAGGTATGTCCTCTCCATGCTTTCGGCATGGCGTGCTATCTTTGCACTCGCAGGTCTGGCCTGGGCTATTTTCTGCCACGGCAATGGGTGGGCCTTACTTATCTCAGTATTTACCAAACAGATTGAAGTCGCTGCCTGTCCCCGCGCGAGGGCCAGCTCGCTGCTAGGAGCTGAAGGCAAGACAGAGAGAGGATGGCCCGTGCCCAAAACGCCTAACCCATCACAGACCTGCACCCGCGGGGCAGGCACGTGTGTGTGTGTGTTTGCGTGTGTGTGACGGAGATAGAGGGAGAGTGAGAAATTCGGCGGTATCACATAAAAATACGTGTGCACACACGCATGAGCACACACACACATATGCAGTCTCTAGTGCTCCAAAAGCCTGGTGACTCACCCTACTTAAAGCAAGCCCTGAAATAGACATTTTGAGCCTCGCCACACTGACTCAGTAACAGAACTATCTTTCCTTCATGGTCTGCACACGCTCTTGCTATTAAATCGACACTCTCTCTGCTATTGCTTTCCACTAGCACACATTATATTTCCCCTTACAATTTTCTAGGACCAATTTCAGCGGTGGCCTCCATGTTCTGCCTGGATGAAAGGTAATGAGAGCTTGTTTGACTTTTTGTGCAGTGTCCCATTACTCTGCCCTGCAGCAGGTTACCATGTTTCACTGAATATGACTCATTTCTCATACCTACAGTATGTCTGTCTGACAAAAAAAAAAAATAAAACATGCAGCCATGTGGCACGGACCTCCTGCTCCGAGCTGGCAAGAGAACCATGTGCTCGTCTAATTCGACAAGAGCATGACACAGGACATTAGTGTAACTCAGCAGTGTCGGGTCTTGTTCTGATAGCAGTATAGAGGAGCGGCGTATTGAGTTTGTTTGTGTGCGAGGGGGCTTGTTAGCGCGGCTCCACATGTGTAACGACATTGGAGGCAGTGCTGAGAGACCTAAAGTGATCTCGAAGACCCCAGCAACACCTGTCCACCCTGGCACTCCGTGTCTCCTCGCCACAGTTACAGCTGCCATGGCGGCAGAACTGAGGTTGCCCGGGCAACGGTCTGTTTCTCTGGCAGGGATTACAGTAGCTCAGAGCTGCTAAAGGACTTTTGGAAGATGAAGTGGGAATTGTGAGTGTTTGGACATTTTGTCATAATTAGGTTCCCCCTCAAGGAATTAGCAAATTTGCAAAACCGACTTGGCTTTGCAAAAATAAATCCTTAGATAATGTCGGAAATAATGGAAGATTTGCGCATTTCCACAGCATCACATTTTTTATTTACACTCAAAACAAACCATAATCATTTCCAAAAGTCAACAAACCCTTCAGCATATGCATACAGATGATGCAGGGGAAACTCACTGGAACGGTCTTCTGTTTTTTATATTTTCACCCTTTCTAAACTTCTCCTATGAATGAACAATAAGTTGATTTGCATTTGGCGTGGTCAAAGAGTTTCGGGCCGCAGGAAAAGAGAGGAAAAACTCAAATCCTAAAGGGACTGATACTCGCACAACAGGAGGAGCTGTCAGAAACAGCTCACGCAGCTACTGTCTTCCCTGTTCTCTGTTTCCTGTGCCCTGCAGCTGTTCCTCTGCTTAGCATGAGCCAAATATCAAATGACAGACGTGTCTGTGCCGGCTGCACAAAGAGGGCGTGTTAGTGACAGTTGTTCCTGCATCTGAAGTTGTGGATGACGGGAGGGTGATGCTAGGGGGTTGGTAGGCAACGCTGCATCCTTCAAACTGCCCATGAATGTTTATAGCTCGGTACAAAATCACATACTGGACCACTGCTGGTTTGCTCTTAAAAATAAAGTCTGACTTTGACTTTATGATTACATTAATGATGCTATGAAATATATATGTATTTGAAATAATGATGGATTCTAAAAACGTATGAAGGGCTTAGAGTGCAGCCTGAGCCGTATTTGATAGATGCTCTGAAATAAATGACACATAATTTATAAAATAACGCTAGATTTTTTTTAAAATTGTTGACAGGGAAATTATCCTGAAATCACAGTGAGACCATTTAGACGGGGCACAGTGTAAATACAGGTTGATGGCAAACTGCATCAGTTAAGGGTGTCAAGGTGCCCTTGTGCCTGCTACCTGCCTCCCAGCTGCTCCACTGGAGCACACACTAACCTGTGTTCAGGACTGTGGTATTGCAGAGCAGCTCCTTTGTGTGGGTGTGATTCTTTCTTCAATAGCTCTGCATTGCTTGATATGTCAAAAAAAAAATCAATAGAAGGTGAATTTAAATGTACCGGGTGCAGTCACAAAGGGGAAGCCACAACCATGTTTGCGAGAATCAATATGAGGTACGTCGTCTGAGCGTGTTGGCTCGGTAAACACATGTACTCTGGACTCAGGGGTTTACTGCGGCCTCATGCAAACCACATATTCTGATAAGGTTGTTATATACATTATATGCCTCCACAAACACACACAAAGGGAACACGGGGCTTCTACTATTTTTCTCCCCTGGGACTTGCATGCCATTATCCTGTGCAACATTAAGGTCAGCAGTACAGAAGGAATTTCACAGCAGCAGGAAGCTGGGTTCAGCTGGAGGGAACGTTCTGATTGGAGGGTTCTTGCTCAGCCATCCATAAAGGTCTTTTTTTTTTTACCACTGAGGAGAGACATATCAGGTGACTCCACAAAATAGGACATCCAATTAAGTAGCTCATCCTATCCACTGATCAACATACATGTACCCTTCTCTAGTCTGAGTATTTCTTCCTGTGAAACTCCAAAGAAAATAGTTTTTATTTTCCTCTGGGCATCGATGGACAAAGACTGTGGAATGGAAGAGTGAGCAGCTGAATCCAGCCCAGCTTTCCTCCACCTCAGCATAACCCTGCCAGATTGACTCCCAGAGTCACACACCACCCTTATTCAGTGAGTCTCAGTTCTACGAACACAACTGGGTTTATGTTGTCTATCCAATGTCACCTTTACACTACAAGATCGCAGATCTCAGGCTGATGCCTCAGGAAGTCAAATCTGTTTTCACTTTCAGTCAAAATCGGTTTATAAAAAGGACACAACAAGGAAAACCAAGGACACTAGCCTATAATAAAAGATTGCAACTATTATTTTTTATTATCAGTTTATCCTTTTTATTAAAATTAATTATCATTTACTCAATAAATGTCAGAACTTATTGACAAATGAATGTCAACGCAGGTCCAGAAGAAATATCTCAATAAAACTGCCATAAATTTTTTCACAGACATTAATGGTGCCCAAAAGATGAAGCCTTTGGTGATCACCTAAAATTTCTGTAGCACCACTGGCAGGTTTTCATTTAACCTCTAAACTAATTACATTCCCATCAACCTCAACTGTACATTGTGTTTAGTGCTAACATGCTAACACACCCAACCAAGATGGTGAACATGGTAAACATTACCTCAAAGGGGCTGTATATGACATTCAGAGCGTTAATGTAGCAGGAAACAACCATTTGCTATGTAAATACATAGTGGAGTAATGGCGTCCTGAGCAGAGACTTCAGTCACATTACTTCTGAATGTGTTATAATTCGAGCTTCTCTGTTGTTGTGGTATACGGTCTGGCCAGGCCTGCATGTTAGTGCATGTACGTCCCTCATGTGTATATTTCACTTGCTAGCTAATTGTCGCTGCACTGCACTGCACTCATACAGCAGTTACAGGCAGTTACTGCTGATCATGGCTTCACACCCACCCTCCAGTTTCCCCAAGGTTAATACTGTTAGCTCTGTCAACACTGATGCCATTGTTAGCACCTTTTTTGTGCTGTTAGCACCATTAGCTACTAGTTGTCAGCTCAGCCACTTCCATGTTGAGAGCTGTGTGCAGACAATCCTCAGACTCCAAATCATACATATGCTCTAAATGTCATATACAGCTCCTTTAATATCATCATGTTACCATTGTTCGTGTTAGCATGTTAGCATGCTGACATTAGCATGTAACCCACAGTTTTGCTGTCTGTTGCTGCAGTTTTGCTCAGAGAGCTGCCAGCATGGCTGTGGACTTCTAGTCTTGATGCCTGATAACAGCTAATCAATGAATGAGCTTAATCAGTTGTTCCAGCTGTGTTTCCAGGGGTCAACACATTATTTTGTTGATAATTTTAAGAACAGCGTAATGTAAAATGCTTATCACAAATCGGGTTTAAGCAGGAAGCCAAACCCTGTGCTGCCGCACAAATCTTATAAATGCTTAAAATTAATTATTGCAGGTGTGGGCCTAAGGGTTACGGTGCTTACTGTGAACTGGACCGTCTCTAAACTGTGTCTGGTCTTACACCTTTGTTGCATGTCATTTACCATCTCCCTTGCCCCTCGCCCATCTCATTTCCTGTCATCTGTGTACTGTCAGATTTTTAATAAAGGTACTATAAGGCACACATTCACACTGCATGCTATAGTATCTATGCCATACTTAGTTTAAGGTATCCTTTTGAAAAATGAGAAGGATGACAGGAGCAAGGAGGTTCCTGTCACATCAGGCAGTAATATACACCACCTCCACAAGGGTGAAGGGTCACTCAATCAACCACAGAGCACTTTGAGGGGAGATAAACACATCTGACACCAGACACTGCAAGACGCACACAATCATACTCAACTCAGCCACCCATGGCTAATAACTGTCAGATGATGTGTGTAATAAAAACAGAGAGCATGTTGTGGTCCCTCTGGTCCCATCCATCTTCCAGAGAGCTAATCAGCTACATTAATGAGAGCCTGGGCAAAAGGAGTCGATATCCGATTCGCACATATGAATACATTTAGGACTTGCCAGCACCCCCCTCAAAAAAAAAAAAAAAGTCTCGCTGGTTTTGACAAGACAGCATCTCACACACAGCTTGTGCTTGTGAAGAATCCCTCAGGTGATGGGTGGGGGTGGCCTACACCATGAGCCCTCCACCACAGAATGACTCACGCGGTGCAATAAATCTCCTGCTATTCAGAGGACAGGGACCCAGGGGACCGAAACGCAGCACCAACAGGGATCTGCATAAATGCCTGTGTAGGAGGGTTTTTACTGCGAGGACAGTTTTCTCTGGGATCTCCTGCAAACGACTTGAAATGTATCCTGGAGAAAATGATTCATTCCATGATAATGTGTCAATGTACTGCAGAGAGATCATTTCATCCATGCAGACTAATACCAAGTCAAGAAATGCAACAGGTTTAAGAGGTTTTTAGGAGGGGGTGGGCTTTGCCTCACTGCCTTTCTACCTCTCCAGAGTATCCATATGCCCCATGGAGTGTTGCGCTCCAGAGAGGTGCGCTTGCTATTCCCTGGTATAAACAGCTTTAGCTCCTCAAGCTTAAGGGAGATTTACTGCCTGTGCAAGAGCAATAAAATTGTGTTTATGTCAGTGCTGTTACTGGTGTGTGTGTGTGTGGCAAAAGAAGAGAGAAAATAATAAGAGAAAAGGGAGGAAAAGACAGATGAGGAGGTGAAGATAGAAAAAAGAAAAAAATGGGGAACTTAGAGAAATATGGCAGACAGGAAACCTCTAAACTCTTAAGCTTCCACCGCTGGGAATAGCAGTGATCAGAGCAGCTGACCAGCCAAACAGATCTTAGATTAATGTCGGGAAGTGTTGGATACTCATGAGAGATTACATTAGTCGAAACGGGGGTAATGGAAGGTTAATAAGGATGAGCCAAAAATCAAGCGTGTCTTGAAAATGTAGGTGAGGGCGGACAGAAGGCAAAGCTGGTTTCTGGAGAGGAGAAGAAACAGAAGCATTAGTGTCTACCAAAGGAGATGATAGGGAGACTGCTGCGAACAAAGGGAACAGATGCCAGCCTAGCAGTGGGAAACACAGGGACCACACGGCGAAATCTAGATTTCTCCTATTTCCTCTAAGTAATAAAACAATGGCACTGCATCGCCTCATTAAATGGGTAATCGAGGGTGTGAGAGCACTCCCCTCAGCTCCGAACACATCTCTCTCCCTTCCTGTGTCTCACTCTCTAACCCTCTCACGCTAGGCCATTGTCTCCCCTCCTCGCTGTTTCTCGCCACGTTTCCAATCTGGTTTGCTGCGGAGCCCTGCCGCCTGCTGAATAAACGCTTACCTGGGCAGCGGGTCAGAAACCCAGCCCAGACCAACTCCTGTCAGGGGGTATGGAAACTCCAATTATCTCCTTAACAATCATCCCTTCGCAATTATCTCCCCATCTGCGTATCGGTGTCGACAGGTGCAGAGGGACGGTCCCGCTCGCACACTTTCTCTGACACAAAAAGTGATGGAAGTGGATATGTGGAGCAAGAAGAGGCGAACACACAACCTGCATGCTAATGCAACTTTATACGACTGTAAAAATTAAAAACTGTCCTCAACAAATTCCAGCTGAGCCACTGGGAAATAAAATGTTCGTAATAGACCTGAGCAGAATGTATGAGTACAACCAGTAATGTTGCATTCATTTGCTTACAACAAACCAGAGCTGCAAGTTATAATTACTGTTACTGCTGATAAACTGTTGTTTATTTTGGGATCATTTGTGCTTCATCAGTTGATTCCAAAAATCTATCAAATGTAAGAGAATACTGAAAATTGGCCGCACAGTTCCCCAAGGTGATGTCTTTATATGAAAGCAATGACTTCTTTGATTTAAGATGCTAACATTTGTCACTTTTGCTTGATGCATGACTGAAATGAATGATTGATTAATGTTGTCAATTCGTTTTCAATCACTTGGGAAACTGTGTATAGATGTAGTGACCAGACAGTCTTTTGGTTAATACAGTAAATATTTGACAAATAAAGGTACTTCATCACATTGATGTAAAAACTGACAATTTGCTGAGCCCCTCACCCGCACAACAAAAATCCAATCATAGCTTAGCAACTGTAACCAGGCACAGCAGGCCTGTCAGTCCTTGGATTTCTCCACATGTTGAAGTGGTATGCATGAGGCTTTTAGCAGAACTAATATCTAAAATATTTGGAGGGTGCTGTCCTATTTCCAAAACCAAAAACATAAAAAATACTGAGGGCCTGTGTCCACATTTTTTTTCTTCTGAGTCATAGTGTCTCTTTTTCAATTCATTCCAGTGAAGACAGAGAGTGTATGCGGCTGCCTCCAGAAAAGGTGTAGCGTCTTTTTTCAGAACACTCTGCCCTTTTTGTGCAGCCGCTCAGAGCATTTCCTTTGAAAAATCTCAGAACCTCTCAGAGAGGCACTGGTGTCATCCCTGTCGTTCCTTTTCAGGCAACCTTGTCATATGAGGTGGGACTCCTCACCCGTGTAACCAAGACAACCGAGGAGAAGCTTGTTCTGACCGTGTCTATCCCAGGTGTCCCATATGTCGGACAATAGCTATCATAACGGAAACAGAAAAGCTTATTTGTGGGAGCATGCAGGGTGTTTCCATCACTGTGCTGATAAGGTTATACCCTGTACAAGCTTGTTAGCTATGTGGTCAATACTTTATTACCTAGCATCTTAAAAGAAGACACTGGGAGCAGCTTTTTTGTGAAGCGCTGAGATGAAGAGCTCTGCCACCATTTTCCTGCCAAAGAAAAACGCCGTGTGGACACTGGCCGTGTGGACACCGGCCGTGTGGACACCGGCCCTTTAGAGGTGCAGAAACTGTTGTACATGCTTTTACCTCTTTGCGACTTGATCATTGCAACAGCCTTTATTCGTGTCTTAATCAAAAAACCTTGCAACGACTTCAGATTGTTTAGAGCTCAGCCGCAAGACTTTTAACCAAAACCAAGAAGCACGACCACATCACACCAGTTTTAGCCTCTTTACATCGGCTCCCTGTTTGTTTTAGGATTGACTTTAAAATCTTAAGGCTCTTCATGGCCTGGCTTCAGATTACATTTCAGACCTGTTAGTACCTTATGAATCTATGCGTAGTAGAACAAGTCCGCCACAGCACATCTTAACATTTTTCATGCTGTAGTGCCATTTTTGGAGTAGTTTAATATGCTATACATAAATACACCCCTTATATCCCAAATTTTAATAATATGTACGGACATATGTCCATGAAATAAATTGCTAAAAAGTGCAATAAACCCCCCAAAAATTAAAATCTTTTTTTTTTACACATATTTTTCTAAATACACGCAAGCAAATCAGTTCATGCTCACAACGTGATGGTGCTTATTCCAACGTAGGAAGTGCTGTGAATACCCGCGGTCTGGATTATAATGTTTTTGTTGTGTGCGCTTTTTACTGGATTTCTACAAACCCATTAGTGCAAGGAAACAACCCTCTGGGACACGATGAATGCGTGATATGTTAGTGTAACTCCTCTGGTTTTACATGCAAAATAATAAATAATTATTGCTCTATCTTATTTGGTTGCAATTCTACCGGCATTTAAAAATAGATGTGCAAAAGGGAATCGCAGGCGCTCCCATTGATGTTGAAGGGCTACGACCCACAGGCAGAGGTCTTTTGCTTGTTCCAGACTCCAGGCTGAAGACTACAGAGGACAGAGCTTTTGCCACCAGGGCCCCGAGGCTCTGGAATGACCTGCCTGAGGATATAAGGCTGTCCAAGTCACTGGCTTCATTTAAGTCTCTCCTAAAAACCTACTGCTACTACTAGTAGTAGACCTACTGTCTGTCTATTTTATTGCTACCTTGTTGATGTTATTTCCCATTTATTATCTTGATTTTAGTTTTGGCTTTCCTTATTTTATCTTTTAATTAGATGACAGTTTATTAATACTTACATATACCCTCCACTACATGACTGTTGACCAGTAGCCTCATGCAAATGTAGCGTTATTTCCAAAGCCGGGCAGTATAGCATTAGCTGGGCCAGAAAAAGATGAACCTTTTAAAAAGAGTCAGGCGAACAGTAGCAGTATGCAGCTAGCCACAAGAAAATATGAATATATACAGAATTAATTAGCAAAAACAGATCAAAAACAAACTCTGGTTTGATTGATATTGCCTGGACTGCAGACACAGAAAATATAATTTAGAGAAAGAAATACAAATGGATATCTGTTTTTGCAAATTAACCCTTCAATGCTTGAGACAGTGTCATTTCAGCAACAAAAAGACGATCACCAGCCAGAATTTAAGAGCTTTGGTCCACTTTCGTTGGAAGTCAAGGACCCTTTGTTTCAAAATGTCTTAGAATTTCAAATAAATCTGCTACAAATATTTTTGTAAACTGTGAATGTCCTGCGCAAGAACAGATAATTTGATGTAGCAACAGTAACCTAGGGGGGCTGGGCTGAGCGAACAGTCAATTATATACATTATAGATCCAATATCATCTTGCAGGAGTCCCTGCCTCCCAACTTTCAGCAACTGTTGCAGGTCTAGTGTCATGGCAAGGCAGTCATTTAGTACAACGAGCGTCTGTGCGACTGTGCTGTCACTGTAAGAGCAGTTACACTATGTCACAGTGTTTAATATGCTTGTAGGCTTTGTTCCTCATTAAAATACACAGAAGCTCCGGAGATGCACTGTATGACAAAAGAGGGACTCGCTTCTGTCTTTGCCGCAAAAACATGACAGCTGCCATCATCCGGCGCTCGTCCCTCCACCCCGCAGCACAAATCCTGGTCTTCATCCCCGAACACATTGTTTTCTAATTGCCAGCCCCACACGTCTCAGCTCAGACCTCCACGTCCCAGCTGCCATTACCTCCAGAGACGACAGATTTGTTTTAAATACTTGGTGAGCTTGTATGAATACAGAGAAGGATTCGGAGCAGGCTTAGAAAGACAATGAGGAGAACAAATAGAAACAGAGCGGACACAGTCATCAGCGAAGTGTGTGTGTGTGTTTGTGTGGTGAACGAGAAGCGTATGTGTGATAAAGACCGGTGTCTTGTCAACACGACGGAATTCTTAAACCTCAAGGCACTGGATGGCCGTTGGGTTACTTTTATGAGGCGAGTTGTTCTTAGAAAATGGTCACACAGCAGGTGAGGAGATTAAATGACAGGTTGCTTATTTTCTCCTTCCTAACCGTTTCTCTCTTCCCTCACCCTCAATCCCCCGCCCCACGTGCACATTTCCTCTTCCTTTCTTTTGCAAAGCAATGCCGGCACATACAACACACAGAAACAATCTCTATCCCCCTTCTGCTCCACACTCTATCACTCTGCTGCTTGGGGAGCAGTTTTGGCTGATCTACATTGATTGCTATGGGCCATTCTCTATCCCTGGCGCTCCGGAGCAAAAAAAATCCAAGCCTTCTCATTCATCAAACCAGCACCTGCCAGACTCTAGCCCTAAGAGAACAACCGTCAGTTTCTTTTCTTTTTTTCCCCCCTTCTCTCCCATTCTCTTTGTTTTCTCCTCGACAAATAACTGTCATGTCCTGAACAGTCAGGAGGGAGCGGTGATCTGCTATTCGTCCGCCTTTTTCAATAACCCATTGAACATTCGGTAATCCCTCCGAACATGCATGCACTGTGGAAGTCAGTCACCACAGCTGTACCTCAATGACTGACACAGTAGCTACACAAAAAAAATACAACACCCCAGAGCCTCCCTGACACCAGCCATGGGGTCTGAAATTGCAGCTTAACCTCCACCCCCCACCCTCCTCTTCTTAACACTTCCATCCCAGCTTAGACTTTTCTTTCTGGGGTGTTGTTTGCCCCTGTAGGGGGGAAAGATTGGAGCAAAAAGGGTGAATGTAATAAATACAGACATAAAGTTTCCAGGAGATGACTTTTTCTTTTTAAGTTTCTCCAGGCAGATCCTTGAGAGCTGTGTATTTTTAAGCATAACAGCGCTTAACAGAGTTAGTCCAATTGTCTTTTTTTCTGTGGAGTTATTATCACATATTTATGCTCATAACTCCATGAAGTGATAGCATTAGATGTGCTGCACTGAATAATACATTAAATGCATCTGCTCGAGCTCCGTCTCTTGTTAGCTATTGTGTGTGTGCAAGTGCGCGAGTGAGAACTTCATAAAGCAGTCTCACATGCTCGCACACATTTCTGTTTGGTAGTCGGAGCAAGAAACTACTCTGATGAGAAAAACTTACGCAAGGTGTTTGTAGCAGTAGTCGGACTCCAATTCCACTACTCTAATCTTTGCTTAGAATCACTGGATGATTGGTCTCTTTAGGCTCGTAAAAATAAAATGAATAAAGCAGACAAAAATGGTGGTTGACCAGGTCAAAACTCACCAACGTATGGAAGCAGTGATGATGGATCACACATAGATGCTGCTTTGACTTAAGGGGCCACAAGTCCAAAAGGTTGGAAACCACTGCTCTGAAATACTTTATTGTATAAGGTAAAACTGAAAGTGATGTGAGTTGAATCAGGAGGTCAGTTTGGGTGATTCATTTTTAAATTTTCCTTCATTTTCTCTTTCAAATTGGTTTGATAAACTTATGGGTATGTTTAAAACCTGCCCGACTGACTGCTCATGTTTTTCTTTCTCCGATTTTTTTAGGAAGAACACAGTGTTCCCAGGTTCAATTAGCAATTAACTTTGGACTGATATTATTACTGATAAGAACATTGGACAAAACTACACAAATAAGTCATAATAAAATGACATCACTCTTTTCTTTCATGTTGAGTCACACTTGCACCCCTCTGTGAATATTCCCTCTGCATCTCAGGCCACATTTACACCGATACGTTGCCATTTTCAAACTGTGTTTTAAAATGGAAACCATCTCCATACACATGAGCGTTGTTGCACCGTCTTTACTTACACACCTGAAAAAGAAAAATCACATGACCATTCAAGTACAGTGCACATGCACGTGAAGAGGAAGCAGATTTTCTACTCTGCAGTTGGTTGCTTAGCTACAGAAAATACTACGGAGATGGCAAAAAGTAAGATCAAAAGTAACACTTCAGGCGATCAAGATTTAGAGTCATCGCAAAGCAAATACAGTGACCTATTAGAGCATTATCAGGAGCATTACCAGGAGCATTATCCATCGCCACAGGGAGCCATGGCAGTGGGACAGCAGCTACGCTACCCACACAAGAAGGATGAAATCACAAGAGGTATGTAAGCTCAGTTATAATGTTTTGGCTTGACACATCGTGACTGTTAAGAACCAATCGGGAAGCAAATGTGGGTGTCTGCATCATCATTTTCAAAAGTTTGTGTTTATACCTGTCCCGACTAAAACGCAACCGTGGAATTTTCAAATTAAAACCATGTCAGCAGCATTTTTAAGGGTCTCCGTTTCAGGGGCTCCAAAATGCCAGAGTAGTGTTGATGCTTAGTGTAAATGTCGCAATCGTTGTGTTTTAGAATAAAAACGTATTAGAGTGGATGCAGCCTTAGACACTTCGACTTAAGCAGCTGCTAGTAATAAATTAAACAACTTATTTAATAAACTTCAACTTGCAACTTGGCATTGTGTGGGAAACGAAGTCACACCTATTTTCTTTGCAAACACCCAGCTTTCTGTTGTGATAATTTATTCTACCAGTGTCCATAGTTGTTTACAACATTAAACTATCAGACAAAAAAATGCAGCATTGCTTTGCTCAGATTTTTCTGATTATCCATGTCAGACCTATGACATCACATCCTGTTTCTCTGGGACTTGTAAGCTTAAGCCTTACACCATTCAACTTTATCAATAACTTAAATCAATAAATACATCCAGTACCATAAAACTTGGTTATAACTATAATGTTTATGCTCATTATTGAACAGTAATATCACATGGCCTCACTGATATTATAGTCTTGATTTACCACAAACATTTGACCACCCCTGTACTTGACCTCAACCTGTACACTCCCTCTGTGACATAGACTTACATACATCCCATCACCCGACAGTAATTCATAACTGTCCTCTAGGCCCGCCCGAAGGGAAGCACCCCCCAGCCTCTCATCTGTTTGGTATCGATTGGCTGGGCAGGCCTCTGTGCGGTGCTCAGTTCATTGATTATAGCAGCCTCATAGATCCTCTTCCAGTTCTCTTTAACCGACCCACAGAGACCCGGGAAGATACTGCTGCCTACATCACAGTGACAACCCGAATCGTCTTTTCCATGAACACTAATTAGTTTTAATGAAAGCTTTATTATCGCGACGTCTAAACCAGACACAAAATCAAATGCGAGTTAAAGATTCGCAAAGCTTAAAGTACGTCTAATTCTGAAATGTTAAATTTTGTTGCTAGGTGCAATATCCTGCAGACATATTTCAACCCAAAATAGCCAAAGCTTAGCCTAAATCTCACCACACATATGCAGGAAATCAAAGGGAAGAGTAGATGATATAGGCGTGAGCCTGCAGGGGATTTGACATGAAGCTAGCGATTCACTGCCGTCCTTATTACAAACCAAGTCAATAGCAGATTATGGTAATGTGAGATCTAACTGAGGGGAACAGTGACTAATATTCTCCATGTACACACACCATCCCTGGCAGTTATTTTTAACCACTGGAAACATGTAAAATAAGCCAGTCCAGCAAAGCGCTTTCACCGCACATGTAAAAGCAAAGGCACGTATAGAAAGAGAGCCAGGATCCATAATAATAAATGCTAAAAATACAGGCACTCTGCCACTTTATGACTTGGTTTGTGTATGTGAGCGGAAGAGAGAAGACAGAGAAATGCAAATTAGCTCCAGTATCCTGTCTCACATTATGCCGACAGTGTTGCCATCGTCATTACTTCCCCAATGACTCCACAGGCGGGAAATAAAATGAATCACATCGCCATTAACATTCAATGTCTCTGTCTATTATGTTTTTCCTTCTCTCTCCTCTTTATTTTCTCCATCACCTTTGCCCTAGTCCACCCAACCCCCCAACCTCTCGCCCCCTGCTCTTTAGGCAGGTGCCAGGGAGTGCGTGTGAGCATGTGTACGGGTGTGTTTTTGTGTGTGTGTGTGTGTGTGTGTGTGTGGTGGGAGGGCTTGCTTCTGGAGGAAGTGGCTAGTCATAAGAGCCAGCTGATGAGTATCACCCTCATCCGGAGCTCCATTCATCTCCGTGCACAAAGGCCCATTCACCCGCTGCTTTTCACACTTGCGGACCCCCAAGAGCCCCGAGCACATTCCCACACTCACACACGCTTACAGAGGTGAACTGTCACTCACTCAGGACATCCTACACAGATGCCAGAATGGGCACCCAGATGCAAACACGCGCAGAAACACACATGCACACTCCTCCACACAGGCATACTAAATAGAGACCCAGGAATAGGCTGCTTTTATCATCTGACTCATTATAAGCGGGCCCTAGGGCCCTTCCTTACAAACATGTCTCCATAGCCTCCACATCCAAAAACTCTTTCAGAGCGAGTGACACACAGCAGGCAGAGGTGTCACTTTCATTTTTGCCGTCTCCCTCCACTGTGAATCTTTCTGACACGCTTATTCCACAGCCCACCATCATACCCATGGACTGCAGTGATATGCGTGACACACTGAAGAAAAGATGTCATATTTGATGGCATGGCGCAGAAGACTGAGAGGGTTGACTGGATGAAGGGAAAATCTGTAGAAATCCTGTAGTGCTGAGAGCTCCTGGATCTAGTTAAGCTCTAGGAAAACCTGAATATTGGCAGTGATCCTTGATCAAATAATCAGTTTCAAGTAGTTTTCTGAAATGTTTTGGACAAGGATATTTGATCCCTGTCAGTTTTTCATTTGCAAAAGAGCTGCTTTTACAGTTTCATCAATTTCTGAATGGATGATGGAGACAATTCCACCAATCAACTGCTTACAAAGACAGAGAAAAGGCAGTCAACAGAAGGTGCGCCATGCTGCATGTTGGCCATTTGAGTCCAAATCGCCATGTTGTTCTTTAACTGTATGTGTGCTGGCGCTGCTGTCTTCCCACTGGGTGCACGCTGTGACTAAGACATCATTCTACCCCCCCCCAATCCCTCTCTGCTGCTTTAGGCACCATGTTTTTTCCACAAGCGACATCCCTAGAAACGTCAGCTGCAGCCTGACTCTCACATTCGAATAACATTCCCTTCTGAGCAGAGGACCATCTCATTAATGAGGGCATCTTGGGTGCATTTGGTTTCTTTTTTTCGGGAGGGGGAGCGTGACTGTTTTCTGCAGCTCTTACTGTGGTTTTTAAATGCATTCCTGCAAAATTTACCACACTATAAAGCTGAGGACAGGACGGACTTCATAAAGTCTGTTTTTATGATCAGGTAGGGGAAATTAAACTAAATAATGTGCAATGTGTGTAAAGTGCGGGGATAGGGAGCAAATTTCCTTTTAGTGACAGTGTTCAACGTTTGCCAGCCGCTAGCCCCGAATGTCTATAAATCTGCATGAGGGCTGTTGCACATAATGCTTTATTTCCAATCCAATTCAGAGCTCATAACTAAATCTCATAACAACTGCTACAACCACATTACATTAAACTTGTGTGTGGGAAAGGCTCTTAGATTCCTAGATATGAACGTTAAATGGCCACTGTCAGTCTACCAGCCACGTTAGGTTTGATCCACACGGATCATATGTATTTTGGAAACAGGGTCTTCCCCTCCTTCATTTTCATAAAAATTTTCATCCACACGCACTGTTAAAAAAAAATCTCCATCCAAATGAAATCGCAAAAAAACTCTGAAGCTATCAAGAACATGCCAAACCAACAAGCGGTGATATAATCATAACCCTAAAGCCACACAAAGAAGACGAAGATTTTGTGTAATCAGAAGCCTGAAAAAAGTTATTACCAGAGGGTTACCTGCAGCAGTGATCGTAGCGCATGCTGATGCCTCTATTCCTCAGTATAGTAGAACAGTAACTGTACATTTATGCGTAAACACATAAGTCCTGGTAGCTATTTTAGAACCAGCACAACAGCCATGTTCGCCATTGCACAAAATGTCGCCTCATTTGTGATGCCTCCCAAAGGAGGTAACGGCGCACATTCTGAGGTCTCAAGCCAGAAAATCAGTTTTACCTATCAACACGTCAACAGTGAAAATTAAGTCTCTGAAAATCTTCACCTTGAATGGAGTTTTTTTTGTGACCTAAAACACAGCTGTGCTGATGAAAGGCCAAAAAGCATTTAAAAAAAAGGGCTGTCAAATTTACGCATGCACACATGGACAAGGTCTTAGTTCACTAAGCTAGCTCTGTGAAATAGTTAACAAGCAGTGTTCCATGGGTAGCCAAGATGGACTTGTAGTTTCTGCAGTTGAAGATACAGTTCATATGGAGTTATTAAAAACTAATTGGTGCTTTTATGTGCAGCTATTTGTTAGTGCCAAACCTTTGTATTAGTAACTGTCCGTTTTATCATTTAGCTGTTCCTCCCAGTGTCGTATATTAGTTTAAATAAGAACATAGTGATCCATTTAGAGCGTATGTTGTTAAATAAATGCTGCATTTATTTCACTTAATATGTCATACTCTCCATTGCTGCTAATAAACGTAAGTGATTAGAGCTGTCATGTATTTTAAATTGAACATTTTTAGTTGTCCATTAATCTGCTGCTGATAATGTTTATCTAGTCATTGTGTGGATATGGAGATTTGCTTATTGTTGGGGTTTATTTACATTAGGATGAATCTGCATGGTTTATAGCATTGTTCATCTGTTATTTTTGTGTAGAGACATACACTAACCACCGAGTGGACAAGTGTGTGGTGACTGGTGTGGTGAAAGTATTCAGTAAAACTCCTGTTGGCTATTCAACACACTGAACCAGAGAAGATAAAGGTTATATAGAGTCAGTTCCCGAGACTGTTTTGTTTTCTAGCAATCACCATGAATCAAGATTAGCCTGCAAAGGAGCCCTCAGTTCGTCCAAGACCCAGCATCCGTTGACCTAGTTATTAAGCCCACTACGACCTTAGTGAGGGGCAGCGCAGATGTTTGTCACCCACCAGGTTACACACTACATCGGGAAGCTAGTGAATCGGACTGTTCAGTTTCCAGTGCACCCATCAGCCAGCATACAAGCCCTCCACGCTGGATGGTGGTGCATTAGTGGAATCCCATCAAAGATATTCAAAGAGAAAATGATCATCATCTTGCTATCTAAGAGCTGACCAGCGACAGAGGTGACTTGTATAGGAGCAACAAGGAGGAGAGAGACTGTGGAACTGCATCAAACAACAGATCATTTGCCTATGGTCCTTAAGGCATTCGGAGCAATTAAGCAAATGATGGAGCAGGTCATGATGAGCACGGCTGATGAGCAGTTGAGGGTTTCAACACTGACAGAGCGGGAGTTAAACCCAACCCAGGTTCCTGTCCCCAAATCACAGTTCCACACTGCGGAGGGCTAGGATGCGCCATATGCACTGCAGAAGCATATTTGTTACCACAGCCAGTCATGAGAAGATCATGAGCTGGTGGAGAAGTCCTTTCATGTGGTCAGCGGTTTCCAGAGTTTTGGTTCAGAAGAAGAGGCAAAGGCTCTGGCGGTGAAGCTTTGCAACCTCCGGGCTATTGGAGGATTCAACGTACTACAGTGGGCAAGCAATAACTTGTCTCTCATCAGCCATCTTATTGCAGATGCCAGATCTACCTGCACTGACCTTTGGATCAATCATGGCCAACCACACTTCTATGAATCCCCATTTGCTTCACATTGGAATTGTTGACGTGTTATCTCACGAGCACAGCCCCACTGATGACACCGTGATCACCATGCAAAGTATCTACCAGACTTAGAGTATGCTGTCCCTTTTACCACCCAAGCTAAGATTTTGATCCAAGGTCTTTAGGACAAGAAAAGAGAGTGGGATTATCCAAGGCTCCCTGACAACCTCCTACATGCATGATAGACCCAGCAAGCAGAGTTACCTGACCCCTTGAAGATATCACCGCCACACTGCTATATGAGCCCAAACATTGACAAGTCAGAGAACAAGAGAGACATCTGTGTCTCTCTCATTGCATCAAAGAATGTGTACTTATCTGGTCACAGAGAGGATAGACAGAAGTTGCAGTTCTCGCAGGAAGATCTAGGATTGCACCAAATTCCAGTGCCACAGTTAGAACAGAATGCTGCGTATTTTCCATTGCTGCTGATAAGGGTGAGCAATAGTACTGAATATTTTAAAGTAAAAAATTGTATTAATGGTTTATAGCTTGGCTTTGCTCTTTTGTAAAGAACCATGCACTGAACAACAAATGCACACGCGAGTTGTGTTGGCTGGTGTGGCAACAGCAATACGGAAAAATCCTTGAAAACAATTCAATGCCCCGTCCCTGAGCAGACGTCTGTCACTATTCAATGTACAGAGCAAGAAAATTTAAAGCATATAGAGAATTTGTTTCTAAGACTTTCCCTCATTCTGAGTCAGAATGTCTTTCGTGTCTTAAAAAACTGCATCATGTTTTTTTCCACTCCTTTGTTTAGTCTGTGAGCTCTAATATATCTCTGTGACTGCATCCAAGCCAGTGGAAACGGAATGAAGACCAGTATTTAAATTCCAGACGCGTCTCAAAGTGGAAATGCTAAAATCAATGTCTGAAAGAAGTAATCAAATGTCTGTCACTGAAGCACACACCTGGCAGAGAGTCAGGAAGGCGCAGTTGTCAAAGGGTATCTCCTGGAAGTGTGCGACTTCGCCACAGTGAGTGTGAGTGAGCCACAGGCAAATTCAGAGGAGCCGAGGATGGAATGAGAAAAGCACGGCTGAAAAGCCTCAAGGGCGACAAACTCTTGTCAGAACACAAAGAGGGGATAAGTGCAGGGTTAACAAAGAAGAAACAATTTAGACTGGCATTTCTTTTGTCGAGCTAAGACATGGAGTTATGTTTGGCTGGCATAATGGCACACATTATCACCCACAGGAGTATGGCGTCCTCACTGCTCTGACCAAGGACTCTGCAATGATTTTTTTCAACTTCCTTCTTGACCATAAATCTTGCTTCCCATCACCAACATGCTATGATCTCCATTTAAAATGCAACACTTATCCCTCACATCACTAATTAAAGAAGCTCTTTCTGTTGAACATATATATTAATGAGGATCAGATCAGAAAGATCAGGGTAATCCCAAAGTCCTAAAAGTTGAAATATGTATTGTGCATGCGTGTGCGCATGTCTTTGTTAAGGTTTTAGGGAGGGAGGGTTTAATAGTGTGTGTTCTGCCAGAAAAAGATAATCGGATTGTGATCCGTGGCTAATTAGAAATGCACTTAAAGAGTCGTTTTTTCCTCTTTGTGCACATCGCCTGGGAGCCCTGATCTGCGCTCTGTCTCTTTGTTTTCTCTCTCGGCTAAGAGAAAAGAAAGGCGCACAGGGATCAGCAGCAGCCGTTTTCAAATTCATATAGCTGTAAAAGCTGATGTTATATGACTGCTGGGTCTGATGCTGCAGAGGTTGCTTTTAAATCCCCGTGGCTTCTCCAGAGCGCAAAATGCACGCTGCAGAGGAAAGCAGCAGAGAAAACAAGTCCTTCGCGGTCCCACGCAACAGTTACTAAGATAACCTACGAACAAACGTCTTTGCAGTAGGCCTATAATATATGGCACCAACCTGCGCAGGTTTTATACCCGTGGAGTTCCAAGCGCTCTTTATGAAGTCGATAAACAGATTAAAGGGAAAGGGAAAGGGCTGCAGGGAGAGAATGGGGAAATGCCAGTAAATATAATCTGCTTCCAGTGAGATGATAGTACTTACAGGCATATGTCATGGAGAAGCTATTCCCCATCTTGACCATATCCACCTGCGGCACCAGTTTGGGGATGTCCTGGTGGTGAGAGAGGGCGAAACGAAAAACCTCATATTCGTGCGATTCGGTTGGGAACAATCCTCCTGTTGAGCAGCAAAGAAGCAGGAGTTAATGTTGGACACACTGGACTCAAATCAAGGGGGAAACACACAGATATTAAAAGAGACATGAAGCAAACTTGCATTAAAGGTTACAGTGCTGAGACCAAAGGTCTGATGCCTGTGCGCCATTCTCACCTATATTGATGTTACTTGGAAAACTTGAGCTTGATCCCAAGCACATCCCCAGTAAACTGGTGTAGAGAATGGTGAAGCTTCGCTGCATATTTCCTTTTGCATTGGCGAAGGGAAAAAGAGCCGAAATCCACGCATAGGTTTGTCCGTGTGTGAAGTTAAATCCCCCGCGTCTCCGCCACTCCTATCGCCTCCTGTTAGAGCAGCACGGACACCGACATCGATTCAACACCGAGACAGTTATCGCAATGGCGAGAGGAGGCACCTTTCTCTCTCCTCTTTTCCCTCTCTCTGCTGATGCTCTCTTGTCCTTGGCTGCTGTTGTATGAGACGGAGAATGACTTCAGCATTAGCCGCACTGCAAAAAATATGCCTGGCTTTTGAAGCTGTTGAGCCTCAATGTCAATTTTTAATATTTCTGTCTCTTAAAATAGCAGATTTTTCCCCACAATGCAGCGACATGATTTCTTGTTTCTTGCCTGCAGGGACATCTCGGTTCTTTAAAGGAATGTCCGGAAATAAGTGTCAATGCAACAAGGTGGAACTGAGCAGATCGCTCAGTATCATATCGATAAATGAGAAACATCCCAGAATTCTGCAAAGAAAACAAGTGATATCATTTCACATGACTGAAGGATGTCTTCGCTTCTAAATAAAACAAAATAACACTTTAAATGTCGATGCCTGACAGAAAGGACTCGCGGACTGAATATTTTTTGCAGTGTACACCCTCAGAGCGCACCCACAGGTCCCTCAGGAGACGCACGGGATTTCATGGATATCCATTCACTTTCCTGCCCTGCAAAAGTATGCACAATACTACCCACAACGTCTTTATGATGTGCTTTTATTTTGTAGTAAATTATTTTTTGCATTTTTTTTTTAAAACAATTTAAGAGAAAGGGGTGTTACTTTTGTCCATATTCTGCATCTTGAAATTCTTCAAATAGTGAAGTGATTTAAGGGATATGAGGAGGCGTTTAGTATCTGCATATATATACAGTACAGTAGTGAGTAGTCTAAAAACAAATAATATAATATGCAATCCAGTTTGGATGTAAACCCCCACATTTCATTTATGATCTTGCCTGTTTTTAACCTTTCCACGTTTGCTTTCCTCAGTCATCTCTGCGCTGGATCTGCAGCCTCACACAGGTCAGGTGACGCAGGGGCGTTTCTAAGCTTTGAGGACATCCGGGGCTGACCCAGGACCTCTGTCAGGGGGTCCAGGAAATCTGCAGCATGGTCTTTTGTCGTCTATTTTGTGTCAGTCAGTTTATTTTCATTGTAAATTAGAAAATGAGCAGTGGGCCACCAGGCTCCTTATCTGGCCCATGGACCATAAGGTCTTGATCACACAGGACACATTTTAGCAGCTGGGGGCACCTTTTTGTAATAGATTTTAATGAGACTGAAGCTTTTTGCTTGCTGTTTCTGCGCTCTAAGTGCCTGGCGTTTTTGCTGGAGCACTCTGAACTCCTCGAGTTGAAAGAACTTCAGCTCAGAACAGAACAACGCCTCACATCATCTCCGCTTTATCACCATTGTCCAACAGATGATTTTAGAGGCGGGCCTTCTGTGGTGGTCATGACAACAAGTTAACAGCTGGCAAAACAATGGAGGTGAAACTGGTAGTAGCGGTTGCTGGATACCCAAAGCTATACGGCCCGCCGATAGACAGCAGGTTGTCAAACTGCCCCGTGTCATCCTAAAATGTGCCTGGAGACAGCCATCAGCGAGGTGAAGCTCCTGGACCAACTGGTGGTACTCCCCATGATCCAGCCTCTTTTTTAGGGTCTCATGTACCCACACAGATCTCCGTTTCCTTGTGCCTGACAAACTATTAACTGACAGCCTCTCACCCTCAACCAGAGCTACAGCAAGTCTGCCTGAATAATTTAGGGACTAGATACTAACTACTGTTAAATAACTAAAATGAATAAACAGTATATTGATTACACAGGAATGTTAGGAGGTGATGGGGTGGTTGCCTGGCAACAATAAAAAGGCACAGTAGGCGTTTTTTTTTATTAGTGGCATTCGGTTAAAAAAAAGGTAGTGCAGCATGCATCGTCCTGTGTGATCAGGGTCTAAGTTGAGTATCACTGTTTTATGCTATTCAAGGATATCTTTTCCTAATTTTCTAATGTTTCCATGGTCAGCAATCACCTTTGAATCTCAATTTTCAAACCAACCTGGTTAAAGCATAGAACACAACAAACCCATGGTAATTGGGCAAACTCCATCTGCTGATGAATGAAAGAAAGATCATGTGACCAACAGCTCTAGACAGCTACTAAATGATCCTCTGTTGAAGATGTTAGTAAAGATTCTCAGTCATGGTAATCTTAAGTGCTATATCGTAGGCAACTGGACTTGCTTGAGTTTCTTGAAGACGTTTCACCTCTCATCCAAGAGGCCTCTTCAGTTCTCAGAGAAAGAAAGGTGTAACATATCAAGACTGAAGAAGCCTCTTGGATGAGAGGTGACACGTCTTCAAGAAACCCAAGCAAGTCCAGTTGCCTTCGATGTAGCACTTAAGATTACTCTGTTGGTGTTTTCTCAATGGCTGTTTCCAAAATCAAGGGTGCATTTTAACTTTTAATTTCATCTCCCATTACAAAGAGAACCAAGTTTAATTTCAGAGGTCTGTTGCTGCATTGAAAACATTTGATGGAGATGGTCTGTACTTCATCTTCAAAAAGGCAGCTTTAATTTGGCACATCTAATATTAAGGGAGTCTTGCTGTATTATTTACATCCAAGCTGACATAAAACGATGGTGACTGATATTTTACACCTTTGTGATGCCTATCTACTGGCTTTTAGATGAGATCAGATGATGCAGTCAGTAGTAAAAAGACCAAATATGATTTTCTTGTTTTGAAAATGCTGCTGCTGCTTCCACATCCTACAGTTTTAGCATGTTAAAGACAACGCTCAGATGAGTCATTCTTGCCTTTGCTTGGTTGCTTATACAGGATTAGAAAATAAAAACAATAAATGGATGGCAACATCTCCACCAGGGATAACTACACTTTGGTATCACGGGGAGCTGAAGCACATGGGATTTAAATTGAAGGTAACAATTTCAAAGATTTAGAAGTTTTAGTAAAGGGGATGTAAACTCTGGAAAATGGGTTTAATATTGCCAGGATTTATTCTTTAAACTGGCCAGGTTCAATATAAAAAAATCTTGAATTCTGAATGTGGAAGAGGACTTTTGCTTTGCATGCTCCCCCCTCCCTCTCACACAGTGCAGGACTGGCAAACAGCTGATAAGGAGGGTTATGATTCATACCATGTATTTACAGACAGCTACAGCCAATTATTTCCTGAAGAAAAGGTACAAGCCCCCGTGCTTTTGTACACAATGAAAAATTAATCAGCACTGGCGATATTCACATGAGATTGATTGCAAACCACACTATGGCGCAATGCCCCGGTGCTTGTTTAGAGAGTGAAGTGGTAAATCCTGCCTTTGACACAATTAGGATTAGGGATGAGCTCACTTATCAGACCAAGGCAGGGCTCTTGCTCTGGTTAAAATCACTTTCCCTACTTATTGTTTCTACAACATGAAGGCAGCCATTAACACATTTCTCCCAGAAAATGAAATTTAGAAGATTAGGAGCTTATGGTGAATTAGATTTTTAGTGTTTCCAATTGAGCAGAAACATTTGTGATAAAAACTATGTCTCTGCGTGAGGGGCATTGCACACTTGAGCAATACAAATGCAGGAAGTAAAAGGTTATCTAATCTATGAATGATGGACGTCCTATAAATACAGGCAGAATGGTCAATTTTCTTCGCCTTTGTTCAAAATGATGAGTGGTTAGCTGAAACAGAAATGGTTGGGCAGCCTTTCAATGCAATACTTCAGTTTTTTCTCACATCTTTTTGGCATTTTATTCTCTGTGTGCAAGACCACATTTGATTTATGCATATTTTACCAGCCTGTTTCATAGTGCATATTTCAGTGTTTGGGTGCGCTTTGTGTGTGCGCGCGTTTGCCTGCAGTGCCCCATGTGTAATGAATGCCATGCAATCTTTTTTAAACTCCTGATTAATGCAAATAGATCTTAGAATAGCATTAGTAACGATGGCTAAATATTCTATGGTGCTAAGTGGAGGAATAACAATCATGGTGCTTGTTGTGCAAGGTAAAAATATCATCACCATCAGACAGACACTATGTAACAGAAAGAAGGAAATACGCTGTCTTTTTGTTCCTGAAGATGTCTTCATCATGGATCATAATGTGAGTGTCTGTCTGAGGGTTTTTAATAGAAGTCTATGTGAAGAGTATAATGAGGCTAATCCGTCAAAATCTGCTGGTTCCACTCCAGTTTGAGTGAGGAGGGGGGAAAAAAAAGAAAAACTCCCCAGTGTGTTACTCCTATAATTGAGCCACCGCACCACTTGTGCTGTCAAGTACTTGTGTACGTCATACTGCTGGAGGCAAACTATAAAAAGTATGTTGTTGCAGAGGTGACAAAGAAACAAAATATGTCAAACAGGCCGAGGAGTAGATGTGAAATAGCAGAATAATGTCAACCTGCCATAGATAGCTCTCCAGAGACAACAGAAACTACTGACAGGATGAAAAAAAAAATAGTACGGATGATGTTGTTGGATATGGTCAGAAATGGATTTTACAACAATTCAGTCATATTTGGTTGAATACACGGTCTACTCAACCTGAATCAATCAATATGTTGGAATGAAACAACTCTAGGTAGCGTTTAGTGCTCAAAACAGAGCATCATCACCAAACTCTGAGCTCTACAAGCTTGTTAGCCTTTTATAGCTAACTGCTATGGTTTAACTGTCCCTGCATTGTTGTTGTTGCAATGTTAAGGTATCACTACTTACATCAACCCCAACAAACAAGTTCTCATGCAAACAAACTTTAAGCTATATGTCCAGCACTAAACTGTAAGCATACAAAGTTAGCAAATTGCTATCTTGTGAACATACTTAATATTAGGGGTAAGGGGAAATAATCGATACACCATAATATCGCTATATTTTTGTGAGGCAATATCCTATCGTCACACAGTGCCAAGTATCGATTTCTTAATTAGGTAAATTATTAATGTGACAAATACAAATTAAAGTTTAGGTAACGCACAAGAATATTATAATAAATTGCTTTTCAGTCCACTAGATACATTTTGCTGAACAGATGCTGACAAAATTTTCCTTTGGGGACATTATTTACAGTTGATAAAGGTAATCACAATATATTGCAATATATTTTATCGCAATACTCAGCATATCACTGCATTTTTAAAATCATGATAATATTGTATTGTGACTAAAGTATCATGATAATATAGTATCATGAATCCTCTGGTGATTCCCATGCCTTCTTAGGCCCAATCCCAATACCCCCCCTTGTCTACTACCCCTTAGCCCTTGGCCCTACCCCTAGCCCTTGGCCACTACCCCTTGGCCCTCAAAATGAAGCAACAAGGGGTAGGGGTAGAAATCTTTCCTTAGGAATTGGGACACCACTCACTACATCACCACGTCGGTTACGCTCACGCATACATAACTATTTTAAACAGGAAGCTGCTGGCCATCTACATTTCCAACCGGCATCTACAATGGAGTCTCATTCATCCTACCGTTCGCCGCATTCATCATGCTTCGTTTGAGGAACGACAGACGACAGGGGACTTCTGCTTGCTAGATAGCTAGATAACCAGCTAACATTACAAGGCAGCATAGTTATACTAGCTGGCGTGTTATCGTAATGTTAAAAGTCCAACAATTCTGCAGAACAGGACAGATGACAGACGCCAGATAGTGCGAGTTAGCTAGCTAGCTAACAAGCAACCTGACGACAGTAATGTTAGTATGAACTTTTTTCCCCGTCTCTTGCTCGGTGGTAGCCATGGCGACATCTACCCCTCGCTGGCAAGTCAGCATCTGAAATCCCTCGCTCCGAAGGGCTAGTTTCATACCTACTACCCCTCGTTATGCCCCCTACCCCTAAACGCAAAAAGGAATTGGGACACCACTACCCCTCGCGGGAATGTGCAAATGTAGGGGTAGGGCCAAGGGGGGGTATTGTGACGGGCCCTTAATACCTAGTTAAAGTTAGCTCAAGAGCCAGATATTTTTCTCAAGCATTAGCTGAGACTAAAGGTGTTCACAAATATTGTACTTACATTTGTGAGATGGCCACAAACATGATTTCAATTGAATGCTAATGTTGCTCCGTGTCTGCTGGGTGTGAAATCAGTTAACTGTTTGTAACATGTTAGCCACCACAACTTCTTCTTTATTTCTAAGCTTGCTTTGGTGCCCCCTAGTGGTCAAGGATCAATAAAAGCTTTAATTAACTTTTCTTTCCTTTTAAAAATCATACACACAAATTACACCACAAAGCCCTATGAACTTTTATTAGCTTCTATCCATCTGACAGTCAATGAATATATTATTCTTATTGTTTCTTGGCCTGAAAATAATGAAGAACCAAAAGGTTAAAAGCATCAGTTTTTAATATTGGTATTAGCCTTTAAAAAAATGACCTCTGTTACCTCAAAAGTAATTATAGCCCTGATGACGACGAAAGGCCCAGACACACCAAATCGACATCAAACTCGTCAAATAACACCACTTTGTCAGTGATTTCAGCATCAGACACTGATGCAAAAAGGCACCTTTCGTGGAGGAACTAAACACAGCCTAGTGACGAATCATACCACCATGAAAGGTGTGTCAGTTTATAATGCTGCCAAACAGCATGAGTAGCAACATAATAAAAGGAGCTGGACAGTCCCTGTAGGGCAGGCGGGAGGCGGAGGTGGATGGGTCCAACAAACCATGGACTTTCACACAGGAGCCTGCTGTTTGCGTTCTGTGTGAATGTTGAGCCAAACCATGATGGTTTTTTCGAAACCTAACCATATACTTTTGTTGCAAGGAAATAAATGTAAATACAAGGTGTTTCAATGGTGTAGTAAGTTTGTTTTGAAAAATACTGTATGCATGTCACAAGCAGAAACTGTACATTTCTTGTGAAAACAGAAGATAATTTTGAAAAGACACAATGCATGTAACAAGAATAAGTTGACGCAACGTTCAAGAACAACAACAACAAACGCAGGAGGATACCTAGCGCGTCATATGTAGACGTAAAGCAGCAATATTTGACGGGTTGGGATGACGTGTTGAGTGCAAACAAAGGCCGACTGTTGCATTGCCTTGGGCGCCTTTGTCATATCCAAAATTTACAATTGAACTCGTGGCAAAAACAGCAGCCAACAGCCAAGAAGCACGTTGTGTTCTGAGACTGCGTAAGAGGAAATAACTTTGCATACCAGCAGGTGGTGGTAGTGTGTATTCATTAAATAAGGGAAAGACTGACAGGACAGATTCAACATGCTAGTTAGCCTGTTAGCACACAACCCTATGTTAAAAAAACGAATGACATAAACCGTGTGCTAGCAAACAAAATAAACCTTATATAACAAGTTTGTTTTGCCGTCACAGCTTCTTTACCTTTGTCATTTATTTGCTGTCTTCACTTCTATTTCTCTACTCGTGCACTGAGTTGAGCTGCCAATCGGAGTGATTTTATTTACTGACAGGTTCTGCCATCTCCAATACCAATTCAACATGCTGAATCAGCCAGAAAAACGCTGACAAGGGCCACAAAACCTAGGGCGACAGATGCTCACATTGACCGATGGCCGGCTGTTGGCTTGGTGTGTCAGGGCCCTAACACATCCCTGTTTTGCTGACACTGTGAGGGTAGTTTTGTCAGTTGTAACAGTGGTTTACAAGATATACTGTAAATGTTTCAGTGGTAAAAATGGTAGCATATACTTTTTTGGTAAACACAATAAAACAGACTGAAAGCCTCCCAGATTTTTATTACAAATTTCATCAATTCTATGAGATGTTCCAGTCCATTTGCCTTTGAGAAAACCAAACTGTGTCAAAGAAGGCAGAGCAGTACAATTGAGTGTGCTATTGTTTCCCATCCTTTACTAACAAAAGAGAAAAAGCATAGCAAAACATAATCTATACAGCACTAGATAGTGTGAAAATTGTCCTCCCATCTCTCTCCATGTGCTCTCTCAGTTGTGCAGAAGTGATCAATCTTCATGTCACACACAGAAATCAGTAATGGATTCTGATAGTTTTGGCTTATTACTCGCTTTATCTGCACACTTGATTACAGCACTTGTTGACTGACTGACAGACACTGTGGAAGTGCACCAGCCTTGGACAAATGCCTGGCATTATTACAGAATCGATAGGAAGCAGACCGGCCTGGAATCAGTGCATGCCGGATTTCTGCTCTGTACCTTAATTGGGATGAGTTATATTGACATGTGGCTTAATTAGTCGCCTCTATAATTGATTCGGCAGGTCTGCCCAGAGAGGAGGCGTGCCTTTTAGAAGTAGGGGAAGATTGGGACTTTTGAAAGTACTGAAGTTGTGTCAGAATTCATATGAACTGTTTAAGAGGAAGATAAGGTATTTTTAGTCCTTTAACGGAACTCTAAAAAAAAGTCAAAGCAAAATATAGCAACTATTTGCTCTGTAAAGATTTAGTGCATTAATGGTGCCCTGAGCACTCTCTGCACTGCGGTGTACAGTGTTCATACAGCGGTTACCAGTGATATCAAAACAGCATTGTCATAGAAGTGTACACCTATGCCCACCCTCTGGTTCCTCCCTGGTTAACACCACTAGCTCTGTCAGCACGGTTGCCATTCTTAGCATCGTTTGTGCTGTTAGTACGTCCCACTTCCACAAAACATTTTCAGTATGGTACCTTTGGAACCAAAAGTAACCCTTCAGACATGGTACCTAGACCCTTACGTTTCCACCGCAAGCAGTACTCTTAAATGTGGGCGGGGATGTTGTCACTCACTGCTCCGTCCAGGACTGACTGTAGTTCCTCATTACTGGTGACACAGAGGGAAGTCTGCGCCTCATTTAGCATCCACACAATGAGGTTGCACGCTGACATTTTCAGAACAAAATAAAACAGGCTGCAGTGAGAGTCTCTCTCAATGGGATATTTAAAAATAGCGGGTTTGTGCATTTAGTCCTTCTAAGGCAACCTCAGGGGTTTAATGTTAGTGGAACCACAGAAACTACGCTCCACAACGATTTTTTTTTTCCAGAGTGAGGATTATAGTATGTGCAGTTCACATAATCCAGTCACAGTTAATATATATAAACGCTTGAAGATCCACTCATTACTAAAAGTGTATGTCATATAAAAACTAAAGGAATGGTCAGACTTGTCACAGTGAAATTTAAGGTGTGCTGATTGATTCACGTCGTCAACTCATGCATTGAGTAACATTATATGTTAACAACCCACCTTTAAAGTTGCCAGCATTCGGCCCAGTGAATTAATTTTTTTTTTTTCTCCAACTCCAGCTGCTACTGGAGGCGCAAAACATCCTTTCATTTTATAGTTACAGTCTGCTAATAAAACTCTCCACAGTATGAACAGTGGTTACATGAGCCTCAAAACCAGCCACAACTCAGCCCTGAGCAGAGTGACTGTCTGCTATTGACCAATCAACAGACTGCAGTGTTCACAGCTCCACCTTTTAGTACCAGATCTGTGTGCTAGGTACCCCAACAGAAGAGTGACCAAAAATGGTAACGGTACAGAGCAGTTCCATTGGTACCATCCACAACTTTTCACGGTGGAAACGGAAAAAAAACATACTGAACTGAGCTGAACTGAACTGTACCGTACTGCTCAGTGGAAATGGGGCTTTAGCTGCTAGCCGCCAGCTCAGTCACGTCCATGTTGTGAGCTTTGTGCAGACAACCTCTAAATCATATAATGAATGAATGAATTTTGTATAGATCTCCTTTAAGGTATGCTTCTTTTTCTGAAGTGGTTTTGAACAGACATTATATCATGATGTTTCACATCATTACAAAGACAGTCATATGAATTTACATGAATAAAATGTAATTAACTATGTCACATCTGATAAATTCATTGACAGATGCATGATTTTTAAACATTTCTCTTATTAGGCTACGTGTCATGTATCATGTATTTCGTACATGACATACATTTATTTTATTCATAGGAAAAAGCTACTAATATTCTTTTTTTACTGTTAAAAATTCCACGTAAATTATAAACCAGCAATGTTGTAGTCCATCTTTTAATGCTCTCTGACTTCCCCAGCCTGCCTTTGGCTTTCATCCTCAAGCCCATCGAGGGGACTACTTCAGGAGACATAAATCTTCATAAAAGGGTCACAAAAGCATACTGTATTTCTATTTATTTATTTTTTCAATAAAAACCATAAGCTCCAAAAACAGTTGGACTCTGTTTTAGCTGAAGTCACTCGAGTCGGAGTAAACAGTGTATTTGTAGGGGTCTGGGTTCAGTCTCAGGTTTGGTGTGCTGTTGAGTTTTTACAGCAGCTGGACACTGTATGTGAGATTGAACCAAAATAAACAGTGCCTATTTTTGACTTATCCTTTAAGAAAATCCCCCTAAAATAAGGTTCAGAAAGGAACCAATCTTCATAGTTACACTAGTTACATGGCAACTGTTTTTTATTCGTCACAACAACAAGATGGTTTAAAAAAAACTATTAAAAGCGAACACAGTGTTTACTACGGTTCACATATTTCAGGTATTTCCAAATAGATTTTTTTGGCTCAAAAAAGGGAAAAATTGAGAGAATACTTGTCCTTCTTGTTTCATATTTATACTGTAGTGAAATGAATAGAAATCAATCGATGCCTGTCGGAGAAGAGAAAAATTAAAAAAGGCACAGCAGTACTACTGTATTGTAGCCTGCGAGCTGCACCATAGAGAAACACTGGCACAGTCTTTTCAGTTACCAAATTATGGACAGGCATTGCAGATGGTCACACTTATTTGTAATATTTGTATCATTCAGCGTCATACACCCAAGGAGGCCGTTTATGCTCAGAGAGCACAGTCAATCGGATAATGTCAATTATCACACAGACATACAGTACGCACAGAAAACCACAAGTGATGTGGGGAATAAACATGCTCTGTTCCCATCTATCCTTTTGTTGCTATTCAGGTGTTCTCTCCCTCTCTCTGGCTCCGACTCTACCTCCCTCTCCCTCATATGCTACCTGCATAATTGCCTTTCCCCTCCACTGGCCGCGGGGGAAGTCGAGCTCTCACAACGTTACCGTGGTAATACTGATTGATGGAGTCGATACTTGTGCGGTTCCAGAACATCGAGCATCAGCGCACACAGACATGACAAATTTCAGGGAACAAATTATAATGGCCTGATTAATCCCCTCTAGGGAAATGGAAATATTGTGAATACCTATGAACTCATGGAGGACGTAGAGCCGTACAATAGGACCACACTCAGGGGGCTTTTGTATCCATTGTCTCGCTGTACACATACAGGGGGGACGGATGACGAAGAGGAAACTCATAGCTAGGGCTGCCTAACAATGCGTGAAAGGACAGCCAATGATAAATCATTAAATTTCAAATAGAGATTTTTTTTTTTTTTTTTTGGTGACATGATGGGGAATTCATCTCTTTCAAAATCCTTGGAAAATATTTTCATTACTCACTTCCTGATTAACAGGAATTCACTGTGAGCTCGGAGGAAATGGTACTTCAGTGTACAGACGGTGTATCGCTTTTAAAACCCAAGTATCTGTAACCTATCAGTTTACAGCCTGCTGATTTACTTTCATCACGACTCACTGACCTGATGTTTAGTATTGACTGTGCAATAAGAACACATATTACAGCAATATATTGTGTAATAAATCAGGCTACAGAAACCCATATAGGGAGTAAGTCGCTCATCCAGTTATTACTGATTTATTTACTTGTCAGGAAACTTAAATGACAAACAGTTTTATGTTAATAACTTAAAACCCTATGAAACCATATAAGAAAACTGGCAAGTGTGTATGACATGCTATTGTAAAGACAGGTCGAATTAAGCTAATTAAAGTTCAATAAGGTCAAATAATTAGAGAAAAAGGCAGGATAATGTCTTGTTAAAACACCTGTTAGCACAGTGAGGTGGTAGGTATCTGTAATTGTGGCTTTTCAGTGATAATAATCAAAATATTGCAATGAAGAAACATTTGTCCTTTAAAGGAAAATGCCACAGTGTAAAAATATTCCTGTAGGTGCCCACTTCAGAGTAATGAATTATGAATTTATTAGTGTGTAAAAGCATTTTTCTTAATGCTGTAGCTCATCCAGGCAGCAGTCTAATAACTCCCTTATATACTTGCGGGTAGTTTAATCTACAAGCAGTACATTGTATTTTTTCCTGCTTATTTGGTTCAGTGTTTTACACAGATACAGTAAAAATGTTGCTAGAAATGTTATAAAAATGAAATACTCCAGTAGAATATCAGTACCTCAGAGTTAGCACATGAATAAATGGGCTTTGGTTGTTGTTTTTATTTCTCTTTTTTTGTCTGTGTTCTGCCTCTGAGCTCTAATAACCTGTGTTTATCCCTGATTTAAGGAAAAACACCTGTTTCACAACAGACATTTTGTTACTAATAACACTGACAATATCTCCGTCCTATTTAAGTTTGACAGTGAGCCAGCGCGCACAATACCAGGACTGAGACTGACTGTATTATTTACACCCATGCTTTTTCCCCATGACATGTCAAAGTGTCCTCCGTGGAAAAAGACGTTTTATGTAACCCTGTGTGTGAGGTCGTGTGACCTGGTGTCACTTACATCAGACTATGCATGCATGACAGCTACGGCAAGCTCCGTGTGTCACAGCAGTTTAAAGCTTTTACTGCATGTATGATGGTCAAATTAATTATGACACCTTGGTTTAATTACAATAAACAAATTAGACCACTCTTGTTTTCTTAATTGCTTTACTGAAGAGGATAAACACATCTTGTTATTTACATAAAACCTTTTAGTCTCTCCACCATCTGCTATTGTGAGGAACACACAATTAACAATTAGGAGAAAATCATTTTATTAGCTTTTTGTAAGATGTGTTTGTTGCACATTACTTATGATGGTAAAGGGATACATGTCGGGAGAGTGTGCTATGACAACAATAAGTTTGAGAGGCGTTAATTGATACGTTACCTAACTGTCCCACTATCTAATCATTTTGAATATCAAACCTGACGTATCTGTATGAATGTTCTGCCTCCGCTTACAAGCATTTAGGATCAATCAAAACAAATTAACGTTCTGCACGGCTAACAGGGTGAGCTCAAATGAGATCAGACACGCTTACAGGGACGGTCAAGGGGAAATGAATGATTAAGAAGACCCCGAGCTGTCAATCTCACTGACCAGTGTGACCAGTGAACAGCTTTCACAAGAAACCTTTCAAACTAAGAAGGAAGCTGCAATAACGGCTGTCTCGGCTATTTAGCCGGAAGGCGAGAGAGAAGGAATAAAAATGTATTGTTTAAATTGTTCACATTATTTTTTTAGACAGTTGACTCTAATTATTACACACAGCCGGCGTCAGTGGCCTGAGAGAGAAGCAGACACTCAGGCCTTGGAAATCTTTGTTTAAAAAAAAAAAAAATTTGGATGCAAAGTAATTAATTTTCTAATCATGAAATCCCTTGGAAACCTTTGAGGCTGGTTTGAATAACCACTCGCTGTCTCTTTATTCTTTTCTCCCTCTAACACTCACACACACACACACACACACACACACAGGGTTCAATATCATGGCTCATGTGTTGCAGTATACATTGCAGGCGATGAAGTTGACAGCTCCTTCCCATGAAAGCAACCGTGCATTACATATTTGCCCAGGGAAATCACTGCTGGCCCAATCAATTTGGACTTGTGTGTGTGTGTGTGTGTGTGTGTGTGTGTTTGTGTTATCAGCGGTGCAAACCTTTACTGCCGCAGCTGCACGGGGTGCCATGAGCTCGTTAAATCAGCAGCTCTAATGATCTCAATCGCTGCCTGATGCAGTCCGACTGACTCAATACTCGCAGAGGAAGTCTTGGAAAGTGGGAGAGAAAAGCAGAGGTGGAAAGGTCAGCGACAAGTCACGGTAGAAGAGACAGGAGAAAGAGCGCAGTCGATAAAAACAGCAGAACTTGAGACTTTTCAGCAAGTAGAAACTCTCTCTCACACACACACAACACTCTCAGCCATTCAACAAAAAAATTCTAGTAAGCAGAGTAAACACTTCATCATTGCCCCAAACATGACTCCTAGTCAAACCATACGGAAAAATCACACTTGCTGGTTGCCTGTTAAACCTTGAAGCTTCTCTTCCGCAGTGCACATCTTTCTGCTTTGATCACATGGCAGAACTGTTTACAGCAACACTCAAAACAGCATTCCCCCCCAGGTGTCCTGCGGTTTGGATGGAGTTATGATTCAGTAGTGAGCCTGATATATAGCGGTCTGCTCTTGGGCTGCTCGAGCTGTGCAGAGCAGACAAGTGTGAGTAATACTGGTGGACATGCCCACTGTTACTGGGTCAGCCACACATGCACATAATGCATATACAAACATGCTGGGATGTCTACTGTCACAACTGTGGAATACATGTGACTGCAGCGTACTGTTACTGTATCACTACATTCCCTTCATCTTCTCGATTATGGAACAAAAGGTCAAGGTAAGTCTGTGTGAGACCCCAGTGCACTGCAACTGCAAGAAAATACATGCAAACTGACAAAACAAAAGAAAATTAATAAAACTATGAATGTATTATTAATCGTCATTGACTACTGGACAGAGCCAGGCTAGCTTTTTTCCCCTGTTCCAAATCTTTATGCTATAATGAGCTAACCGACTGCCGGCTCCAGCTCCAGATTAAAAATTATTATCCTTAAAGGAACATTTCACCCCCATACATATTTTTCCTCTTACTTGTAATGCTATTTATCAGTCTAGATTGTTTTGGTGTGAGTTGCTGAGTGTTGGAGATATTGGCCATAGAGATATCTGCCTTCTCTCCAATATAATGGGACTAGATGGCACTCAGCTTGTGGTACAAAAAGTGCCAAAAAATACATTTGAAAAACTCAACAGCAGTGACCCCTCCAAAAATCATAACCCAGTCACTTAAAATAATCCACAAACCTTGTTGTGCGCAGTTTTATTTAAGAACTATTTCCTTTATACCCAAGTACACCCGCCAACTGTGTCACTGTGCAGAAGGAAGCGTGCATCTACTGCTAGCTCACCTAGCACCACTGAGCTAGCTAACGTTACAGCTCAGCCGAGGATGGCGTTAATAAGGGTTACATCTTGCACTGTCATAAGCATGAGCTTCCGTCCATCAGCAGATGCCTGCTTCCTTTTTTCCTCCTGCCGCTAACTAAGAATTTTCCTAGTCGAACAACAGTCGTCATTAAGGGCCATTAGTCGACTAGTTACCCACATGTTTACAATATTAATCCAAGCATTAAATGATATATTTTGGGCGGGGCAGCACAATGGTTTGAGTTCAAGGTGTGGGAAAGAATAGTATCAGTAACATTGTTAACACTGTGCTACATTACAGAGAAATACAAAACCGTACCAATGAACCTTCATTAATATAGGCCTATATTTTATCTACAAGTGCACGTCACACACTGATCGAGCCACCTGTTAATAACGCTGTCGGCAAAGCAGTAATGATTGTGCTAAGTGGCTAATGGACACGTAGCTACTTCCATGTTTCAGATGATACGTCACGTTTGTAGTCGACCAATGAAGATGGTTGACCATTGGGATCGTCCTTCACCTTCTCAAAATGATCCCACACTTTGGATTTCCTGCCCGACATGTTATTAACTAGTCTGTGGAATAACAGCAGGTACCAGCCCTGGAAATTAACCTGACTGCTGAGCATGAAAAAAGCGTGAATGACCCGCAACACTGCAGGACTCTCTTAAGGTGCAATAAATAATAATTTTTTCTGCAAAGAGTCCAGCAGTGTTGCGAGTCATTCACCCTTTTTTCATCTACGACTATCGACTCAGCACCTGCCCTCCCACAGTGAGATGTGCATGCCTTTGGTTTGATTTTTTGATCTGACTGCTGAGCAAGCCCACTTCCTGTGTTTGTCCTTTCAAATGAATTTCCCACATGGTCCAGTCATATAGGTTTTGTTTTATTTTGACAAGGCACAGCTCCTAATAGAGTTTCAATTTTTTTATTTTTTATTTTTATCTGCAACTAAGTGACGAATCAAATCTTGCCAACCAATGACCTCTGTGGTCGACTACTGTTTAGTGGACTATTGGGGGCAGCCCTCGCTCAGTGATACGGTCTATTTGGGTTGAAAGAAAAAAGATCCTATATGAAACTGCTCACAGCAAGGTCTGTGGATGATCTTGAGTGACCAGGTCGTGATTTCTGGTAAGAGACATCGCTGTTTTTTTGGTGCCCAAAGCACCAAAAAAAACAAAAACATTTTTTTCAGAATTTGTTTTTATGAATTTCAACACTTGGCAGCTCACACCAAAACAATCTAAACCGATAAAATAGCACTAGAAGTAATATTGTAAATTATTGTATTGTAATAAGTATTTTTGTTTTTAGGGTGAACTGTTCCTTTAAGAAATGTGGTTACCGGTGGCAACAGCAAGTGTGGTGTAATACAGAAAACAGAAAACACTCCCTGTGTAACAAATGAATGTTGTTGTTTTTTATGGAGAAGTCCCTCAAAAATAATGGCTGCTTCTTGTCCCATTACTCCCTTGCAAAAATTTAAAAAATGATCCCCTGATGGAAAAATGCTAAAAATGACTGCCATCTTGTTATGTGGATGCATTTTTGCCTGTTGCTGTCACTGGGAACAAATAGTTTCCTGCAGCTACTTTTGAATAAATCCACCTCTTGTTTCACCAATTGAATTATTTCAATGTGAAGCAGAAGCAGGGAATGTTAACTCTGCTGTAAATCAATGCATAAATAATACTGTTTCTTCTTAAGCCAATTTAAATCCAGTACAGGAATGGCAGATTCCACCACTGACAATGAACAACTCTGTAGAAAGATCATTACTGCATGTAAATACATTAAATGGAAATTGCTGGCAAAATGCTGAACATAAATAATATAAAAACTATTGAGATCATGAAAAAGGATTGTAAGTTCAACAGATTTCAGTGCTGTATTTATCTCTTCATCCAACTAAGCCCAAGAAGTATTCCTTTAAAATAGCACACTAACACTTTATCTACAAAAACCTTTATTGTATAAATAAACGCAGATTTACTGATATGTTTCTTTGTAATTTAGTAGTTACTGTTGTGAAATGGAAAAAATAAATTGAGTCTGTGGCTACTCACAGAGATCCCCATGGCTTTAACTACAGTGAAACCATTGAGTGTCTCCATGAGGGGATGAGTCCAGAATATTGACTAATGTACTGTGAAATGCTGAAGGGCCACGGCTGCAGCAGTAGGACTTGTTTGGAACAAACAAGAGAGGAAATGTAGCTCATTCCTCATAAAGTCGTGAGAAAAGGGTCTGTGAAGGTTTGTGAAGGTCAAAGCACATTCTGGCTGCCGAGAAATCCATTTCCTATTGAGCTAAAATGCCCCTTGTGTTTTATTGACCCATATCTTTCAAGTCGCCAACCCCATTCGGGTCACCCAAAGTGTCTTGGTGGCAAAAATGGAGCACAGCAACGAGCCACTGAATGACGTATAAATCAGCATGTAGTCTACTGTATATACATCCATACCTGTTTATGTGTGTGATGGAATTGGATTACCTTCTTTTCCTGTTGGTGTAAATTTTGCATGTGCAAATTCATGGTATAAGCTGCATGCTTGAGTGTTCACCATGTGGGTTTTTTCTTCTATTGTGTGTGGATGCCCATGAGTGTGTATGTATGTGTGTGTGAGAGAGAGCATGTGTGTCTCAGAGTGCTGAATTTGTGCTTTGCTTTGAAGGACAGGGAAGGAGGGATGGGAAGCCAATCTGTTCCTCTGCAGATTAACTCTCTCATTCCAGACCCCTCTTTTCTCCAAAACACCCACTATCTCCAGCGTCTGTCTTTCTCCCTCCTCCCACTCCTCCTCCTCCCTCATCACTCCCTCCAGTTTCTCCCTTATTGCTTTCCTCTGCCTCTCTCTCTTGCTTTCTGTCAATCAGGCTACCTGCATGGGCTCCTGTGTATTTGTGTGGGAGAGCGATGGATCTGTAGCCGTGGAGGCGGTGTACAGATCCACCCCCGTTTTGAGCATGTTAGCCTCGGCATCAAAAGCTCCTCTCTTCAGAAAGGGGCAGCGCCAGAGAGACTGTGTGGGGACAGACCGAAACTGAGGCCACGGTGGTGAGAAAAGGAGCCCACTTTTTACTTCATTCACCGCGCGGAACTGAATGGGAGAGCAGGACATTGTTTCCTGTCCAATTAGCCAAGCATCCAGCTGCTTCCTGTCTATTCTGTGAGTGTGTAGCGAGAGGCAAAGAGAGAGTGATTACAGCAAGAAAGAGACAGGGAGAGAATGAGGGCATGTGAAGGAATGAACAACACACCTTTATGACCCCTGGGAACTCCTCGCATCTCCTCCTCCTCCCCCAAGTCAGCCTGGAACTGGGAGAGAGGAAGAAAGAGGAACGATGAAATAAGGAAAGAGAAGGGTGAAATATGAAGAGAGGAACCTTGGGTGGAAGTGGTGGCGGATGAAGAGAAAGAAAACCCTGTGGGGTTCTGCTACCTCTCCCACACATTTCTCTGTTTTAAGTTTCAAGTTTTAAGTGCGTCCTTCTGTAATTGAATTCTGTGCTGAATACACTAAAAGGGAAATAGACAGGAAGACAGAGGGGGCTCGGACAGGTTGGGAGTAGATGTGCAGTAGATGAAATGTACTGTAGTGCAATGTGCAACGGGGTGGCGTGGGGTTAGATGAGAGGAGTCGAGAGGAGGTGTAGGGAAACAGTGAGGGTGCTAGCACTCTGCGTGCTTTCATTAGCACTCTAAATGCTAATGAATAAGTTCATAGCTTTGAAGATGCAGCTATGTTAAATATGCATGGGTTATCCAACACAGTGCATGGAGTGGAGAAAAAAAGGGGTGAAAGAGGAAGGGAGAGGAGAGATGAAGATGGAGGGGAGGTGGGAGGGAGAAAGGACGGAAAGGGAGAGAGGAGATAGAGTTGTCTCCTCTCATCTCATCTCCTCTCCTCTTGGAGGACATAATTCCTTTGTTAACGGCCATATGAAAACCCCAAAACATCCTTGTGGAAATACTTTAACAAAACTGATGAAATGAGAATTGCCTCCTTAATTGTTGCAAATAAGAGTTAGAGTGACTTTTCATAGTGCTCTCGTCCGCTCTCGTCCCCGCAGGGACAGATGCAGAGTCAGTCATTAGTGTTAAGTCAAAAGACATTAAGCCAAGCTGCTTGTGGTGCAGTAATGACCGAGCAGTTTGAAGCGGCGACAACAGCAACTAGGGACAAATCTCAGTGGAAAACGGATTCATTTTCTTCCTCCCTGCAGGAGAAAGGAAAAGTGTGCAGGCTTTGCACTAGACAAATACATATCACACTCTGGCGCACAGCCACATTAGGATAAAAATAAGAAGACTATATGCATACTATTAACATTATCTAAATTTTTTGCATATTTGAGGCCTCTCATTTTGTGCTTTGCTGTGATGTTTGAACTCTGCAACTCAAATTGAATAAATGCATGCATAATGTCATTTAATTGAACATTACAGTATGCTGGTCATTAACAGGTTAATGGCTTTCCATTAATACCCCTGCAAAAGTGACAGGGGGGCGGAGGAGCTTCTTCAGTTTGATTTCCAATTAATATGTATGAGTGGACCTGTGTGAGAGGGATGATATGAAGACACATTATCAGAGCTGAGCGGAAGTGACAAAGCTATCTGATGACTTGGCTTAAAGAGGAAGTGACCATAGTATTAATGGTCATACCACCGATACAACAGAGCAAGGACAAAGGCAAGACACATTTTTTTTTGTATAGAAGTAAGGCATTAAGACAAGATATTAAAGTGTAGTGCCAGATAAGAATAAACAGTCCCAGTTTTAATTTATTAAAATGTAGTGGCAAACAGAAAAGTCCTAAGCCTTGATTTAAAAGAACTGAGAGTTCGAGCAAACCTAAAGTTTTCCGGAAGTTTGTTCCAGGTACGAGGTGCATAAAAACAAAATTCCCCATGTTTAGTTGACTCTGGGGGCAGAACATGTAGTACTTTATACAGCAGTATTGGCATTTTAAAGTAAAGTGACAAATAGGAAGTTATTGAAAAGATCTGAGACCTAGAGTATTGTGATCCACCCTCCGTAGTGGGGACTCTCAGCAGCAGATGCAAATGTCTGATTGGCATTTTTAAAGACAGCATCACAGGAGTCCAGGCTACTTAAGATAAACACAGACACATTTTTCTAAGTCCTGCTGAGACATATGCTCTTTAATTCTTTAATTCTATATTCTTAAAGTGATAGACTTTTCTTAATGTGGCTGTTGATTTCAGCACTGACTTCCAGTAATTATTCCTTGGTTCCGAAAACAATAATCTATTTTATCTTTGTGTAACTGAAGTGAATGTGGCATCCAATCACTGATTTGTTCAATACAGCAACTCATGGCTTGTACAGAACCATAGGCACTTGGTGATGTGTATGTAAATCTGTGTGTTGTCCAGTGTTGCTAACTTAGCGACTTTGTCGATATATTTATCGACTTTTCAGACCCCTCCAGCGACTCTTTTTCAAAAAAGCGACTAGCAACAAATCTAGTGACTTTTTCTGATGTTTTTGGAGACTTCTGGAGACTCTGTCGTGAGAGCACGTATCGTTTCTATTCTTTTCAACGAGCAGTGGACGATGCCATGGGCTCCTCTCTCACCCCAAAGCACTCAAAGGCGGCCCAGTCCTCCCTCCCAGTAGCAGTCAGAGCAGGAGATGTTAACCCCTCCACGTCCAGACTGCAAGTGAATAGCACATGCGTGGAACCGCCGCTGGCTGATCCCGACCTGGCTTACAGTCAGGGCGGGATGTAAATGTAGAATTTTCTTTGTCTAATATAAATCACTGAAAGAAGGTTCATTTGTATTTGTCTAATATAAATCACTGAAAGAAGGTTCATTTGTAGTTCTAAACATATTCAGAGTGGTTTTTTTTTACTCAGTTTTTGTCTCTCCCATGACGTTATTCCTCTCTCCTACAGCAGCCATTACAATTACATGCATATGGACAATTATGCAAATTAGGCGATGACGTCATTTAGCGACTTCTAGCAGCTTTTAGGACAGCCAATAGCTACTTTTCTTACTGAGGAGTTGGCAACAGTGGTGTTGTCCACATGAGTATAATAAAAAAATTGTGAGCTGGTGGGAGCAGGTACATGTTAAACAGAAGAGGCCCGATAATGGAGCCTTGGGGAACTCCGATATCATTTTTGTATGCCCAGATGTGTATTTACCGATAGATGGAAAGGTGTCCTTGTCCTTCACACAGGATTCGATCCAATTCAGTACTCCTCCACAGAATCCCAGCCAACTTTTCAGTCTGTCCAGTAATATGTTGTAAGGTAGGAAGAAAAGAAGGTAGAGAAAGGGATGGAGGAGAAGGAGGGGTTGAGTCTAAAAACAGGCCTGCAGATTTCAGGACATATGGTACACAAATCTGGATAGGTGACTGCTGAAATATGCTGATGGCAAGCATGAGAGCCAGAGAATCCAGTGAAGTTGGATAAAAGGTTTAAAAGTTGAGCAGAATTTGCATACGTAGGCAGTGGAAGCAAAATAAGACCCTACATTTCAGCATAAATCCCACGGAATGAGTCGTTTTGCTGGGGGAATACTTTGATGTCAAAAATGCAGCGCTTACTGTAACATATCCTATGTAAATGATAACAGTGGAGCATCTACTTTTTTCCCCATGCATTGATATGGATGTTAATGACCAGCTATTTGTCTACTCACAGTTGACAGCATTAAAGAACATTACTCCTCCATCTGTATCCCTGCTCTCTGTGTTATGAATTATGCCGTTTAAATGGGTTGCCTCCTTTAGACGAGCTCTGGGCAGGGTCTGTGGAGAGGCATCTAATGGCAGCTAAATGAATTCATGCCCAGATAAGGCGTAGGCTGCAAACACAGCAAAGCAACAACAGCTGTCAGAGACAGAGAGGGAGGCAGAAAGAGAGAGGGAAGGGGGAGCGACAGAAGAGGAGAGAGCGAAAAGGGACCAGAGCTGGAGAGAAGTACAAAGATGTAAAAACAAATGGAGTGTGTGAGCGGAAAATGAGAAAAAATCTGTGCTGTGCTATCTAGCCTCTCAACAAGTGAGGAGGTGTGTGGGAGAGAGCAGAACAGGGAGTGACATTAGTTTGAGGAAATCTATTGATTGCCACAGCAGGCATTATTCTCCAAGTCAAGAGACTAAGGCAAATAATGGAGGGGGATGTGATGGATGGTATTTGATGTGGTTTTGAATTTCTCCTCCTGGGGACCATTGATTTGTATTGGTTGCTGCTCACATTTGGTGGCTAAAATTCAGTTTTACAGGAAAAAAATACATTTTCCCTCATGCTATCCATTTACCAGTGGACTTTTACACTGCAGCCAGAGCTGTTGTCACTCTCCGTTAATTCTAATGGGAAGCAGGAGGACAGCGAGGCAAAAAAATAGAGATCAAATCCATTCAGTTCTTCCTAGAAAGATGTGTACTTTGCTAAACTGCTGCTGACGTGCAGTCATGCTTTAGCCCAGAGCAAGCAGAGATATGCCGGAGGGGAGAGGAAGGGAGGCAGAACATATACCAACAAATGAGTAGGGGGGTGGCAGCTTGGCGATGGAGGGGAAGGGAGGGAAGCATTTATGTATGATGGATGAGAGGTGGAGTGGGTTGCAGACTGTCAGATGTTCCCTTTATCTCTCTTATGCGTTTTTGACACACAGAGTGAGGGAAGGTCGGACAGGAGGAGGGTGGGAGGAGTGAGGAGCAAAGATGGAGGGCGGCGATTGAATAAGGGGAGGATGGGAATGAGGGAAAGGAGGAGGAGATGCTATCACATGTATTACCTGGCAGAATGTTGCTAGCACCTCTGCTCATCTTTAATGAGGCCAGGAGGAACATTATGCAAATGAGCCTTAATGGAGCGTGGACTGCAGCCCCAAGGCAGGGTCACCGATCACTACATCTCCTTCTTCCTCCTCTTCCTCTCTGCATCTACCCGCCCTCTTTCTCTATCCTCCTCATCGTTCAATTTGTCTGTGTCCTTACCTCCCCCCTCTAATTTTCTTTTCAATGCCCTCTCTTACTTCCTAATCTCCCCTAAACTCATCCTTGTGTTTGCTTCTCTGGCCCATCCTCATCATCCCATTCTCCTTTTCACAAAGCGAGACTGTGCCATCGATCTGCACTTCAGACATGCTGGCTGATCAGAAGATGAATAGGGCCCTCATGATGTAAAGATGAGATTCATTGCAGAAAGCCTGCTTTAAACTAGCATCTGGTGAAGAGGAGGAAAAAGGAGAGACGGTGGAAACACAAGCAATGAAGAGAAGGAAATGAGAGAGAGGGACTCGTGGAGAGGCTTCAGCGCATCTGAGATGGAATTTCGAGGGCCATCCCTGAATGATGGCTCATCAAGCCTCATTCCCTGCATCATATCTAATTGCTTTTAGATCTGTTCCTATGGAAACTGCAGTTCTCTTTTAAGCTGCTTAGGGGGGGATGTTTCATCACCTTTTCTCTTGGGGGTTTGTGCCACCGCTGTACATGTACGGTTTGGATGAACACACTGCAGAGAGATAAGCTCACTGGGCCTCTGAGGACAAGCATGGAGAAGATATGAGAGCAGAGAGCGGGATAAAGGAATCACATTTCATAAACATGGAAATATTGAACGCATAACTCGTTGTCACATGAGACAATGGCAAACAGGAAAAAAATAATGAATATGCATTGGCAGGCATGTGCTGAAATATACTGCATGTGTGTATGATGTGAACACACTCAAGCAAAGACACAATCATGAGGCAGAGCCCCCTCGGCTGACGAAAAGATGACTGCTCTATTCAGCTGCTTTTAAACAGTACAACATACTTTTAGTAGTGTGTACCTAGGAATTTCTCATTGGTTATATCTTGAAGCTACAAAATAACACCGCTGCTGAAATAAAACTGTTTGCCTCTTTGTGTGTTACTTGGTAATAGTCTGGAGGTGTTATTATAGTGGGTTTGTAAGAGTAGATGTTATAGATTCTGCCATTGCATCTCTGCAAGATCATTCTTTTATGTGTTTCTTTCATTTCTCCACCACTAGCATTTGTTGTTATGCAGCCGCCCCCTAAAGTGATGGAAGAAAGTTTACTGGTAATTGTGGCATGATTGATAAAAAACAGAGGAAGAAAATAGAAAGAAGCATTTATTCTTCAACATTTTTTTTTGCTTCACAGTGCCTCAGAGTTTGGTTTCTTACTTTGCTGCAAGAATGTCAAATAATTCCCATATTTGTGTAAGCCGTATGCAGGAGACTTTGACTCTTTTTAACTATAGAAGTGACAAATTCATGTTGAGTAATGTCGGTTTAATTATAATATTCCCCCAAAGCCCTGAAGCAATTTTTTTCAAATTAATATGCCTAGTGGGGAGGAAAACATCAGGGTGCAAATTGCAGTAATATACAGTATTGAAGACTCATTACCGAATGTATTGGTAATGGTAAGGTAGCGTCTCATTATGTGGGATGTTTTCCTACAAGGGCTTATGGTCCTCAAGTAGGTAGTGGTCTGAGTAGAGGTGAAGAGGACCCTTGGTGGTTTTGGGGTAAACAGTGATTGTATTTGTATCCTGCCTTTGCAGCTCTCCTGCCTTAAGATTCCCATCCTATGAAACACTATGAGCATGGCTGTGTGAATCATTTGTTGTTTGACAGAGAGTAATGTGGCCGATACTTAGCCGGATTATGAATTCCTTAATGGCCATCATGTCATCCTCATCATCTTTTGCTGCCTTAGTACTTCTTGATTAATTGTGTCAACCACCAGTCAAATGCAGGAATCTTCTGTGAAAGCACCATCTGAAGATAGTTCAGTCGAGTGGTCAGTCCTCATGCACATAAACAACCAGATCCAAAACAGTGCATGTTGTGGCTTTAGAAAGTAAAGCCAAAGGGGCCTCCTCCCTCCCCCAAAGGGCTCAGTTCCCCTGTCGATGGCCTTTCGTTCATGCCTTCGTGGGCAGCATCACAGAAGCAGAAGATAATCCCTTGTTTTTGCAGCCCTCCCTTTGCTTGGCCACTCTAAGCCTGAGAGGGTCATTGTTCATTGTACAGGAGCGCTTCATTTAATTCCAGCCCCCCTTGTGTTTATCTAAGCCATTGGGACCGATGATGAAGGAGGAAGCATAAGGACTTTGTAGCATCAGCGCCAAAATAGATTGCTTGCCTGCAACCTGGTACTTAGTTTTCAGGGATTCTTAAAGTTTGCCTTCTGGAGAATCCTATAAGTGTCCTTTCTAAAGGAAGTTGTTTCTCTTGAAAATAAGTTGCCGATTACTGAACTGGAATAAGAGGACAGGAACGACATTTGCTACTCTGCTCATTTTCTGGTACCCAGGAAAAAAGGAGACAGGAGGTATACGTAGATTTGACCCACTGGATGCTTGCCTTTTGCAGAGATTTCACTTCTGGCTGACTGGTACTCAAAGATACACTTGACATCCACTTTTAACATGTGTCGGTGGTTTTCAGGCACAGCAAGTTTCCTCCTCTTTACCTTTCAGGGAGTAAAGCAATTTACTGTTTGGCTACTCCTTAGTGCCTCACACTCAAAGTGAACACAGTGCTCAAGACACTGTAGCATCAGTTAGGTAACGCCTGTCTACTTCCACATGGATGCCCTCTTTATAATGGCCAGGTTAAAAGAATGAGGAGTTCTGTAGACTTACACACTGAAGATTTCAGTGCAACCAATAAACGTCTTTGACTTTCATGCACCTCTCCGATCTGATGCTGGCAGCTCATCCTGTGGTGCTGCCTGGTGTTTTTGCACATTAGCCACATCTGCTAATGAAGTGATCCCCAAGTCCTGGTGGAAACATATCCTGTTGGCATTCATTCACACCTCCCTGGTGGAGGTGCATCATTGGGGCCCACATCAAAAGGCAGAGCGTTTAAGGACTTGGCCATAATCTCTGCTCAAATGGCAAAGATTCAGCTCCTACTGTGCAATGCCACATTACCCATTCAAGGCAGTTTTTCAAATCTTGGATCATGACAAGGACGGCTTTTTGTTTTCAGACACCTGTAGTGGTAGAACGTATTCAGAGTCAGCGGGGGATGTTCATAATTTGAATGAAGGCTTCCAAAAATGGTGCAAGGAGAGAGGAGATGTATCAGCAGGCTTCTCTGTTGTTTCTGTGGTCTTTTTCTTTCAGGGAAAGGTCAGTTGCACACCCTGTTTATTCTTGGTATGATCAATGTCTGTGGTGTGATTGTTTTCACAAGACTGATAATGCCCTCTAAATTTGTTCCGCTTGGGCAAATTAAAATGTGGTCATTCCTCAGAGGCAGTTATTTCTTATGTACAATCATCCAGCGTACAAGAAAACATATTTTCTTAGAGGCAGGGAGCCTCTTTTGAAGATACAGGTTTAGTTACTGAACATCTCTTCTAACACACATATGTGTCCCCCCCCCCCCCTTTTCCTTTATTGTGTCTCTCTCATTCTTTCCCCTTTATTTTCTTTGTCCTCCTTTCTCACTTTGCTTCCTTCGTTCTCTGTGTGTTAAGAGTCTGTAGTCAACTGTTTAGATAAGCTGATGTATAAATTCCCCTAGCCCCTCATCATACCTGGTTGCCTTATCAAGGTCAAGAGAGTGCTTCGCAACACTTACAGCGTTTTATCAGCATATTATCCGAATGCAGACGGAGACGAGGAAACAGGCCTGTGGGCTAGAACTCATTGGAAAAGCTTATTAAGCCCACTATTGTTTTTGATGACAGGCTTGGAGTAAGTTTAATGGTCCTTGTGCTGAAGCTCTTACCACACAGACCTGAGGATCATTAGGGTTTAATCTTTAGCTCCTAATCCCCCTGTTCTAGAGCGGACTAGCCTCGTTAGCTGACCTTGCAGCTATACCACGCTCCCAAGCAAATCCTCAACCTTGACTTGGCTTCATCTGTTTTTACAAGAGCCTATCCCTTGGCTTAGCTTCGTCCTGGACTTCATCATCAAAAGCAACATTCTCCCTCACTCCATCTTGAAAAAAATAATAATAATTTTAAATGCTCACAAAAACACATGTGTGAGACTCAAATCATTTTGCATATGAACTGTATTTACTTCCTCCCATTTATTTTGCTTGAGCTGAGCATGAAACAGTTAATGGTATTTGAAGCCATGGTTATAATTGCCAGTTTTACAGAGCCAATCACGAGGGTGGTTAATGTAATGGAAATTAAAAACAAAACCGTTTCTTTGATGTCTGTCTTCTAAGCCTGACAACAGGGAGTGAAGGTTAAAACCAAATGAGCGCAGACTTTAAACAAGAGGCTCTGTAAAAATCAAGTGCCACATAACTCAAGGAAATACAACACCAATCAGGACAGAAAGGGTAAATCCCTCATAACATTTTAGAGAGCAGCACAGCCTTTGCAGAAATAAAGCCCCCAGGGTATTTGATCACTTTATGATCAGAATCTTAGATGATTGATTTTAAAAAGGGCTTTTTCTGTGTTAACATGGGATAATTGACGTTATAGACATCAATAAAATGATCAGCATTATCATCATCACTGTCGTCACTGCAATTAATACTGTCATTGTTACATGCTTAACTATAAATTAATGATTCCTCTTTGAGTCTCTATCTTCCCATTAGTAGCCCGGGGCTTTGTCATCTGCATCAGCAGAGACCCGTAGTGCTAATATGACCTCTGTGTGGTGAGTCTACAAAGGATCCATGTCTGTGAAGTGTCAGGGCTGAGTCAGTCAAAATTGCTTGCTATGGGTCACTGGACTTGGGAATTGGGGGCATGACTGACAGTTACATAACACTATGACAGAAATTAAAGGAAGGAAACACTGTAAAACACCAGATACTGTATTTAGTAGAACCAGGTGAGTGGTGAAGCCCAAGGAGCTCTGAGGCTTGTTACACACCAGGACACAAAGATTGTTGGATGGATATAAAATGGACTGTTACATCTTTACCAATAGTGGTGGAAAAATGTACCGTTAGGCTTGGGAGTGGGGTCAGAGAAAAGGCAATCTCTTATCCAACTGGTTTATCCTCTCATAAGTGGCTACTTTTGTACACTTTTCATGCTTTCAGCTAGTTAGACTCACCCTTGTAATAATGTTGTCAGAATGGCTAAACGTTCATCAGTCTTCAGGCCTTTACACACCAGGGGTGTGACAAATACACAACACATAGTGCACAAAAGCACTATACATAGAAACGATAGGGACTATCCCATAGCAGTGCATTTCAATGTTGCTCACCATGACATCTCATTACGTTTCTGTGGTATTGAACAAGTCACTCTACCACCTTTGGGGGATGTGTTTAGGATTGTCACCAAGCTGTTTTTAATTTTGCCTTTGTTCTTCTATTTCTATGTATAATGTTGATTAGTAACTTACTGATGTTTGGTATTGATGGTTTTGCTACTGCACCTGGGTTATGTGACTGATTGCAAACTCACAGCCACTCCTACTTAAGATGGCTTCTGTTTGTCACAAAACTGTATGTCTGATCAAAGTCTAGTCACCGAAACGTTGCAGCAGCATTAAAATCATTATTTTGGGAAGTTAGACAGTGTGCGGGAGTCCCTCTCCTACGCACCTGTTTGAAAACAGATGTGCAAAGTATTCTCTCGTTTTAAATACACAACACAAAAATGGGAAATACTCATCTATGAATATTAGTGGTGGTAGTGGATGTGTTTGTGCTGCCTTTCTAAAGGTTGAAAGGAGTAATAAAGTTTGTCAGCTTGGTTGGACTATGGAGCCTCCGTGTTGTTGTTTTATCGTATAATCCCAATGTTGCAATGTGATTGGTTGATGCCTTCATTAACTGTAAGAAAGCTTTGCTTTTTGCCACGGAATATTTACGTTCTGTGTGAAAGTACTAATTGCATGAAAATAATGCCCCAGTGTGTAAGGGTCTTCAGGCAGTGGTTCTCAAAATGGGGGGCAGTGAATACACCCTTTTTATAGCAGACATTTCTACTCTTTAAACACAAATGTATAAAATAACATAATTACAGCAGCGCATTGGAATAGTTGCTGAAACTCAGCCATTGTTAATTTTATTAGTTCAATTCAATTAGTTTCAAGGTGTTGGAGCCTGATTCATTCGGGATCGATTGAAAAAAGAAAACAAAAACGATGGTAGCAAGGCTACAAAATTGAGGTTAGCAAGATTTAGAGATGAACACACTTCTGTTACTACTATCCCCTGTAATATTTTGTTTAATTGCTTTATCCTTCCCCAGCTGATAAAATAGAAACGGTGCAAGGTGGAGGATGACTCTTTCTTTCTTATTTTTATTTCACTTCCAGATAGAGGCATGACCAAAAAAACTTTGGGAACCACTGTTGTGAGCTGTACTGTATAAGCCTCAGGTGTATAATTTTAGATACGCCATGAGATGACTGATAGGATTCAAAGTATCACAGACCGTCAGGATAACATATTTAACTTTTTGTCCATCAAACTATCAATGCTGCAATGCATTTACAGTTTAAATGTTTACATCTGGAGTGCACTCCTCTGTCATTGTCATGTATTAACTGAAAAATTAATTTGTAATGTGAGTGGAACTGTACAGTAAATTATCCACATTATCAAGAGCATATTTTACCTGCTTGAAAGGAGGCAAAATGAGAATCCCCAAACAGATGCATTACACCTAAAAACAGATTCCCGTTTCATCTTCTTATTTCTGCAGGTACATAATCTGTACACAGTCCTCCCACCTGGGACCTGTCATATTTATTCCTGAGTAAATATACATAATGCATGTCCTCTCCCTCTCTCTCTCTCACACACACGCACACACACACACACACACATATACACACACATATACACACACTATGAGGGGTGAAACGTATCAGCGAACACACACACAGTGCATTCACTGCATACTTGATACGTGTACATTGCGTGTGCAACCATCACCATGCACTTGCTTCGCGTGCACTGCGCGTGCATTGACCGTGTACTTGTTACACATGCAATGCGCGTGCAATGCCTGCACACGCCTAGACGTGTGGTTATTAGACGTGCGTGCGTTGACATGTCATGTGATCGCAGGGGTCAAAAGTGTTAGCTCTTGAAGCAACAACGCTTCGTGTTACGGACGTGTGACACGTAGCATCGCTATGCTAACTAGCTTGCTATGCTAACTCTGCTAATCAGACGTGCGTGCGTAGACATGTCATGTGATCACAGGGGTCAAAAGTGTCAGCTCTTGAAGCAACAACGCGTCATGTGATGGACGTGTGACACGTAGCATCGCTATGCTAGTAGTGTATATTTTTACACAGTATCTATCTATCTATCTATCTATCTATTTTCTTTCCTTGTTCATGCACTATTTTTAACACATCAGATCATTTGTTATAATAATAGGATACTCGCAGCTTTATATCAAGGGGAAAAAAATCCTAGTCTCTCTCTCCTGGGTCGACCCGAAAAATAGTTTCCCTGCACCATGTTGGAGGAATTTCTGATCACCGTCCAATATTTATTCATATTGTAGGCTAATGAACTGGGGTTGAGCGGACCGGTTGCCATGGCGACAAGTAATCAAAGACAATGCGTTCACCTGTGGATCTGACAGAGACTCTGGACTGATCATACACAGCTGGACCTGATTGCAGGGCAAGAAATGAGAAAGGAGATCCGACCGAGCGACAATTTGGCTCTGGGAAGCGGAGCCCGACGAAGCCACCTTTATTGCATTCACCACCGGGAGGGGGGGCGAAGACAGCCAGCGTAGGTGGAGAAGTTCCGGGGGTAGGGTGGAGGTTAGTTAAGGATCGGGGAATTAGGAGTGTCCTCCCGCTTTCCAGCTTTGTGTGTGTGGGCGTCTGTCACGCTGTCAGCCGCTCGGTGTTCCAGCGCTGGAACCTCCACTGCGTACGGGCCGGGTCGGACCAGCGCCACAAGCCTAGACCCCGGGGGAGGGTCTCGTCAATCCAGACAGTTAAGAGTTTGTTTTAAAGTATGACATCTTAAGTGTCTGTGTTATATTTGCAGTCCTGTCAGTTATAACTGAAAGCCGAGCGCGCTCAAAAACCTCGCTCCGTGCGGTGCTTTCTGTCTGTGGAGTGCATATCTTTAAAAAAATGTTTGAAAGAAAAGTAACCAAAGATAAGGTGTCATATTGAAGATTTTGTTTGAACAAAATATAATTTGAATTTTGAAACCTGTTTTGTTGACTTTTTTGTAATTAATTACTTTTTTTGGACTTCAAACATTTTTCTCAGCGCATTATTGGCGAGTTAAGCCAGCCGCTACCTGTAGAAAGTGGTTCTACACACAATAAAGACTATAGTTTGGGAAAGTATAACACAGAAGTCTGCTGGTTTTAATCCGCCCGTACCCTATCTGCTATTAAGTAGGCTAATAATTAAAACTGAATGACCCAAATCCGTGGATATCCGGAATATCTCTAGCCTACTTTACGTCATCCCAAAACTGAATGTCCCTCAGGCATATAGGCTTTTTACAGCAAACAGGAATAAAATATAAATCTAGATTTTACAAGTAAGGAAAGACTTGACAAGACATCAGCATGAACAGCGCTGAGTGTTCCCCGCTCTCAACCTGGCAGCGAAAGTCTGACTGAATTTAACCCATTTAAACCCATTTAAGGATGTCTGAAAAGCTGTTTCCATAAACAGTCAAATTCGCAAAAGGGCAAAATGTGAAAAAAATGTTTATGAAAACACAACTATTGATTAAAAACATACAGATGGAGGTTTGCAGCATTTAGGATCCAATTCAATAATAGGCTATATATTCACAATTAGGCTGTTGTAGCTTATATATTATCTTAGTTAAATATTTTTAAACCACAGCCAGACATCGAGGGTGGTCAGTAGCTCTGATTTGTGAGGATAAAATAAAAATTTAAAAAAATCATGCGTGTGTATATGCAGGCGTATGTCTGCAGCGACTTGATTCATTCATTCATTCCACTCTTGCGAAGCACACACACACGCCTGCCTGCACGTGTAAACTATGGAGACAGACAGTTTGCCAAAGTAATTTGACGCGTTCAGGTGTTAATGATGTGTACATGCACTATGTGTGTGCGAGATTCACACGCACATGCAGGTGTAGTGTATGTGTGGTGTTTGTAACGCGCTGTGCACGTGTCCTGAAAAGACGTGTGAGCGTGTCATGTGAGTGGAGCGAACAACGTCTGCGCGTCATGTAGCGGGCGTGCGTGTAACACTCGTGTCTCCATAGAAACCTATGTAAAATGTAGGCGTGCGCTCACACGGTTTGATTAGATCTGATGTGTCCTAAGTAGGCACAAGTGACACGTTGTAGTGTGGTTGGGTGAAACGTTTGACCCCTCATACACACACACACACACACACACACACACACACACACACACACACAAACCCTCAATTATCTTGAATTTCAAGAACAAAAAAGCACATGTGGCTTGGAAGCTTTATGCTTTTCCTTTATCAGTATTTTTTAAATTAGTGCTCAATACCTCATCATGTGCATTATCCTGACAGCACAATAATTCAGTTTTACCTGAAATCAAATTCTGCCAATCCACTTATCCCAGCGACAGCATTTTTGTTGTGTTGGTATGAGGCTACACAGCTGAAGGTGCATACATCAATTAACGTGGTGAGGACAGGTTCCAAGAGATGCTGGTAAGTTCGCAGGTTCAGCCAAACAGCGCTTATCTCCAGCTGGCAGCTGGACGTGGCAGAAATAACTCAATTTAATACCCATGGCTGTTGCGTGATAATGGCCGCACTCCTGTCACGATGGGAGACTTCTCACCTCTTTAACCCTGCTGCTCCGCTTCTCTTCTGCAAGCTGCTGGCGTTTAGCTGGAGGAGGTAAAATTCATATTGTCTGTCCCTCGTCCCTCGCCTCATCAATCATATCAGACGTAACATTTCCAGCGCTTTCCTCTCTATTATTTTCCAGTTTGCCTTAAGACAATAAAGCTGAATAATTGCCTTTTGAAGCTAAAAGTTACTCGTCTCACTCTGGTGTCACAAACCCATGACTCAAAATCATGCTGGCTCTAAAACCACTTGGGTTCCGGCAAAGCTTTCATTAAGGGACCACAATGAAACCTCTCAGGAAGAAAGACAGCTAGGTGACTCATGGCCAATCTAAGTCTGTCATACAATATTTGGCCAGTCGAAAGGATTTCAATTCAGTCACTCTCAGACATGAGGGCTCACCCACAGTACGGCAGAGAACTTTAAAAAGCTACAGATGACAAGTCTGCCAACTCTTTGTGGCCGAGCTTCTCAAAAGTTTTTAGTTGCAGGGCCTTAGAGTGCTCATGATATGTCCCTCTATCTAAAACTGTCTCAACAGATACTGGCTACGATGAAATCTGGTATCAAGAGTGATGGTTCCTGGTTATTTTGGTGACCATCTGACCTTTTGACTAACCAAATCGTCCACTTTCATCCATGTGACTATGTGATTAGCATTGCTCTAACTTCTTTAGGGTTTTTATCACTGAATATATAGGACTGGTAACATATCAGTGAGATAATGCAACTGACTTGCAACCATTCCTCAAGCTGAGCATGAATCTAATGTAATCTAACTGATCTAATGTACCAGTCAGAATCACCCATGATGCATCCTTTCATTTTTATCTCGAGGGTGGCTCTGAATGTACAGTATGTTTTGATGCTCGTTTATCATGTATGGACCATGGAGCAATCTTCCCCTGATTTACATGAGCAACTGATTGTGGTTGAGACGTCATCAGATCACATCTCTGCTTATTACTGAATATGCTGAAGTATGAAATATGTTCCAATTTGGACAAGGGCTGAGTTTACTGCTTTCTCTGTTACCCAAAGAAATACTGTTGTACTCTGTAGCTCTGCTTAGTGACTGGAAACAATGTGATATTAATTGGGTGCTCTGTGTGGACATCTTCCTCTACACTACCCCCCTCCTCCAGTGCTTTATATGTCTCACTGACCCCGACACACACACACACACACATACACACACATACACACACACACACACACACACACACACACACACACACACACACAGGGCTGATAATGACTGTGGCTGGTGATCCAATTCAATGACCATTAGGAGGCATAATGTGTTGCTGCCTCGCGCTGTTCCTGTGCTAAACATAAACCACTGTGCTCCCTAATACCTAGCGCTGGGAGGACTGATTCTCTTAAGTAACTCAGTTTTGTCAAGCTGTCCTGTGTAGGCAAATCAATACAGGAGCTGTTCACTTTATCTCTTGATGCCTTTGCCTGATAGTTACGATTAATTAAGTCACCACAGAAGCACATAGTGCATAATTGTGCCATATCTATTGACCAAAACTTGGTGCCTCCAACAGTCCGAACCGGTGAGCTTTAATAATAGCAACAAGACGTAATCACAGAATCAGATGTCTATGTTCTTCATCTGCATCAAGCAATGTTCACATTCTGACACAAAAACAAGGTTTTTGAATGAGATTGAGAAGAGTTGAGAACTGAGGTCTTTTGCAAGGACTGATACGCAACAATGCTAATGTACTGTATTTAGCAGTAGTTAGATCACTAGAGACACAAGCAGCATTTTAAACTGCAGAAATAGTAACAGCCTACAGCCATTAGCACTCACAAAGGTCACAGCAGCTTGGGCTCAAAGTTTAACAAATGTAAACTAAATCACCACACACCCTGTAAAAAATAATGAAGGGGTGCTTTCAATAGCTGTTTTTTCAAGTTATTATGTGAACCAACTGTAATTTAGTCAGAGATAAACCTGAATGGTAAGCTAAGCCAAAAACAGATTCTGGTTTAGCAGGTGGGCTAATCATTGAACTTCTGAATAGAGCTTGCACCTATGTCACGGTTTGGTCAGTAATCAGGATGTGGGGCCATTATCAAGGTACTGGGATGTGAACAACATAATAGATTGCACATCGAATGTTCAATGTAAGCCAATTAATTTAGGATGTCTAAAAGCCCTGAAAAACATATAGAAGCTGCTAAAACGTACAGAGGAGGACTTAGTCAGCAGGAAAGGGCATGATATTTTGAGAAACTAAGGTTAATAGGTTGCAAAGATCCATACAGGCTGGCCTCTTCATCTTGAAATGACAACCTGGCAATTCTGCCTTCTATTTCTTTTCTTAACAAAGTGAATGCCCTCATTTTTAATATGATATATATATTTAATACAGCACCCTTTTGGGGCTACAATTCTTACCAAAACAAGTTTTGTATTGTAGTAAATATGAAATGAGATCAGAATCGGATATTGACTCACCAATGCAAGAAACATCAGCCTAAAATCAATACAGTATGCTAGCATACTGTTACACTATAAAATTAGTTAATAGTTGCTGTCATTAATATTTCACCTTCCTGAAAAGAAATACACAGAGCAGACTTGAACGTTGTCAAGATTCTTGCCCTGGAAATCCTGGTTTGGCTAACCTTTTATCACACTGTTTTTTGGACTCTTCTCCCTGATTTGTCAGAACTTTTGGCAATCTGTAGCGCTCCAAATGCGTTTTCTAAATCTGACTGATTAGTACAGGCAAAAACACGGCAATAATTATACATGTTGAGCAACAATCGCCTAATAAAGAAAAGTTGAGAGTTTTGTTCGGTTTTGTATCTCCAAAATGGCCAACTTCCCAATTGATGACGTGCCGTGAAACGGCTCTATAAAGTAAAGCAAGATGCTAGCTCCTCTGTGGGTTGTTCTTAGACACAATGATGCTTTAAAATGCTAATGTCAGCACGTTAACATGCACACAATGACAATGCTAACATGCTCATGTTTATCAATCACAGTGTTTACCATGTTCACTGTTTTAGTTTTGCATGTAAGCATGCTAACACTTGCTAAGTACCCAAAATACTGGACAAATTAACCTTCTGACCTGATGACAGTGCTCAAGGAAAAGTCAGGAGATCCCTATTATTACTACAGTTAATCTTGATCATGAATGTTTTCACCAAATTTTATGGCAATCCATCCAATAGTTACATATATTTCTGTCAAGACAGTTGGACCAACCAACTGAATGGGTGCAAGCAGATTTGAGAATTTACTGAAACTACAATGATTACAAACTGAAAGCAACAATTTTTGGAGCAGAGCCAGGAAACACTCACCGTCAAGGGAGCGAGAAAACAATTATCTTGTTCCTTAGTCCATGTGATTACAGGCAGGGAATTTGGCTTAGAACTGTATGGATGACTGTACAATCATACATCAAACCAAAGTAGTTTTTCATTTATCTCAATAAAAACACTTTCATGGAGTCAATGCCACTCTCAAGGAGCCATTCACAAACCTTATGTAATATTGTAAAACATAATTTTTTAGCATTTATAAACTATTTGCAGTTTTTAAACAATGGCATGTGTAATGGTGGGCACACATTTAGGCAACATCAGTGTGGTGAAGTGCCATTAGTTTCAAAAGCTATACAAGGGCATTAACCGCCAAATATTGTGAATGCCTCTTTTACAAATTGACTTTGACAATTGGTGATTAACTTCCAGATCTAGTGAGTGTATAGAGGACATTATAGAGTGGCTCAATATTGAGTGGCCACATCGAGACCATCAATTAATTACGAGCTTACAGGTCACTAGATGCTTACAACTTATCTGTGGTCATGTACAGAACATCAGATACCATGGCATAGACTTGTTTTTTGTCTTGAAATCAGAAATCTTCGATAATACAAAACAAAGACACAAGACCACTCTGTATGAGGTGTGTGTTACAGCCTAATCACCAAACCAGAAAATGATCCTAACAGGAAATTGTATGTGCATTTTGTTCTGGCTTGCTAGCTGACATAGTTCAGAGCTAAATGACATAGCTGTTATGCAAACGCGAATTCTGTTTTCTGTAACACGAGAATTTTTATTCTGTTTTCAATCCTGTGTTTGTCAACATATCTAAGCCTGCAGCCATAGATGCCACTGATGTTTTAGTGAAACAAATGACCGTGTTAACTGGTGACTTTCAGCTGAATGCATCTGTGGTTGCTCATATGTAAATGACTGACGTGGATAATAAACACATATGAGTACATATATGGTTCAACTAAAATTGAAGGCTTTTATGAGGACACCCACATGTTCCATTTGTGTTTTCAACAGCTGCCGTCACTATGCGTGATGACACATTCCGCTGAGTCACTACTTAATACAGTCACGAAACACGGTGTCTCTGACAAGGTCAGATTTTTTGACAGTTCTGTTGCCAACATGCCCGTGCATTCTTTGATGACTCTGTTTGTAAAAGGGGCTATACGATCATTATCCTGGCCACAGTCTTCCACTTGCTTAGACCCTGGCTAACATACAGTACATACAACCCAGCCTCAGTAAACTTGGGTGAGGGGTTTCACCCAGCATTCAACCCCACAGACCCTGTGACCTGAACCGACCATCTGAAAGTTACCCTACCTAAAAGCCTCCATTAGACGGCTCTGAAGCATGGCTGCAGCCGGGAAGGCAAAGCTTTGACTAATGCAATTTCATGCACGACAGTGGTCTCTGCAGCTGAATTTATACTAGGTGCCACATGTGAAAAAAGGCAGAAAAAGAGCCAGACAGGAGCAGCAACAGAGCAGAGACAGACAGAGAGAAGGGAAGGCTGAGCAGACAAAGATGTTTTACCATGCCAGATCAAATTATTGAACTCCATTTGCAGTATTATCATTGCAGATTAACATTTTTATGAGCGTGTGAAATTACCCATGGACGTCTATTGCCCTGCAATACAATGAGGCACACAAGGCCCATTCCCTGAACAGAGAAGCTGAGAATAAAGACGAAGCTTTTCTACACTATCTAGTTTTGAGGAGAGTTGCAGGTTAAGGCAGTAAAAACTTTTGTAGTCCTTTAAAAGACACTGGTCTCAATACTGACATGTCAGTTTTACACCAAGGTCACCCCTAGAACTGTACAACAAGCTCCAAAACTTGCTCGTCACACCACAAAAGTTGATTGTATGCTTTACGTGTTCACCAATAACTCCGGTGTAACTCATCGCCCCTCCATTCTGTCCTTTTGTTGGGTGTAAAAGTACAAAGTCTCCAACAAACTGCTTAGTCCAGCACTCCTGTTTATGAATGAGCAGTTTTTTTTATAGAACTCTTCATTCATTGATCTCCTTACTTTCATAGCTCTCATCCCTGGAGAGCATTGACTGGACACCATATACAAATGTATTCCCCGCGGCTCTACTGGAGTGTTGCTGTGTAAAATTGCCAGACTTATCTTGATCACTGTTCCAGAGAACAGCTTTACAGGGGATGAGAGGATCGTGAGCCAGAATGAAGTTTGTTTGTGGCTTTTTATCTTGAAGCACATGTAGGGGGATAGAGCGCTACACTAAGTACGCTGCAATGCTCCTTGATAATCGTGCTGCTACATTAAGAACAAGGATAAAAGTGTATCCTTCTCCCACACAAGAGACCCTACGCGCACAGACAGAAATATATCTGCCAACCATCTGAGGCTTGTACACATAAACAACAAGGACAAATATATGCTTACTTAAAATGCCAGCGAGGCAAGCCAAGCGTGGAAATACTAGGATCACTTTGGTTCACAGAGCATGGCTGACATATAGGTACATTTGTATCATGGAGACACAAATGCATTTGATTGTGACTTGCTGTCTCCAGTTTGACCTTTATTTCTTCTCAATAATGGGCTGGGTCACCACTGAAAATGCATTTTTTATTTACTACAACTGGCAACAGCAAAAATGAAGACAACATAGAGTTGCCAAAAAAACTGCAGTTCTTTGAATGGCCTCTTGAGACTAGCTTCATAAAGCAGTCAATTCCCATAGACTCCAATGTTAAAATGCCCAACTTTACAGCAGATATAAACATGTTTACAGCCAGGTACAAAAAACAGTTTTGGTCTCTATGGCTAATTTCCCAGTTCATGACGGTTATATGGAGGGTGAATTTTTATATACCTCATTTGTTTATGTTTTCTTAAGGCTTAAACAATGCTCAGGTGGTACTAAGGGGCCCAAAGTGTGCCAAGCAAATATCCCCACACCATTACACCACCACCACCAGTCTGAACTGTTGATACAAGGCAGGATGGATCCATGCTTTCATGTTGTTTATGCCAAATTCTGACCCTACCATCTGAATGTTGCAGCAGAAATCAAAACACATCAGACCAGGCAATGTTTTTCCAATCTTCTGTTGTCCAATTTTGGTCAGCCTGTGTGAACTGTACCTTCACTTTCCTGTTCTTAGCTGACAGGAGTGGCACCTGGTATTGTCCTCTGCTGCTGTAGCCCATCTGCTTCAAGGTTTGATATGCTGTTCATTCAGAGATGGTCTTCTGCAGACCTTGGTTGTAACGAGTGGTTATTTGAGTTACTGTTGCCCTCTATCACCTTGAACCAGTCTGGCCATTCTCCTCTGACCTCTGGCATCAACAAGGCATTTCTACCCATAGAACTGCCGCTCACTGGATATTTTCTCCTTTTTGTAGCATCCTCTGTAAACCCTAGAGATGGTTGGGCATGAAAATCCCAGTAGATCAGCAGTTTCTGAAATACTCAGACCAGTCCATCTGGCACCGACAACCATGCCAAGTTCAAAGTCACTTAAATCACCTTTCTTCCCCATTCTGATGCTCAGTTTGAACTTCAGCAGGTCGTCTTGACTATGTCTACATGCCTAAATGCATTGAATTGCTGCCACATAATTGGCTGATTAGCCATTTGTATTGATGAGCTGTTGAATAGATGTACCTAATAAAGTGGCTGGTGAGTGTATGTCTTGTATGTGTCACACATCAACAAGGTCACCATAACCATATCTCTCTCTCTCTCTCTCTCTCTCTCTATCTCTCTCTCTCTCTGTCTCATTGTGTCATACGGATTACTGTTAATTTATTATGCTGATCTATTGCACCTCTGTCCGTCCTGGAAGAGGGATCCCTCCTCAGTTGCTCTTCCTGAGGTTTCTACTGTTTTTTTTTTCCCCGTTAAAGGGTTTTTTTTGGGGAGTTTTTCCTTATCCGCTGCGAGGGTCATAAGGACAGAGGGATGTCGTATGCTGTAAAGCCCTGTGAGGCAAATTGTGATTTGTGATATTGGGCTTTATAAATAAAATTGATTAAATTGAACTGATAAACTTGAAAGGTAGTAATCTGTCATTGTTGCTTGTAGCTCGTTTCTACTTCTCACAAGTACAGTAATGAAACATCATTTATTGCAGGTTTAACTCAGAGTTAATCTAATCCCAATGAATTATATCTACATGCATGACCATAACCTAAGACCTGTCCCCAGCCACGAAGGACAGAACTTCTAAAGGACTTTGAACTTTGAAAACACTTTGAAAGGGAACCATGAACACAAGACCAGCAACAAACCTACATGCAACTACCATAGAAAGAAGCAATTTCTTATTATAAAGCCCCTAACTTTGGAAGACACCGACTCAATTCAGCTAACTCAGCCTGCTGCAGCCTCATATTAGCTTTGGCTCAACCTTGTATTTCATTTGTTAACAGTCTTGAAAAACTACAAATCTATCTTTTTACTTGATTTATCAACCAGTTCATAAAGCTGGATCCCTTTTCTGCCTGAATAAAGACAAAAAGATTCAAGCAGAATGATGCCATGAAGCTTCAGCAGGTCACAGGGTCAATTTTGCAAAAAAACTGAGTAAACAACAAAGTGACAGCCAACAACAAAATCTCAGGTTGTAAGATGTCGTCATGCTTGTGGGTCTTCTAGCCATGCTCCATGACTGCTGTCACATGTGATTTATGATCCTTTTTGCTGCAACACATCACTATTTATCACTGTCAACACAATTACTGGCCACTGCTTTGAATTGCATGTGCCCCCCCGCCCCCCTTCAGGTCAAGTCTACGTTTGGTTTTTCTTCACAGTACGGAATTCAATGCAAATCAACAACTCAGACAATGTAATTCAAAAGCAGCGGCATCCACCAAAAAAAAGGTGATATATTTAATTTGCGTAGTGAGCCCCCGGTGTGTACTGACAAAGTAGATACTATCCTGTTGTTGCTCCTGCTGTCAGACAGAGGCCAGGCTCCTTTGTTAAATGCCCCAGTGTTGACAAGTATTATGACCGTGAGCAGAATCGAAAAAGCCTAGACAGATTTCATTCAGCACACACTGATGACTCACAGCCTCAGTGAAGTGACTTCTGATGCCACACACCCGAAACATTTCAAAGCTGATGCAAATAAATCCACGGCGCTGCCTCCATGTATTCATTATCTTCGAGGGTCCATGGCGTGGTACCAGACAAAACAGCTTTCGTCAGCCTTGCAGAGGGCTTTACATAATGGTAAACAGTCAGAGATACATCAATAAAGAGAAGACCCAGAAGCTAATAATGACAGTGAATCTGGATGTGTAATTAAGACTTGAAGGCATTGTGGGATATTTATTGTCTCGCTAATGGGCATAAAAAATAAGAATAGAAAATACCTTCAAACAATAATTTGCTTGTGATGTTTACTTATGGAGAGGGAGCTGTAACTCCACCTCCTCCTGTCTTTGATCTGCAGATCAATATTTGATTAGGAGAAGGCTAGACGGATCGGTGGACACACACACACACACACACACAGTGAGTAAAAAGATGGATGAGCTGGCAGGACAGGACTACTCTTAAGGTCAGGACTTAAGATAACTCCATATCTTTGTTATCCTCCTCTTTGTATTTCTCTCCTTCTAGGTGACCCTTTTACATTATCCCTTTTGTGCTTTGAGTATTTTCCCCGCCTCCTGTACATGCGTTTAATAAGGAGCATTGAACCAACTAATGTATGGGTATAATCAACATGATATATTATACCTAACCAGTTATGCTAATAAGGTTATTCATTAAGCCATATAATGCATAAATTAACAAATACTTTAATGACTTCACATAGCACATGGGTTCTATTAATTTGACCTCACCACTGACAGCAATTTCAAGAAAATTATTTTATACTCATTAAGATGCATGCTAGTTCTTCAACACACTGCACTACAAAAATAGATCATGCGGTCAGTGCGGTATGTTAGAGTTATTACATTCACAAAAATGTGGCTATAAGCCTCCAGACAAACAGACAGACCACACAAAAACATCATACCCAAAGAACGCATCAGTAAGTGGTAAGAGTCTACAGCCATGCTAGTGGCTCAGTGAGCTGGTACTTAAGCACAATGGTGTTTTGAGCTAAATGCTAACATCAGCATGCTAACATGCTCATGTTGGCAACGCTTACATGGTGATGTTTACACCATGGATGTATAAAGGAAGCTGGATACAACATTGGAGGCGAGGCCCCATTCATTCCTATGGAAGCTGCTCAGTGGCGCATGACACAAAAACAAAAATTACCAGAATCTTCCATTTCGTGAGGCCCATAGAGCAAGTGCACTACAGACTTCTGTCAATCGAGCAGCTAACTTCCACTGACCGAGTGGCTAAGAGGTCATTTCGCGGGGGTTGTGACGCTCAGAAAAATGTATCTACTGATTTACAGACGTGTCTTTAACAATGCAAGTCTATGGGAACAAGTGTTTTTGGGCCCAATGGCATCACGTGACAGACCCGGAAGTTGCAATCCCCTGTCTGGTTCGCCGCACTTCCCGGGGGCTAGTTTGCATGGTATAGCCTAAAGTTTTCCATGCTCAACATCTTAGCATCTTGGTGTTAGCATGCTAATGTTAGCACTAAACACACAACACAGCTGAGTTTGGTGAGAATGTCATTAGCTTTGCATTGTTTTGTATTTACTCATGAACAAATTAAAACATTGGAGATTTAATTGGGATCCATCCAATAGTCTTCAACCTGTTCTTCTCAAAACAAAAAGTGCCAACCTCATGGTGGTGCTGGAGGAAACGCCAGATGATCACCAAGGTCAGTAGGGTTCATCCTCTGGGAGTCATAAATATTTGTATAAAATGTCATGGTAATCAGTAGCTGACATATTGTATTTCAGTCTAGACTACAAGTGGGGGACAGAATGGCCTTGATCTAGAGCTAACTGACAGAGTAAATGGAAAACACAGCCTTTTGAATTTAGATTATATGTGTTTTCTATTAGTTAAACATACTAATGTGACTCCTTGGAAATGTATTGTCCTCAACAGCCATATATCAACCACACACTCACACACACACAGGAGCCATGACACCATGTCTAAGTCATTCTCCACAAGATGCCAGCCAGAGCTGATCCTCCTTGCTAATGCATCACATGCTGTCTTCGACACCACCGATCATGGCTGACTGGCTGGTTGCTTGGTTGGCAACCCAAAGCCCCATGTCGGAATTGAACACGCTGGCTGGTATCAAAGCCGGACGCCACCCGAAGACATGGCCCTGCATCAATATAGCTACCATTTGTGTACCATCCTCACTTCTTCCTCTGAAGTTCAGAAAGAAACGGAGCCAAGGGGAGGAGGTCGGGGTTGAGAGAAACAGAGTGTGGGCTGACGGAGTGAGGATAAAGGTAGGATGGATAGATGCGGCTGCCAGGACCTGTCAGCAATGACAAATGGATGTTGCAAAGATGAAGCAAGTAAGACATTAGAGAACAGTGATGTGGTGAATCACCGGTATGAGTGTGTGTGTGTGTGTGTGTGTGTGTGTGTGTGTGTGAGTGTACATGTGTGTGTGCACCTGTGTGTGTTTTATATGTGCCTGTCTGTGTGTTTTAGTGACTGTGTGGGTGAATGAAAGAGAGAGAGTGTGTGCGTGTGCGTATAGGTGTGTCCCAAGCTACAAGGTGCCAAACCCTGACAGGGGCCCTCCAAGATGGGAGAGTGCTGGGAAATTGATTTAGGTGGTGTCTGAGGGCGACAGAGATGAATCTGTGTGTCTGATTACAGGAGAAAAATAGCAAACACCATGAGATAGAAATGGCAGAACAAAGAATACCAGGAAGGAAGGGCAGTGAAAGGCAAAGACAGAGATAGAGAGAAAAATACACAATTTTCCAGATATGTTAATAGATGAACAAATAGGAAAAATTCAAAAGCAATTGGTGTTGGGCACTAACACTTTGTAATGTGTACAGTAATGTGATTACTTTATGCAAAAGTAATGTCATGGCTGATTTGTGTTTGATGTAAGGGCCCCATTGTCATTTTGATTTATAATCCAGACTTGTCAGATTTCACCCATAGATTGCATCCCACAACACTGAATGGAGGTATCATACTTGATCAGGCCTTATTGTGCTTTAATTATTCAACCCACAGTTACTGCTTACTTTGTAATATAGAGTGACAGTAGCCTACACATGTACATGTATGGTCCTGTTCTATTCTGCCCTGCCCTACTCTGAGCAAAGTCTGTATTTCGATCAAATTTAGCTTGTTGAGCCTGTTGGAAGATAGAAAAATTTTGTTTACTGCACGCTGTCATCATTTATGTCATCCATCTCACCATTTTTTGAGATGTTGCTCTTCTGATGGATTTGAACTTGCTCTTTCTGCAAATGGGTCTCCATGCTGTGTTGCGAGATGAGCCTCCTGAATTTGCTCCCAAAATGCTGTCAAATCTTTCATTTAAAATTGCCAATGCAGCCTCTGTAATTCTCGACCAGAAAAGAGGCAGAAAAAATGAGTAGAGAAAAGAAAAAGAAAACTTGCACAAAAAAAAATAGGACCCAAATTACTGAGATGCCTATTCGCACAGGACTAATATTATCACATGACCACAGTGTTTGAAGAAATATGGTAGGTAATTTGCGATAGATTTTTTTTTTTTTTTTACTTGACAAATTACAGACATTACAGATTCGCACGAGAGTACAATCCCCAACGACATTCGCAATTATTACAAATTACGAGAGGTCCCTAAGCAGGGGTGTAGTGCTGCTGGAGTGCACCAAAATGAAGCTCTGCCACTGGTTTTATCCAACTGAGGAAATGGAGTATTTGCAGTTCACATAATCCAATTAAAATTCATATACATTTTTAAAATCTCAATCATCACTAAAGTGTATGTCATGCAAGAGTGCCAATAAGAAAAATGGAATGGTCAAAGTTTTGTTGATTGATTCACGACTTCAGCTCATGCATTGATTAACATGGAAGAAAACATTCTATCGTAAAAGCTGCCAGCAGCTGTCAGTAGTAACCTTTGATTGGCACAGTGAATTAAATTAATTTTTCTCAGTCTATATCCAGCTAAGTGTTAGCATGTAAGGATGAAAAGACAGCACAACATCCTTTCATTTTGAAGTTACAGTTGACTAATGGATGTTAACTTGCCACCGTAAGAACAATGGTTACATAACCTTTGAAAAGCTACAGCCTAATCACATGCATGTTCTGTGTTTATGTTCTTTCATGTAGCGTGATAGAGAGCCGTGATTGAGATGAACAGGTGGCTTTATTAGATGTGTGTTAGTGAGAAGCAGAAGCCTACTAAGTCTTTCTTCAGCTTTCTTAATGGTATCTTTACTATCAACACTTTCTACCAGCATCCAAGACTTGTAGGAAAAGCAGCCAATCACAGTTCTTGCGGTCCCAGCATATTACCATTGGCATCGTACATTAGTGTTACATATTTGTGGAGGCATAAGTCAGAACTCTTGGAACTCTTCAATGTGTAAGTATAAATAAATCCTAAGAGATTACAGTTTTAAATTCAGAGACTGCATTACAATTACTAGTCCTAGTAAAGATCTGTTACTTTGACAACTGGCCCTTTGCAAAGTCCCACCCTCGAACACAAACTGAGTTACAGCGTGGCATCTGCCAACTCCGACCACAGTTTGACAACTATGGCTGTGCTCCACAGACTCATGCCATAGTTTAAGATTTTCTACATTTTCATGTGGGTTCTGCCATGGTTAAATGTAATAATGATACTTGTTACCCAGGAAGGCTGGATGGAGATATATGTTACATTTTAACTGCGTTAAAGTAACCCTTCTCTGCTATGCTACTGCTAATATTACTGAAGGTAATGTAATGTTACACTGACACACGCTGCTTTTGCTTTTTAATGATTGCAAAGTGAGTAAAGACCTACCCTGCATTTACAGGTACAGTGCCGACAGCTGATCAGCAGCGAACAGCAAATGGGCTGGGCTTAGCAAAGGGTCAATGGGAGTCAGCCTCTTGGCTCTCTTTCTGGAATTTTGACGAAATCCAGCGCTTGGGCAGTGACTTGTGGCGTCAGAAACCAACAAGAAAAGTCATCCTTTAACGTCGGCGTGATACATGGCCAGTTGCCGTTGTAGTTTGACAGCACCCAGCGCCATCAGGGGGAAACAAGGTGGGACAAGGAAGAAAGTTAAGGCTGCAAAAGTCCGAATTGGGCAGGTGGGAGATGTGGTGGATGGGTCCAACAAACACTGACTTTCACCCAGGAGAGGGGTGTTCACATCCTGTAAGATTCTAAAGCCAAACCCTGTTCTTTTTTCCTGAACCCAAACACTTCCTTTTGTTGCCTGAACCTAACCATGTTTTTGTTGCCCAAACCCAACCACGTATGTGTGTTGTTGAATGAACTTTCACCTGGGAGAGCGATGCTCTCTCTCTCTCTCTCTCTGGTGCGGCCGGTGTGGATGACACAATCGGTTAACATGGGCGCCGAAAGGAAACTGGCTTTGCTTCTCAGCGCTTCAAGGCTATTCGCAGCGCTTCCGCGTCTGGTGTGGCCCTGGCGTTAGACTGATAGTGTTTCAGCCCCTTCAGCCTCACTATGAGGACAGGAGTTGGAAATGCTGCTATGTGGAGTCACTGGGGTTAACCATAGCGTTAAACCAGCTGTTGATGTTTGTTAAGCCATAATACACTGTTTTCTATTTTTACACTTGTTTAATACCAAATATGTGTGAATAATGTTATATGAGTAATTTATTAATTTAATTTATTACATTTCCCAAGTAATTTGCATAACTGTGAAAACAATCTAATGTCATACATGTGCTCGGCATATGTTTCATTAGTCTCATTCTTCCCCAAGTTTTTCTCAGTTTGAAACTTCACAGATAATTTAACAAAAGCTCATTTCCCGTGTAGCATCTTATCTGGCGAGCCAGAGTGTCAGCAGATGCTCTGTGCTTCTCCCCACACATATAAACATATGGCTCTATCCAGAGAGTGCACTTGTATGAATATTAATACAGTTCCACCATGGAATAAGTCTCCCCACAAAAGGCCTGTTTAACTTGAGGGAATACTGATGGCATGTATGAAAAATGATTTATCCCATAACTTGGGGTGCTAAGGGAGTGAAATGAAAGTTGCCCCCATCTTAATGTTATCACACTGTTGCCTCTGACAGGCAATTTCAGCCATCTGATTATGCTTTTATTGTGATGTCCTGTTGCTAAGTCAATATTCTCGCCCTCTTTTTCATCTTGTTCCCTCATCATCGCTTACTTTTGCTCTCTTTCAATCTCAGTCCATCTTCCCCCTCTATACTCTTGCCTTTTAAAATGGATCTGGCTAATTATCTCTTATTAAGTTCATAACTTACAGTGAACCATATCTGGATCTGGATGGATTTCTGGCATTGTATCTCTGCTTTTTTAATATCCTCTTCATCTGCTTTATAACCACTTACTCTCCATCACTAACATTTCCCTCCGCCTCAATGTGTTTTTGAACACACATTAAGCTGTGTAAAACAAATGGCTTTAATTTCATAGATTTATGTCCATATGGTTAAATCTTCTGTTTCCATTTTACTGAAATAATAAAAAATAAAAAAAAAACATAGGAGTTATTTTGCATACTAAAACAAAACAAATTTCATTCCCCATTCCCAGTGAATACAGCAAAATAAAGTATGTGAACATTCATCAGGGTAAGATTCACTCCCAGAGAAGCCACCAGTGACTAATAATACAACAACTTATTTTTATTAAACACAGTCAGCCCTCTGTGATTTTCCCCCTTGTCTGGGACTGGGGTGTTACTTTGCCACACTTATCATGTTGATCACATGAGCATGATGAATCTCCTCACTTGGTTTTGCGGTCTGCCTGGCCAAGCCCCAGGCAACCCATCTGGGGACACTTCTGTTGGCCCCGGGGTCTGTTTGGATCAGCCAGGGCTCCTCCAGCACGCACGTCACACGTCCTCAAACTGTCCGCACCACATGTTCGTTTCACATGCACATATCTAATTGCAATTATCCCAGATTCAAGATAATTCAAATCAAAAGTCAATTTTGGGACATTAAATCACCTGCTACCACATAATACAACCAGATTAATATTGAGCTGTTACTGATTAAACACCTGAGGTTGGTCAGGATTTGCTGGTAAACACAACTTTCATACTTTATAAAGTGCAGGGAAGTCAAGAAAAGGGCGCAAGAGCTTGAGAGTGAGATGTAATTTGTTTTCAGTACAGAAGGGCTCCTCATGGCCTCGACCTTTATCGACCTTTAAATCTATTTGCAGTAAGGAATCAAAGCTGTAGGCTGATCTGTGCAAAGCCAGCTGTTTAATACCAGTAGCACATCCGCACTTCCACAAAGTCACATTCACCTCCTGAGATAAGCCAAGGATGTAGACAACACAAGATATCAAGTAAACTCAGCTGGAGCAACTAAATGTAAAGCTTGTCGTAATGCACTCCATATCGCTAATAGTACAGCTTTGAAATGTCTGATTTACCACAGAGTACTCTAACTATGCATGTGGCCTTGAGGCATTAGTTCATATCAAGAACCTAAGTGTCAGCAACTTGTGAAAATGCCTAAAGGTCGCAAGAAAAGGTCAAAGCTTCCCTGAATACACAAATACTATGACCCCAAAAATAAAGCAAGACATACTTAATCCGAGCCGAAGACTGGGGAAATGATACAAGGACCATTGCTGCTCGAGGCCTACATTTTTTATTAAAACAAAAATGGAGAGTGAGCAGTATAGCTGTGCTTGTTCCACTCAACACATTTAAGTACTCTGCAATTCAAAGAGGTACATCTGATTACTTTAAGAGCCCACAGCTAGAAAATAAGATGTCACAAATTGGAAAGAGGAAGAAAAGAGGTCTGACAGTGAGAGGCTACAGGTGCAGCTTTCTTTGAATTAAGAGTTTACCTTAAGAGACATGAAGCCTATCAGGCACAGAAACATGCAGATTTTAGGCTGGTACAGAGGAAGTGTGCAGACACGTATGATTGTGGTTTTGCTTGTTGATGTCCACATAAAGTGCAGTGAAAGGCAAGAGGGCCAGTAACAGACAGAGTAAGAGTGGGTTCGGTGATGTAGCCAGGCTATAAATACAGTGTTCCAAAGGCCATATTGACATTCAGGTGCTGATTTATCTGGGAGTCTGGCTCTGGTTTATGAGGTCTTCACCACTATTCACGGGCAGATGTGATGTTATCAGCCCCCTCTTGTATTGTGAGGAAGTACTACGTAATGGGCACAAATTGTTTCTTTTTTGGCTCCTACAATGAACCAGTCATGCAGAGGTTGATACTATAATAGTCCATGCAATAACTCCAACAATCATGATAGTGGCAGTAATGATAGCTGTAAAGTTTTGATGGGGAGGAGTAATTTAGAGCACTCTTGGTTGGGGAAGTAAAAGTGACATTCATTTTCTGCAAAGACAATAGCAAGTGACCTATAGCTGGAGTGGATGGACACTAAAAGCTCTTGGCTGAACCATCAGTGCAAGAGAATGATCAACCACATTGGAAAATATCTGGAATCAATGGTTGAACTGAAGTCAAATATACATGTTTTGTATCTTTTATTTTGGGATAAAGACTTTGAAAATCAATAAAACATGATTAAAAACTAAAATAAACGGTTCTCTGATAAAAAAAAAAATGGAAGGTACAAGCATGTGTTCATAAAAATGTACAAAAAGAAGTCACCTACAATTTCCAAGGTTCAATGAGGTACTAAGAGACATCCAAGCTTCAAATTCTTTCAGTTTGGATTTGGAATATGGGCCAATTTGGAGTAAATTTGGGAACTATGGCATAGTTTTGGGCCCATTTTGACTTAATTTACAGCTCTGAGTCTCTTCCTGGCTTTTGCTCATTAGCAACTGCAGCTTAGATTCATGGGTATTGTAGAATTTCAAGCCATTTGCAATATTGAAAAACATGATTTCTCAGAAACAAGGCAAAAATTGTCTCAAAGGCTCCTGTGTTTCAATGCTGAGAAATATTGAAACATTTTAAATGGAAATTCAGAATGAGTAAAAAGAAACATTCATAACAACTGGGCAGGTAAAGTCACAGTAAAGGTCACCACTGAGAGATCTTGGTGAACAAACTGCACTCTATGCAGGTGTGTGCTAGTCCGTTATATTATGGAAGCTCACTGGGTGAGACAAAGTGACCAGTAGTGCTCGAGATCATACAGCTCTGAGAGAGAAACAAAACTATGAGCCTACAGCAATGCCAGAAGCTCTCTAAAGCACAGCAGCACTTTGAGCTAAATGATAATGTCAATATGCTAACATGATTGCTATTGACAATATAAACATGCTGATGTTTAGCAGGTAATGTTCTCCATCAAAACCCAAGGTTAGCATGCTAACATCTGCTTATGAGCACTTAATACAAAGTACAACTTAATGTTGATAGGCATATCATCAGTGTTGCAGGTATTTGATCATAAACCAAAGTATTGAACAAGTTTTCATGTGATAATGGTTCTAGGTAGGGCTGGTCTTGTTTAAAAAATGATGATGCTAGTTCTTATACCAATACCCTTAAAGTGATATCGATACGCATAGAGTAGTTCATTCCATACCCAGCAATGTAAATGGAGTAGCCTGTAGTATGGCCATACTATTGAGTGTTTAGGTGACATCTCGGCAAGTTGAACTGCCATCTCTGTCAATACTTGACTTCACTACATCACAGGCATATAGGATGTAGCTGCTGCAGAAGTGTGAGCTGCATGCTGGTGACAGTTGTGAGAGCTCACCTGGCTGCACACACACAGTGACAGGGCTAACTGTTAGCATCACATGGTTAACATTATCAGTAATGGTCTAATGACAGGGTCAAGCAATTTCGGTGTCAGTGTGAGTTTGTTGGGAACATTTAAACAGCTCGGTGATGGATGTTAGCTACTGCTTGTGTGTTAGCTGATGCTCACGGGGCAAATGTTGAACTGACTGTTTGCCAGGAGGAGAGCAGCTCTGGAGATGGCAGCAACAGAAAGTTTCATCCGGCAGGGAATCGGGATTGTCAAAGATCAGACCCCACAAAAAACGATCGGATGCAGATATCGTTTGACTAGAGACGTTTCACTACTACTTAGTACTGGGTAATTTCAGTCGATACCCTAAAGGTGTCGAGTACAAATACCCAGACCTAGTTCTAGTTGAAGATTTCTTCTGGGATATGAGATAAAAATCTCATAAGGGACTTCTACTATTGTTTTGACTGCATTTTGATTTTGATATCACGAGTTCCTTTGTAACATTTCTGTGCCATTGATGATGCAAACTAAAGCCACTGTCAGAAATACGCAAGCATTACCAAGGTCACAGAGTTCTTTACTGAGAGAAGTTTGTTTCCACTGCCTCCAGCCTCGACTGCTGTGGCTCACACAGTGTTTACTCTCACTTCCTTCTCTCTCTCTGGCTTGTCTTCATTATGCTGCCAGGAAGCATATGGCTTTGTGCTGACATAGTAATTGTATATGTTTCCACCCCCCATCTTTTATTTTTACTCCCAGCTTTTTTTTTTTGTATGTGCTGACTTGTATGTAATACACCATGAAGAGTATTCATGTTGCAAGTGGGTGTCAAAGCCATTTACACAATTTGCATATGCTTTACGATAATGGTTTAGGAATAGTTGAACCCAACCAAGGGTAATGCTGGATTGTCAATATAGATTGTTGTTTTGTTTTCTCAGTATCCAGGGAAGAAAAGGTAATGAAACTAAAATGATTAAGGTTAACAGTGATAATAGGATGCACATGGAAAACAGGATGACTCATCTTTGTGGGTAAAGCTGCAAATTATAATGTTATTTTGCTCATTTGTTTTTAAAATGCAGTTGACACTTGACGCCCAGTTTTCTCTGAGGAGACTTATTCTCTTTTCTTCGTAAAGAAATAAAAATATGGACATGTTGTGTTATATGTTGACATCAATGCATTGAATGAGCAGGGACTTTGTTACAGCTGATCTATCCAGAAGGTGGTGAATTATTCACTGTTTTGTTGGCAGGAGGCCTGGGTGGGGATGAAAGGCCTGGCTTCCACCCCGGGAGGGCTGAGGGGTGGGAGGGAAACAGCTCGCGGTGCCTGCCCTCCACCACTCTAAGCACTGAGCTAGCTTAGCATAGTTAGTAGTCTAACAGCAGTTTGTTCATTAGCGGTCCCTTGCTGGGTGACAACATCCAGTCAGTGTCAATTAGACAGTAGCAGTTGAACAGGTGGGAGTGTGACTGCTGGGAGGAGAAGAATCATTAGGGTGAGCAATGAATGCCAGGAAGTACGGTAGCAACATCTGAGGTTAGCGACTGATGTGATGAGCCGTGGTCATTGGCACAGGTACTGTTATAGCATTTTGCATAGTAAAGTCCACTTACAGCGCTCCAGCAAAACTGGCAATAACATTTTCTGTGATACAATTTCAAACCACAATGTTTTAAAAAAAACACAAAAAAAACAAGCCTATATCCAAGACTAGAGACTCACTGGATGAAATAATTTTAACATTGCACACATTTTTTCTTACATGTATTATGCCATATGGCTCTAAATACTGCATTACCCATGAGTCTCTGCCACAGTTGCCATGTAGAAGAAGCCAGGCAGTGACCTCAAATCCAAAAATGTAAATTAATTTAAGCTGCAGATTGCTTTTTAAGTTCTTTAAAAAAGTGTAGTCCACATTACACTAACTGAAATGGACATTGGGAGTTGTAGTTTACTTCTCACAGGATGTTTTTTTATGTACAAAGTCTCCATTTTATCAAAAAAAAAAAAAAAAAACAATTCCATAATCCTTTGTGCTGATAATTCCACTGGGAGTTTCATATCCGTCCAAATTCTGTTGGCCTAACATTGCTGTTTGCTGTTTGCTCTGCCGAACATTATATTCCAGCAACACTCCAACTTTATGAATGGTCCAGTTTGTACCAGAGTGTGCTGTGGTGCTCAGAGTGACTAGTTACAAACGTACCCCATGTCACAAATGCTTGTTACCAGCTTTCATACACTTATCTTCTTGGGGGTCGCAGGCAGGCTGAAGCCTATCCCGGCTGAAACTGGGAGAGAGGCGGGGTACACCCTGGACAAGAAGCCAGACTATCACAGGGCTGACACGTAGAGACAGACGACCACTCATGCCTACGGTCAATTTAGAGTCACCAATTTAGACACCAACCTGACGTACATGTCTTTGGATTGTGGGAGGAAGCCAGAGTACCCAGAGAAAACCCACACTGAAACGAGGGGATCATGTAAACACCCCCACAGTTTACATGTGAACATGAAAACTCCCCCACCCCAGGTTTCGAACCAGGAACCCTCTTACTGTGAGGCGACAATGCTAACCACTGCACCACCGCGCCACCTGCAGTGGATTTGTTTGTTTTTTAATCCGGCCTATCACATCTTTATAATTATTTTATCTCACCTCTGTATCTCTGTTGCTTGTTGGTGTTCAGGGAAGACAAGGCAGCTTGAGACAAATAATATATACATTGCAACATTGGCTTTTTTACTTTACATTAGGTTACACTGTATGTGCATGAATCAAAGAGCACACAGTGTATATTGTAGAATGTCCTTGATGATTTAAGGATGTGCATTTCCAGGGAAACAGCAACAGCTGGGTGAACAAAGTGTGAGTTAATGCTCTCAGCTGTTTCCCGCTAACGGCAGAAAGTAGCAGGTGCATCTAACAGTTTACCTGTTTATTTATACCTTCCCTCCTATATACAGTACAGCCCCCTTCACATCTGTGTGAGTGCGACTTCATGTGGAGAGGTGAATGGGTATAAGGGAAAGGGAAAGCTGGTTTCATTTTGAAATGGTATAGATGCCCAACAAAGTGTGCATTGATTTAGAGATTGTTCAGACTGAGAGACATTTGTAATTTTGCTCTTTATTTTTCTCTTCTTTTTGTCAAGGTGATATTCCACCCAAAAGCTTTTAAGTAAGACTTACCCCCAGTGGGCTTGAAAAGCAGCAGACATTGTTGTTTCCTCTTCGACAGAGAGCGGCGGATGTCGTTAGCTTGAACTCAGTCAGCTATAATGGATTCCAAACATGACAAGTTGTCACAGTAAAGTAATAAAACATCCTCAAACCACTGCTGCAACATAATCCCCTTTTCCACTGTCCACCCGTATGCTCAGTATGTAACAATCACAGCTTTGCCAAAATATGGCTAAATACGATGCTTCTGTGTCCTAGAGGCTCTGAAGTATTTTGGTGACTCTTTGGAACATATTGAGCACACAGATGGACGGCAGAAAAGTGGATTATGCTGCAGAAGCAGTTTGAGAAGTTTCTGATTCCTTTTTTCTTCCCCACTGAGAAACTTGTCTACATGGATATCCATGTAACAAGTGACTGATTTTGAAAACACTACATTTAGTACAAACCTTGTTTCCTCTCTTTTTTTTCTAGAGGACTCTGTGCAGCAGCTCATTTGTGTGTAATCGCAATTTTCTTGTCACTTTAAAGCACCGGAAGCATTTTCTGAGCTTCACTGTTGAGTGACTAACATCTTCTTTCAGCTGGAAACAGCTGTCGTATTAACCAGGATGTAAAATATGAGTAAAAATCTGCATAAAGCAGTCTGCTCCTTTTAAAGAACTGGGCTATTTTTCTGGGAAAATCTAAAAATAAATGAAAAGGACGAGCCTTAATTGTTGGTCATGTTTATGTTGGTCACACACATGCACTTGTACACCACATGTTCACACTAGGCCTTAACCCCCACAGAGAATCTAATCACCACCTGTCGAAACATTTAGTGCGCCTCCTCTGGGTAAGAGACAACCTCCCTAAATAAGAATGTCTCTATAATGAGATTTTTCTGACGGGTCTTCAAAGTTGAGACTGACCTTGTCCAGCACCTTACCCTCGTTTAAACCAAAATTCCATTCACACGATCAAAATCGGAAGATTTTCAATTAAACGTCTGATAGCTAAATTGGAATACTTAATCATGGTATTTTTTTTTTTTCATTTTCCCATTTGGGCTCGAATTCCATTATCTTTGTCTCGAGAACTGTCAATGCATCAAGATTTCACCTCATGCAACAGCACTTAAATACTCTCTTTAGAGAGGCTGACTGTGGCTAAGGTGAGGAAATTAAATGCTCAGAGCATCTCGCTGTAATCCCGAAAGTGTAGCGAGAGTCAAATAAACTGCACCTTTCTGCCCTTGGTTTTTTTTTTTAACACTGAACCAGAAAAAAGCACGAGTATGACATTTTCTACATTGTTAACAAGCCCAGCTACATGTCACTGCCTTCGGCGAGAATTGTCCTTTGTGTCTACAGAAGGCAGTCGAAGGCCCACGTACTGTACATCAGCTCCTAATATGACCCTTTATTCAGAGTGAGAGGGGGATAATGTTACTGATGTTTGCATAAAGATCAACATTACACTTACATAAAAAGGGACTGTTTCATATTTACACTCTTACATCATGGAAATAGAAATAATGTTTAGATTAAACATCCTTCGAATATAAATTTGTTTTCCCACTTTCCATCTGCAACTGCAATTCTTTCTTGTCCCACCAATGTGCCTGCAGTCAGCACACAGTTGTGAATATCTTTCTTACATTTATTCATTATCCATTTTCATTATTCAGTGGTGTATATGAGATGATTAACACCAGTGGGCCTCCTGCTGGAAGACCCTTGGATTCCTTTTCCTCCACCTCTTCTCCTGATGCCCACTGCCTTCAGGAGCATGTAAATCTCACCAGTAAATATTTCATCAGGGCCATGCAGAGGCCATGTACCTCGACTAATGGCTTTAAGTAGTCATTTGGACAAAAGTGTCTGTTTTTTGTCAGTGTTTCCGAGCCTATAAGATAGCCGCACTGAGGTCNTTTTCCAAAGTACGGTAGGAAAAGACAAAGAGGGGCGGCTGTGATAACTGATGGGAGAGAGGATCCGAAACTGCTCTCAAAATAGATTTAAGGTTGTCTTGTCCCTGGGCAGATCGTTAAATGAGAGTACCTCGACTAATGGCTTTAAGTAGTCATTTGGACAAAAGTGTCTGTTTTTTGTCAGTGTTTCCGAGCCTATAAGATAGCCGCACTGAGGTCTAGATACAAGTGATGATCCAAAAGTCAGTAATCACTTCCACTGAGGAATTGAGAGAAAACATTGATCTGCATGTAGCAGTGATTTATGCAGTGCAATCAAACGCTGCACAACTTGTTTCCTGCTTTTGGCTTTGCTTTACAATTTTAACAAACTATTACACGGCTCCAGAGAACGGCTGTTAACAATGTAGAACATTAGTAGAGTGATCAGTTTTGTTGGTGCGTTTTCAGTCCAAGGGTGATTTGAACACACTTAATTGTAAGTTCTTTTACGATTAAAGGGGAATTCCACAAATTCAAGTCAGTTTACAGGTCTTGAGGAAAACTACTACATGTAAAAAAAAAAAAGTTGAACAAAGCCTTTTGTGGCTCCAGAAGGAGCTGCACAAAATATGATAAACTACCCCAAAGGGTAAATGGACTGCACTTGTATAGCGCCTTTCTAGTCTTCTGACCACTCAAAGCGCTTTTTACAGTATGCGTCGCATTAACCCATTCACAGACACATTCATACACTGGTTGCCAAGGCTACTCAGTTTTTAACACACTCACACACCGATCGGAACAGCCATCGGGAGCAATTTGGGGTTTAGTACATGTGGACTGGAGGAGCCAGGGATCGAATGATCTGCTCTATCTCCTGAGCCATAGCTGCCTCAAGTGATGTTATTTTAAACAGTGTTGATTAGGGCTGAGAACTACAAGCGACTCAAGGCTAAAGTAGCCACTACCAGAACGACACAACCAAATCTCCAACCAAACCGTCTGCAGTCAAGCTGCATTATTGGTAATTTAGGAACCAGTTTTTGATAAGCAAGAAAACTGCATGGAATATGAAAGATGACATCTTGATTTCAATCCTTTTACTTACACTGTCAATTGTGAGTCTGACAATGTTATTAGAGTGCAATGCAAGCACTCTTTTAACCAAACTGCAACCGAGACACTGAAAGCTTTCTTAATATATTTCACTTTGCATGTAAAACCAAATTCCCTTATGTGTGCAACAAGAGCTTATTGGTAGTGTAGCTGTTAGTGGCTCTTGTTTTAAACGTGGCTGAAATATTTTAACGCTCTCTCATACCTAAATAACGGAATAGGTCCATTTCCACTGACTTCCAAAATGACTTATATGACTGGCCCCAAAATGACAATGACCATTTTAACTGTGCCAGTTTTAAAAACATCCTTAACATCATGAAACGGTGGCAGTTCTGCTTCAAATCGTGGATGGGGTAAGGCAACAAATTATGCAGTTAGGTTTAGGAAAAACATCATGGTTTGAAATTCAGTAAGTACTTTTACCAATAATGTTAGATCACATACATCATTAGCGTTGCATGCAGCACAAACTAGCATATTGGGCTGTGTTGTTATTAAAAGAAGTCAACATTGACTTTGGGACTCGAATTCTGGTCTGCTGGGTAACAATCCTGTGCTGGTTTGACCCATCCATCACCCCCCCCAACCCCGCTTAGGGGCGTATTCACTATTTGTACAACAAAACATGGACTTTATCACTTTTTATGCTACTAGAGGGTGCTGCCTTACAATAAACCTAAGTATGGGTTGTAATAAGCTGCTTACACAATCAACCCATTTGATCGTTTTTTCGGTGTAGGGTGTAAGCTAAATATTTGGCAAATGTGGCACACAACTCGTATTGTGCATATTGGTTGTGTACATGGGAAATGAATGTTCCGTTAGAGTACTGTTTTAATTCTTTATGCTTTTCCTCTTTTAGTTTTTCATTATCAAAGGAGTTTTACCAGTCAATACTGTTATATAATTTAGGAAAATGGTTGGAAGGTTGTTGTTTTTTTAAGTCAAGAGGAAGAAAATATTTATACCACAGGGGAGGTAATCAAAATGAATGGGCTTGAGCCCATTCATTTTGATACAGTCTCTTAGTATCTAAGATTGAAAACAAAAGACAGAAGTACTTTAGGTTTGATGAAAGGAATATCCCAGTGCCTCAAAAACTGTCAAGGGGTTGGTCATCCATTATCAAGGCTACTAGAGGTTAGGGAAATGAGTAGAGTGGGAAATTCTTGAGGGAGTAATCAAGCTGTTTTATTTTAGTAGAAATAATCCAAGAGAGACGGTTTTAATTTCCAAATGCCCCACAGCAGTGACCCAAAATTAATTGTTCCTTTTGCTACAGAGGGAGACCCCTTGAGACAGACAGAGGAACATAAAAAAAAATCTCGGGTAATTACACAAGTGTAGAGCACTTTTCTATGGAGTGGGGATCTTGGTGGCCATGGATTATGTGAGTTTAATGGAAGAGAGAGCTGACCTGAGGCTGAGCAGGGAAGAATTAGAGTGTTGACATACAGGACTGCTGAGGCTGAGACGGCTCGCACATATCAGGAGTGGCAGCAGCACAGGCAAATTAATCCTGTGTCTCACAATGAAACACCATTCATGGTTGCACGTGCATGGGTTGTCAAGGTGTTGAAAATGTTTACAACGTTTGGGTGTTACAAATGCAGGCAGTGTTTATGGCAAAATATTAGAAAAAACCTCTGTGGGATCAGTATGAAGGAAAAAAGGCAAATACTGGTGCTGTTGGCATGTTTCCTTAAGGTAGATGGTTCATCAGTGTCTCATCAGTGGTACCCAATGATTAAGAGATCTCGTTCTTTACGACAAGTCTCGCCTCCCTAACCCAATAGGGGTAGGATTAGCTTTGCTGTTTCTTTCTAATTTGTGAGAAGTTGTCACTACATCTGGTTGTAAGAGGCACCAAAGCTCCATTACCTAAATGTGAATCCTCTAGCTCATAGAGCCTCGTGGCTCCCACTGAAAAGCTTAGGCAAACAGCTATGAGCTGTACTTCATCGGAGGTGGTGAAGTTAGCATTTGTGTGGACAATAAGCTACACAATGAGGAGATGTATGGCTGATCAAAAGTGTTTTTAGTCACCACCACCTCCGATGAATAGCAGCGCACAGCCACTTCCCTAAACTTTGTCTCATCTGAGAAAATCCCAAATGGGATTATTTGTCTGTCAGACAGTTTGAAGTGGTTATGACTATGTCTGCAGAGAAGTAATGTAATGCACAATAGAATATAGGGTACCAAGGACTTAAATTACCAGTTAATTCTCATGATATTACAACTTTTTTCTCAAAATATCACTTTGAAAACACTGGTATGTGGGATATGGTTTAATGTGCAGAGGATTTTGAGCATGAGTACAATAGATAGGAATTAATGAATCGTTGACGTAGGTGCCACATGCACATTTAAAGAGGTTACTTCCCCAAACAATTGACAAAAAGAGGGGGGTAAAGTAAATTGTTGTCCCTGCAGCGCTAAAATCAAATTAGAAATGTTGATCAACATGAGAATAAATAGGCTATTTAAAAGCACTACAGAATGCCTGGGAGCCGTACTACTTTATGTTCCATTATATTTGGGTATTTTCAACTGTCACTTGCTGCCTGAATTTTGTGTTTTTCTTAACCTAAATAAAGACATTTCCACCATAAATTGGTGCAAATAAATTACCAATTTGAGCAGGAGAAGCTGGAGCTAAATTTAAACCCTCAGCCTTAGTTCCTGATGCCAAAACTGTACAGATGGATGGTAACCATGAGCAGAAACAACCTTAAATCTTTCAACAGAACATACTACTAGCTACTCCAGCTACTCTGGAGTTATCGGTTTTCCTTGCCACCTCTGCATGTCTCCTTTGTATCCATTAACTACATCCATTTAAAATGATGCCATTTTTTTCAGTAATGCAGTTGATGGGAAGTCAGAGGGTATGCCACTGACAATCTGTGTATTATGTTACACACACTGAAACACAAGTAGACATAGAGTCAAAGGTGACAAAAAGTTGACGTCTGAACAGTGAGTGGTGAGAGCCAATAAGCAGAAGTACAAGTGCCATGCCTGTGAAAAGGGACTATTCTACAGTACTGTATCAGCAGAAATGCAACAAGACATCGAAGTATCAGCATGTCAAGTCTCCAGTGCAAAGTAAACAAGACACACTGCAACCATTTAACCATCCAGCTCAGAATCCCTAAATGAGTTACTCTTATGCCAAAGTTCAGTGCCAGGAACTAACAATTGTGCTCTTAAATTTGGGGCCTTGTATGGCCAAGACAACATCAACCACTCCATGCAGGAGACCAGAGTCAGCATCCTGTCACAGACCTGTAATTAACATTCACTATAAACCCTCACCATTATCTTTCCATGTTTTTTTTAGAACTGTAACCATAACCTAACCTTGACCATATCCAAAATGTACATGACACACTTCTTTAGTTGCCATGCACTAGTGGCCACTTGGGGCTGGCTCAAAATGTGAGTCAATCTCTACAGACACCCATATTAGAATGCCCTATTTTATAGCAGAAGTAAACCCGCTTATGTGACACGATGTCTGCTGATAGTGTCCTGAGCTTCTCACTCCTCCACAACTCCACACTCTTGTCCAAATATAGTAACTTCTGGCTCCAAAAATCCAAGATGGACACAGCCAAAATGCCAAACTTGAGGATTAAAAACAGAAATGTACAAACCAATGGGTGAAGTCACAGTGGGTACATCCATCATTTTTATGCAGTCTAGGTTATCCCCACAGAGGTGTGGAAAAACAGTTCATTAGTCCACAGGGATCATGTATGGCAGGGGTATCCAAACTTTGTTGAATGTAGGGCGGATATGATCTTGTGAAAATACCTGGGGACCAGCTGCTTCTAGCATCATGTAGGGTATTTTCAAAAAATCACGGAAAAAGGAGACAAATGCAACTGTTTTGTCTTTCAGCAAAAAAAGTATTCAACTTTTCACCGCTCCTGAAAGTAGTGGCCCTCGTTGTCAATATTATGCTTCTTTGTTGTGGCCATGACTGCTACCAGGAAGATAATGTCTGTTGCTATGTCATTTCCTTGTTTACCATCTGTTTATGGAAACATATCAGGTCTGTCTGGTTTATGTCTTACAATCTACAGTCTGATAGTCCTGCCATCGTGAAGTGAATAAAAAAATGCAACGTGATCTTGCTTGATTTACCAATACTGTGTGGCAGGTCACATATAATATATTTTAAGAGCTGTGGGCCGTTTAAAATCGGTCCACATGCCACGACTGCCCCCCAGGCTGGACTCTGACCCTGCCTGATGTATGGGGATCACTGACTTATTAGCTTGTGTGAACCTTGTATTGCTTGTGATTTCCTGTTGGCCTCAGGCAGCAAGCTCAGCTGTTGAAGTGTACATAACATATGCATTGAGTCTCACTCTACATCAAGCATGCAGTTAACAGTACAAAAGTGGTTATTGAAATTAAAAGTCACAAAAAGAGTGAAGTCTTGATAAAACTGCACAGATGAATCCTTGCTTTACAAAGTGCTGCTTGTCGAATCAGAGCTAGATTATTTATGATTTTGTCAGAGATAATTACTGGATTGATAAGAACTTCAGGCAGCAGTCAAAAGAAGATAACACACAGAGGAAGTAAGCTATCATATTTTTGAGAAATAAAAGCGATGATAAATCATCAATCGTTTCTAATTAGCAATCAGGGAGGCTTTAGAGTGACTTTGGCTCTATTTATTTCATACACAATTTTGCTTTTTCTTTTTACTATACTGAAAAGGGTTCAGGAGAAACTGAACTAGTAAAGAGTAGTCATCTCCACTTCCTCTTAATGCTCCTGTAATAAAATTTGCCACATCACTGGAATAACCCCCATTTCACATACGCACACACCCTCTACCTTATCAGATTTACTGTGCCAGTCGCTTCCACAGTCAGCTACTGTGGGACCATCAAGGGATGAATGTCTTTGTGTGTGCGTTTGTGCATGCATGCATGTTTATGCAAGCGGTTTAAAGTTGGCTGGGGACTCTATGCTCACTGCCTCTGAGTATTACTCTTTTTTAGGGTGCCTCCTGGAGACTAAAATGCACTATTGATTTGTTTAGCTAATATACCCCCCCCCCCCCCCCCCCCCCCCCCCCCCCCCCC